>NC_042625.1:25961142-26264171 GCF_901001135.1 Rhinatrema bivittatum
GCATCCTGGGCTCCCTGCAGGTGGAGTGCGGCATGGGGTCGAGCAATGAGGCAGGCTCGCGATCGCACTCCCCCGAAACCTGGCAGGAGCAGGTAAGACGGGCTTCCCTCCGCTCCTAAGCACGAGCCGCAACCGCCTGTAAAGAAACTAACAGGAACAGGTTGAGGAAAGCCGCGTCTCAGCCAGCACTGCCCTGAGGCAAAAACTTCTCCGGGCAGCCGGTTGCAGTGCAGGGGGAGAGGCAGGACCATCAGCTTACTCCCCCACAAGCCAGGACTCTGGCTAGCAACACCTACCTGAACTTTAAAAAAAAAAACCAGGAGGAGCTGCAAACTTTCTTAGAATTATTAATATGGCCCAATAGACCAGGAAGAGGGTAGGGAAACAAACTTCCCTCAAAATACTTTACAAATTTCTATTTGTTTTTTTTTTTTATTATAAATGATCTATTCAAAGGGATAAGGAAATATGAGGGAAAAATAGGGATCCAAACCCTTCCCCAAAAATTTCAACCCCTAAATTTAAATGGTTATTAAAGCGGGACCACAGGTTCTGCCTTCTTTCATCTGCTGGAGACAGAAGAATACTGAAGGGACGCAGGGGGTGCGACTGGTTATCAGAGGGTGCCCTGCAAGTTTTTCTCTGTCTCCATCTGCTGGAAGGGAGGCATAACCCACAGTCTGGACTGATCCGGATACATACAGGGAAGGGAGAAAATTCTATCTGTCTGAACTGATCTGGTGATGAGAAGGAACAGAAAATATCCTGTAGTAGCCTATTAGTTTTCATCTTCTCCTTTAGATTTCTAGTTCAGTTAATTCTACTCTGTAACTACTCTGAGTTTCCCCCCACCACTTTTTTAAACCCCTCCTGTTTAGCTCAGCCAACACAGTGACAGAGAGGTACAAAGTGCAGGTCCCTCTAGAACCCAAGTGCATCCTCAGGCTAGTCGTAGGTAACAGTTATGTGATGGCTGGGATCCCACCTCCCAGGGCTAAGAATGTTGCCTCTGCAGTATCCCCAACCAATGCAAGAAGACAAGTCTCCTGCATGCTACTACTGAGCCATTGGCCCCAATAGAAAATCTCTTTCAGAGGACAACAAAAAGTTCAGCCAAGTCAGTTTTAAAGATCATCCCTCTTCTGATCCTTTATCATCAGCTTTACCACAATTATAATTAGTATATATACTTTTAAAAGTTAATTTCAGGACAAACATACACACCTTTAAAAACTCCAGGTTAATGTAAGGCAGGCCGCAGGTCCTCAATTCCATTTCTAAGGGTGTCAAGGTTGTTAAGAGCTGAAGGGGTATGATTGAACTTAATCCAGCTCGCACTGCGGTCATGCAGTCTTGGTTCTGCAGTTCACGCAGTCTTAGATTCTGGATTGCAGCTGCATATAAATCTTTATTCTCCCATCTGATTATGACACACAACAAAAGCAAAGCAAAAAAAAATCAATGAATCTCTTTGTAAGCACATTTCTTTAATAACTCATTACAAGATTCTTAGCAAGTTGCAACATCTTTTAAAAGGCCAATAAAACAGATGACATAGCATATGTGCTTTTAAGATCACTCAGGTCTTTTCTTCAGACGTCATCTGTAGAGGTGGCCTGCGAGGTCCTGACAGTTCGTGCACTGCAACATATATATTTGCTCTTTAAAAAGGAATCACAACTTAAGATCCAGTTTTCTTCACGAAAAATATGTCTGCCACACCAGGGGTGGGCAATTCTGGTCGAGGGCTGCAAACCGGTTGGATTTTCAGGATAACCCTAATGAATATGCATGGCAGCGATTTGCATACAACTGAGGCAGTATGCATGCAAATCTCTTCAACGCATATTTATTAGGGATATCCTGAAAACCTGACCGGTTTGCCCTCGAGGACTGGAATTGTCCATCCCTGTACTACAAGACTGCTGCACTACAAGACTGTTACTTTTGCTGAGGATGTATATAGAGGATAGGCCATAAGGATTCAGAGTTTTCACCCAGACACAGACTAGTTTGAAGGCCACAGGCTAACCTCTGCATGAATTCCTGTTTACTGTCTTGCACTCTGAAATGTTTACGAACAGGCAAGAGTTTGTTTGTTTGGTTATTCCACTAAGTCTATGATGAGAAAACTAGCAATTAACTTATACTAAAGCCTGAGAGAGAAAGTGAAACCCACACAGCTGTGTCTGAAATCTGATAAGAACTCAGAGGGAGGGAACGCCACTGCTTTCACAAGTATTTGTAATGTATAAGGAGAGACAGCGAGAAAGAGAGGGGAGAGAGAGCCCTGGACGTGATGGTATGGTTGATCCTTTGGAAATGTAAGCTTTTAATGTCTATGTAGCAATTATTATCTACCATGACTTCCATTCGATCTGATTTTATTTGTTCTATACTCCTATTGCTCAAATAAACTTACTTTCTTAGCTGGAACTGTGATGTACTGAATCAAAGATTGTATGTGATTATTTGTGTAGGGGATAAGCTCCTGGGTTCAAGCCCCCAGGTATAATCCCAGTAATTGTGTTTATATGGGATAAGCTCCTCAGATAGCCCCAGTGTAAATCTCAGTGAGATAAGCCCCACCCCAGGTCAGAGCCCCTGGGCAGGATATCAGTGTGCATAGTCTGAACCTGTAACAAAGACCCACCTAAATACTAAAAGCTACATTTCCAGTTCATTTACTGAATCAGTGAAAGACCTCGGATCAGTCCAGACTCCTGGGTTTTGCCTCCCTGCCAGCAGATGGAGACAGAGAAGAAAAGTTTTATGGACACTGCTACTTAACCAGGAAAGGAACTGGATGGAGGTAGATGTGAGCCTGGAGTAGACAGAGCACAGTGCAAAGAAGAACCCTCCCTAATTCAGTGTCTTCTCCTCTCTGCTCCCCCCACTCTCCTCCTGTCTGCAGGGAACAGAAAAGGAGGTGGGGGACTGGAGAAGACAGCAGAACAAAGAAGAATTTGGTTTTTATTTGCATATTTCTTATTCTGTATTCTATGTGTGTGATGGCGGTGAAGTATTCTGCTAGCAAGTAGGTACTGTGTAGGGATCTGTAGTAAGCCAGTTTGAGGTGTATTGGTGTTTTAGGCCCAGGTGGAATATTTGCAGCATTGCCTTTTCATGCAGGGTTGTTGCTGCTTGAGTTCTGATAATGCTGTGTTGCTGTGGCAGGTTTGCTATATAGTTTGAGTGACTTTTTGCAGGGTTTTGTGTTATTTAACAAAGTACCTGGTAATGGAGGGACTGAAGTGACAACACAATTTGAATATTTTTCTTTTGATGAGTAGTAAAAACATTTCAGTCAGCCAGTCAGCCAACCATTTCAGAGATTACATTCAACCAATATAGTATGAATATCTTTTAATTGATACATTTAGGTATTTCTTGGGATTTCTTTTGTAGTCTATTTCCAAAACTCATGAACACATATTCATCAGAATGTGACATGATTTCTAAAACATATATTTTGCAAAATGAGAAAAGGAAAATTAGTTTCTTACCTGATAATTTTCGTTCCTGTACTACCACGGATTAGTCCAGTGGTTTTACCCCCCCTCTAGCAGATGGAGACAGTTGTTTTTAAAACAAAGCTCCGCCTTATATAGGAGTGTGCCACATACAGTCTGGCAGTATACGTAATGTCAAAGCATGATGGCTCCCTTAAGATACCAAATATGTACACTAATTCTTAAACTAGAAAAATGACAACAGGGTCACTGAACCCGTCTAAGATCTGAACCTGTAGAACCACTCGAGGATAATCAAACCAATTTTCTGCAGAAAAAAACACGAGCAGACTCTCCCCCACGATTATGACTCTGCTCGGGCGGGATTCTGGACTGATTCGTGGTACTACAGGAACAAAAATTATCAGGTAAGAAACTAATTTTCCTTTCCCTGTACGTACCCGGATCAGTCCAGACTGCTGGGATGTACCATAGCTGATCTTACTGGGGATGGGATCCAGAGAGGCCCGCTCCAAGCACGCCTTCTCCAAATCCTCTCAATTCCTCAGCCTGCACGTCCAACCGGTAATGCCGCGCGAAAGTATGCAGCGACTTCCACGTAGCTGCCCTACAGACCTCCTGTGGGGAAACCAAGTGACACTCCGCCAAGGAAGCAGACAGTCACTCAGCAGTGCATGGTTTGGAGAAATGTATCCTTGAAGGATACTAATGAAACAGGAGAGTTAGGGCTGTTTCATATTGTCTGTATGCCAATGTCAGAAGTCTAAGAAGTAAGATGGGAGAGTTAGAGTGTATAGCAGCAAATGATGAGATTGACATTATTGGCATCACAGAAACTTGGTGGAAGGAGGATAACCAATGGGACAGTGCTATATCAGGGTACAAATTATATCGAAATGATAGGGAGGATCAACTTGGTGGGGGTGTGGCACTTTATGTCCGGGAGGGTATAGAGTCCAACAGGATAAAGATCATACAAGAGTCTAAATGCTCAGTAGAATCTATATGCGTAGAAATACCAACTTGTGTTGGGTAAGAGTATAGTGATAGGAGTATACTACCGTCCACCTGGACAAAATGGACAGACAGATGATGAAATGCTAAGAGAAATCAGGGAAGCTAACCAATTTTGCACTGCAATAATAATGAGAGATTTCAATTACCCCAATATTGACTGGGTAAATGTAACATCAGGACTTGCTAGAGACAAAGTTCCTGGATGTAATAAATGACTGCTTCATGGAGCAATTGGTTCAGGAACCAACAAGAGAGGGAGCTATTTTAGATTTAATTCTTAGTGGAACACAGGATTTGGTAAGAGAGGTGGTGGGGCCACTTGGCAACAGTGATCATAACATGATCAAATTTAAACTAATAACTGGAAGGGGGACAATAAGTAAATCTGCAGCTCTAACACTAAACTTTCAAAAGGGAAATTTTGATAAAATGAGGAAAGTAGTTAGAAAAAAAATGAAAGGTGCAGCTGCAAAGGTTAAGTGTTCAACGGGCATTGACATTGTTTAAAAATACAATCTTAGAGGCCCAGTCCTTATGTATTCCACACATTAAGAAAGGTGGAAGGAAGGCAAAACGATTACCGTCATGGTTAAAAGGTGAGGTGAAAGAGGCTATTTTAGCCAAAAAAAATCCTTCAAAAATTGGAAGAAGGATCCATCTGAAGAAAATAGGATAAAACATAAGCATTGTCAAGTTAAGTGTAAAACATTGATAAGACAGGCAAAGAAAGAATTTGAAAATGTTGGCCATAGAGGCAAAAACTCATAATAAAAACTTTAAAAAATATATCCGAAGCAAGAAACCTGTGAGGGAGTCGGTTGGACCAATAGATGACCGAGGGGTTAAAGAGGCTCTTAGGGAAGATAAGGCCATTGCAGAAAGACTAAATGAATTCTTTGCTTCCGTGTTTACTAATGAGGATGTTGGGGAGATACCAGTTCTGAAGATGGTTTTCAGGGGTGATGAGTCAGACGAACTGAACGAAATCACTGTGAACCTGGAAGATGTAGTAGGCCTGATTGACAAATTAAAGAGTAGCAAGTCACCTGGACCAGATGGTATGCATCCTAGAGTACTGAAGGAACTAAAAAATGAAATTTCTGATCTATTAGTTAAAATTTGTAACCTATCATTAAAATCATCCATTGTACCTGAAGACTGGAGGGTGGCCAATGTAACACCAATATTTAAAAAAGGTTCCAGGGGCGATCCGGGTAACTATAGACCAGTGAGCCTGACTTCAGTGCTGGGAAAAATAGTGGAAACTATTCTCAAGATCAAAATCGTAGAGCATATGGAAAGACATGGTTTAATGGAACACAGTCAACATGGATTTACCCAAGGGAAGTCTTGTCTAACAAATCTGCTTCATTTTTTGAAGGGGTTAATAAACATGTGGATAAAGGTGAACCGGTAGATGTCGAGTATTTGGATTTTCAGAAGGTGTTTGACAAAGTCCCTCATGAAAGGCTTCTAAGAAAACTAAAAAATCATGGGATAGAAGGCGATGTCCTTTCATGGATTACAAACTGGTTAAAAGAAAGGAACAGAGAGTAGGATTAAATGGTCAATTTTCTCAGTGGAAAAGGGTAAACAGTGGAGTGCCTCAGGGATCTGTTCTTGGACCCGTGCTTTTCAATATATATATAAATGATCTGGAAAGGAATAAGATGAGTGAGGTTATCAAATTTGCGGATGATACAAAATTATTCAGAGTAGTTAAATCACAAGCAGATTGCGATATATTACAGGAGGATCTTGCAAGACTGGAAGATTGGGCATCCAAATGGCAGATGAAATTTAATGTGGACAAGTGCAAGGTGTTGCATATAAGGAAAAATAACCCTTGCTGTAGTTACACGATGTTAGGTTCCATATTAGGGGCTACCACCCAGGAAAAAGATCTAGGCATCATAGTGGATAATACTTTAAAATCGTCGGCTCAGTGTGCTGCAGCAGTCAAAAAAGCAAACAGAATGTTAGGAATTATTAGGAAGGGAATGGTTATTAAAACGGAAAATGTCATAATGCCTCTATATTGCTCCATGGTGAGACCGCACCTTGAATACTATGTACAATTCTGGTTGCCGCATCTCAAAAAAGATATGGTTGCGATGGAGAAGGTACAGAGAAGGGCAACCAAAATGATAAAGCGGATGGAACAGCTCCCCTATGAGGAAAGGCTGAAGAGGTTAGGGCTGTTCAGCTTGGAGAAGAGACGGCTAAGGGGGGATTTGATAGAGGTGTTTAAAATCATGAGAGGTCTAGAACGGGTAAATGTGAATCGGTTATTTACACTTTCTAATAATAGAAGGACTAGGGGGCATTCCATGAAGTTAGCAAGTAGCACATTTAAGACTAATCGGAGAAAATTCTTTTTCACTCAACGCACAATAAAGCTCTGGAATTTGTTGCCAGAGGATGTGGTTAGTGCAGTTAGTACAGCTGGGTTCAAAAAAGGTTTATTTATTTATTTATTTATTTATTTAATTAATTTATACTTTTTATATACTGACTTTCATGATACAATCATATCAAATTGGTTTACATGGAACGGGGATTAACAGTAACGAGATGCAAAAGTTACAATGAACAGGGGAAATGAAACTAGGAAGGAGAAGTAACCAGAGGTAGAGATATCACTCGATAACTATAACAAAGTAAAAGTACAAGATAGTACAAGATAGTGTGCCCTAAACAGTCGGGTTTAGTATGTGATCTGTGGCATTGTTGATGCCGGCCTAGGTTGGGTGGAAGGCTCGTTGGAACAACCAAGTTTTAAGTTTTTTCCTGAAAGTCAACAGACAAGGTTCCTGTCTGAGATCAGGAGGGATGGCATTCCAAATGGCTGGTCCTGCTTTCGAGAAGGCCCATTCTCTGGTGGTTGTCAGGTGGATAGATTTGGAAGAAGGGACGTGCAAGGAGCCTTTGTAGGCTTCCCTAATAGGTCTTGAAGAGGTGTGGAGTTTGAAAGGGAGCTGCAGGTCGATGGGGAGCTGGTGGTGAATGGTGGTAAGGGATTTGTGAAGGATTCTGTAGCTTATTGGAAGCCAATGTAGATCTTTGAGGATGGGCGTGATATGTTCTCTTCTGTTGGTGTTCGTCAGGATTCTAGCGGCCACGTTTTGGAGCATCTGAAGCGGTTTACTTATGGAATAGCCACTGCTATTAATTGCATCAATAGCATGGGATCTTCTTAGTGTTTGGGTAATTGCCAGGTTCTTGTGGCCTGGTTTGGCCTCTGTTGGAAACAGAATGCTGGGCTTGATGGACCCTTGGTCTGACCCAGCATGGCACTTTCTTATGTTCTTAAGTTTGTATAAGAGAAAGGTAGGGCTGCCTCATGGCTCACAGGCCCTGTGTTGATTTTAAGTTTCTTCATCTATTGCTGCTGTCACTGCAGAAAGATATACATCATTGCAGCTTGAGGAGCATAGGAAGCATGAGAGACAGAAAGAGAGAGAGGGGAGGGGGGTCACTGCTTTGCCACGGGTAAAGAGGAGCCAAAAAGTGACTGATGCTGTGCAGCAGATTAGGGTGCAAAAAGAGAGAGGGGGCTCCTGCTGGGCAGACTGGTGAAAGAGAGGGGACGCCGGCTGCTGGGCAGGAGTGGGTCGGGGAGAGGAGAATCTCACTGCTGGGCTTGAGGTGGATAAGGGTGAAAGGGGGATGGCAAGACAAACAGTGGGGGTGGAGAAAGAGGAAGTCCTAGGGCAAGTGGTAGGAGGCATGCAAGGCAAGGAGTGGGGGAAGAAAGAAGAGGGCTCAGGATACAGAGTAGATTAGGGATGGAGGACAAAGTGTGGGGAAGAAACAGTAGGATTCAGGGCACAGAGTGGGGGAGAGAAAGAGAGAGGAGTATAGGGGAAGGAGGGTAAGAGAAAGACTGTTGGACATGGGGTAGGGAAGAGAGAGAAGGATGCTGAGTAGGAGAGGGGAGAGAGAAATTGGGGTGTTTTGTTGAAGCTACCACCACTATAAGGACTGTGTCAGAGCAAATACAGTTAAGTGAAAGGGGGGGGGGGGGGTGTGTGTGCAGAAAAAGCTGGTCTTGGCTCTGATCTTACATAATCCTTACCAAACTTAGTCTCATTGGAGAAAAAAATAACCCAAATAATATTTCACAGTTCCGATTCTTCGGAAGAATGTTTTATAATAAACCTCCCCCAATCCAAAAATAAAAAAAATCAATGCTACACCATTTAGGAGTTCCTCCTGTCACTGAGTACAGATATATTCAATGTTGGATAACTTAAGCTTGGAGAGTTTATGTAGTCCATCATGGACTACACAGACATGGTTGTGCAAGCTGCCAAACAGAGTAATTTTCAAAGACGAGTAAAATAGGAAAATTGGTTCTTACCTGCTAATTTTCGTTCTTGTAGAACCACGGATCAGTCTAGACCATGGGTTGAGCCTCCTGTCCAGCAGGTGGAGACAGACCAAAACTGTGAGGGTATCCTATATCAGGACAGAGCCTACCCTACACCCCTTCAGTATAAAGTACTTTCAAAGCAGATATAACTTCCTCCCAAAGATCAAGCAAGCAATAAGAAAAAACTAACAAATTGAACAAGTGAACAATTGAAAGGATTCTGTATGAATATTGTATACAATTTTATTTTCATCTGTTAGATGCTTACGGTGCCTTTAGTAATAGTAGACAACAAATCAGATAATTGTAAAAACCTGTAGAAAAAGACAGAACATTCGAGTGGACATATCAGATCTAGTATGGGCGGGTGTCTGGACTGATCCGTGGTACTACAGGAATGAAAATTAGCAGGTAAGAACCAATTTTCCTTTCCCTGTACGTACCCGGATCAGTCCAGACCATGGGATGTACCAAAGCTTCCCTAAACAGGGTGGGACTGAGATAGTCCCGCTCGAAGAACCTGCCGCCCGAAGGAGCCAAAAACTGGAGCCTGCACATCCAGACGGTAATGACGAGCAAGAGTATGCAGGGATTTCCAAGTAGCTGCCCTACATATTTCCTGCGGAGAGACTGATTGACTCTCTGCCCAAGAAGTAGCATGAGACCGTAAGGAATGAGCTTTTAAGCCTTCCAGCACGGGCCGACCCCTACAGATGTAAACCGACGCAATGGCCTCCTTTAGCTAACGCGCGATAGTGGCCTTGGAAGCCTTATTACCTTTATTTGGCCCACTCCACAGAACAAACAAGTGGTCAGAGACCCGGAGCTCATTTGTAACCTGAAGGTAACGCAGCAAGACCTGTTTCACATTGCGGCACCGCAGATCACCCCCAGCTCTATTTGCTACTTCTGACGAAGAAAAAGCCAGAAATTCCACCGACTGATTGACATGAAAAGAAGACACGACCTTTGGCAAGAAAGAGGGTACCGTCTTAAGGGATACCCCTGAATCCGAGAAACATAGAAAAGGCTCTCTGCACGACAACGCTTGGAGCTCTGAGATTCTTCTGGCTGAACAAATGGACACCAAGAAGATAGTTTTGAGAGTCAAATCCTTGAGCATAGCCCTCCTTAAGGGCTCAAAAGGAGCTTTGCAGAGAACCCGGAGAACCAAGCTAAGACTCCACGACGGACAAGTAACTCGGATCGGAGGATTCAAGTGCTTGGCTCCCTTGAGGAACCGGACGACATCCGGATGAGCCGCCACTGAATAACCGTCAATGGTGCCTAAGAGGGAACTGAGAGCGGAGACCTGCACTCGCAAGGAACTGAATGACACCCCTTGAGACTGTTCTGGAGAAAAGGACCTGGGAAACCGGAGCCTTACGAGCCGAGATACCCGAGGAGACACAAACATTTTCAAAAATCTTCCATACTCAGACATAAGCGAGAGAGTCTGCTTCCTGGCCCGCAATAGAGTGGATATAACTTCTTCCTTTTATCCCTTCTTTCTCAACCTCCGCCGTTCAAAAGCCAGGCCGCTAGACAGAAGCGATCCGCCTGATTGAAAAATACAGGACCCTGCTGAAGAAGATGGGAAAGATGACCGAGGCGTAGGGGACCACGGTCTGCGAGGCCATTCCGGAGCCAGAATGACAGGCTCGTGATGAAGCTCGATTCTTCGGAGTACTTTGCCCACTAACGGCCAGGGAGGGAACACGTACAGAAGAATGTCGTGGGGCCAGGGAAGGACCAGGGCATCCACCCCTTCCGCGCAATGTTCCCGTCTGCGGCTGAAGAACCGAGGAGCTTTCGCATTGGTCATGGTGGCCATCAGATCCAAGTGAGGGGGACTCCACCTGCGGATGATCAGGTTCATCGCTGCATCTGACAATTCCCACTCGCCTGAGTCTAACCTCTGGCGACTGAGGAAATCCGCTTGAACGTTCTCCTACCCCGCAATATAAGACACCGCTAAGTGCTCTAGGTGACGTTCTGCCCATGCAAAGAGCCTGCTGGCTTCCAGAGCGACTAGGCGACTCCTGGTGCCCCCTTGTCGATTGATGTAGGCTATAGTGGTGGAATTGTCCGACAGGACCCGCACCGCCTTGTGGAGAAGTAGGGGAAGGAAGGCCTTGAGAGCCAGTCGGACCGCTTGAGCTTCCAGTCGATTGATGTGCCAGCGAGATTGGGTCGGGGACCAATACCCCATAGCAGACTGGGTCTGGCATAAAGCTCCCCAGCCGGAGAGGCTGGCATCCGTTGTTACCACGATCCACTGCGGTGTCAGAAGGGACATCCCCTTCTGAAGATGGGCAGGTGATAGCCACCACTACAGTTCTGCGACGGTAGACTCGGAGAGCAGCAGGGGCGTCTGAAAATGTTCCGATACCGGATTCCAGCAGGATAGCAAGGTTTTCTGTAACGGACGCATATGCGCAAAAGCCCAGGGGACCAGATCGATAGTGGAGGCCATGGACCCCAGAACCTGGAAATAATCCCAGGTCGTTGGCAGGGCAAGAGAGAGAAACTTGCGCACTTGGCCCCTGTGTTTGAGCGATTGGTCCTCCGGAAGAAACACCCTGCCTACTCGAGTGTTGAATCGCGCCCCCAGGAACTCCAATGTCTGGGAGGGTTGAAACTTGCTCTTGGGAAAGTTGATGACCCACCCCAGAGAGGTCAGACACCACAGGACCTTGCTGACCGCCAGCTGGCAAAGAGATTTTGATTTGGCTCGGATGAGCCAATCGTCCAGGTAAGGATGGACTAGGACTCCGTCTCGACGCAGGATGGCCACCACTATCACCATTACCTTGGTGAGAGTGCACGGCGCCGTGGCAAGACCGAAGGGGAGTGCTCGAAACTGAAAATGTTGGCCGAGTATCTCGAACCGCTGGTGATCGCAGTAAATTGGGATGTGTAAGTAGGCCTCCGTCAGATCGAGCGAGGCCAAGAATTCTCCGGATCGAACTGCCACTATCACCACCCTCAAGGTTCCCATCTGAAAATGGGGAACCTTGAGAGCCCGGTTGACGCGCTTGAGATCCAAAATTGGACGAAAGGAGCCCTCCTTTTTGAGCACGACAAAGTAGATGGAATATTGGCCGGACCCTTGTTCTTCCACTGGGACTGGGACTATGGTCTTCAGTTCCAGCAGTCTGCGCAGTGTTTGTTCGACCGCAGGCCTCTTTTGACTTCCGCAGGGGGAGATCAGGTGAAGATCCGGTAGGTCTCTAGTAAATTCTAACGCGTAGCCCTTTTCTATCACCTCTAGGACCCACTGGTCCGTCGTTATGGTGGCCCATTCCCCGGAGAAACTGGGACAGTCGTCCACCTAAGTCTCGAACAGAGGAATGAGCCAGCCCCATCTCATTGTGAGGAGGACTTGGTGACAGAGTGTTGCTGGCTACTATCCCTGAAAGGCTGACATCCCCGAAAGGAATGAGGCCAGGATTGAGATCGGGAAGCATTACCCCTTGAGAACTAGCCCCTTGCCCTGGTGGAAAAATGGCATTGCCCCCTAAATCTAGTGCAAGAGGGTAAGAAGGACTTAGACCAGGGGTGGGCAATTCCGGTCCTCGAGGGCCGCAAACCAGTCGGGTTTTCAGTATATCCTTAATGAATATGCATGAGAGAGACCTGCATACACACTTCCTCAGTTGTATGCAAATCTATTTCATGCATATTCATTAGGGGTATCCTGAAAACCAGACTGGTTTGCAGCCCTCGAGGACCGGACTTGCCCACCCCTGCCTTAGACTGTTTTGGGCGGTCCTCCGGCAACTTATGAACCTTATTTTCTACCAGGGATTTGATAAGTTGCTCTAGGTCCTCACCAAAAAGCAACTGGCCCTTGAAGGAAAGGGTTCCCAACTGCGCTTTGGAAGAGGCGTCTGCTGACCAATTTCTCAGCCAGAGGAGGCGCCTGGCTGAGACCGCGAAGACCATTGCCTTGGCTTGCACTTGCAGAAGATCGTACAGGGCGTCCGCCCCATACGCAATTGCTCCCTCCAAGCGATCCGCCTGCTCCGCCTCTGCAGACGGGAGGTCTTGGGTGCTGAGTAATTGTTGAACCCACCTGAGGCTTGCCTGCTGCATGAGACTGCCACAGATTGTCGTCCGAACTCCCAAGGACAGGACCTCAAATATGCGTTTGAGGTAAAATTCCAACTTGCGGTCCTGGACATCCGTTAGAGCCGTAGCCCCAACTACCGGGATGGTGGTGTGTTTGGTAACCGCCGTGATAGAGGAATCTACCTTAGGCATCTTAAGTAGATTCAAGCAGTCCTCAGGAAGGGAGTAGAGCTTGTCCATAGCTCTCCCCACTCAGAGTCCCGCCTCAGGGGACTCCCATTCCCTAAGGAGCATCAGTTTATGCATAGGGTGAAAAGGAAACGTACATGGAAGAGCCCTAAGTCCCGCCAGGACCGGGTCCATGTTGGCAGGCATTGCCGTCGTAACCTTATCCGCCGGGGGCAACTCAATTCTCAGTTCCTGCAAAATGAAAGGAATGAGTGGTTCTAGTTCCTCCTTTTGAAATAAGCATAGCACCCGAGGATCGTCCCCCTCGAGGGGGGGGGGGGTTAGGAAGCTGCGGGTCAACATCCGGATCTGGAATGGGGAGCGGCGGCAGCTGTGGCGGATATGGAGGCGGCGGGACCCCCGGGACCACCCTAACCCTAACTGAGCCCTGGCCCTCAGTCGCCTTCGGAGGTTGTGGAGGAGAAATTTGCGGGTTTTTTGGTGGGGGGGGGGCAGGGATGGATCCTCCTCCTGCTGTAAGCTGGCTAAATAGGACTTGTGCATAAGAAGCACAAACTCTGTGGAGAAACAAGACTTAGACTTCCTGGGGGAGGGGGGGGGTAGGAGGGGGGTAGGGAAAGGTCAGGCTTCCCCTCCGGGGCATGAGGGGGACTCAAATCTGGAGGAGAAACAAAAAAATTGGCTTCACCTTCCTCCTGCACATCCGATTCTGCATTTGAGCCTGCTTCCAAGATGGCTGCCGTTCCCGGCCTGGAAAACCGCGGGCCACGCGGCGGGGAACTTGCCCCCGGGTCGCTGTGGGCGAGGGGACCAATGAGCGACCCTCCCCACCCGGTAGGCACCCTGAACAGAGGCCTCCGCGGGAAAAACGTATGGCAGACTCTCCACATGCTTTACAGATGCTGGAATGGGGCATCAGCGCTGAAGAAAAAAAAATCGCTAAAAAAGTAAAAACAGCTGAGCTGTGCAGGGCTGAAGTCGGTCAGTGGAGGCAGCGACTGAACTCTGCACGCTGCCGGAGCTGTCCACAGTTCTTAAAAAGTAACAAATACAAGTAACAAATACAGCCCTGCTTGTACCCTTTTTTTTTTTTTTTTTTAAACTGCTCAGCTAAGCCAGGGGAAAAACATTCCCTGAGAGGATACTGTTTTACAGTGGACAGCTAGATAATGGGGGAGGGACTGGACCACCAGTATCACCACAGATGGTTACCGGGGAAAAAGGGACCTAGGATGGGCAAGCCCCCCCCCCCCCCCTACCCCCACCAGGCAGCAGAGCGAAGAGACCAAACTGTCTCTGTGAGGAAAAAAAGGGAGAAAACTTTCAAAGTCCTCTTTTTTTTAAACAAAATTTAATTCTTGCTTGATCCAGACCAAAAGTAAAGAAAATCCCCTCAGGGAAACTAAGGGAAGAAGAAGAAGGGGAAAGGAAAATTAGTTCTTACCTGTTAATTTTTGTTCCTGTAGTACCACGGATCAGTCCAGACCGTGGGTTGAGCCTCCTGTCCAGCAGATGGAGACAAACCAAAACTGAAAGGATATCCTATATCAGGACAGAGCCTACCCTGCAGCCCTTCAGTATAACTATTGTGAAAGCAGAAAAAAAGCAACCATAACAGGATCAAGCAAGTAACTATAAAACTCAATTGAGCAACTCAATAACATTTGAAGGGACTCTAGAGAGAAACGCTCTTGCATATACTTGGTTCCCAACAACCAAAGCTTCCGGTGTAAACGTCCGGTGTGCTGTAGAGAAATAAAGTACCGACTTCTGAAAATCTGCAATAAAAAAGCTTCGAGTGGACGATATGAAAGAAGAAGTAGGGAAGGGCGTCTGGACTGATCTGTGGTACTACAGGAACGAAAATTAACAGGTAAGAACTAATTTTCCTTTCCCTGTACGTACCCAGATCAGTCCAGACCATGGGATGTACCAAAGCTTCCCTAAACCGGGTGGGACCGAGACAGTCCCGCTCGAAGCACTTGCCTACCAAAAAAATCAAAGACTGGTGCTTGCACATCCAGGCGGTAGTGTCGAGCAAAAGTATGCAGGGACGGCCAGGTAGCGGCACTCAAATTTCTTGCGGAGAAACCGACTGATTCTCCGCCCAGGAAGTAGCTTGAGAACGCAGTGAATGGGCCTTTAGGCCCTCAGGAACCGTCCGACCTTGACAAAGATATGCCGAGGAGATTGCCTCTTTTAACCATTGAGCAATGGTAGCCTTAGAGGCTGGTTTGCCCCGATTCGGACCACTCCAGATGACAAAGAGATGATCCGATACCCGAAAGTCGTTGGTAACCTGGAGGTACCGGAGTAGAACGCGTTTAACATCAAGTCTGCGAAGGTCACCCCCAGCGGTCCCCGCAACTTCTTCTGGAGAGAACACAGGGAGCTCCACCGACTGGTTGACATGGAAGATGGAAATGACCTTCGGCAAGAAAGAAGGCACCATTTTGAGAGAGACTCCGAAATTGGAAAACTGCAGAAAGGGTTCCCGTCAGGACAATGCTTGGATCTCAGAAACTCATCGAGCGGAACAGATAGACACTAGAAAGACCGTTGCCCAATGGAGGGGCTCGAATGGAGCAGTACAGAGAGCCCGAAGGACGATATTAAGACTCCACAACGGGCAAGTGGAGCGAATGGATGGCTTCAGGTGCTCGATGCCTTTCAAGAACCGAATCACGTCCGGATGAGGCGCTACGGGATGACCGTCGACTCTATCGAGAAGGACTCCGAGAGCGGACACTTTTACGTGCAATGAATCGAAGGAGAGACCCTTGGAAAGACCCTTCTGGAGGAAAGAAAGTATCACCGAAATCGGAGCGGAGCGCTCCGAAACACCCGATTCTCCTCAGATGGTCTCAAAAACTTTCCACACGCGTACATAAATCAGCGAAGTGGACTGCTTGCAAGCCCGCATAAGAGTAGAGATAATGTCCTCCTTATAGCCCTTATAGCCCTTACGCCTCAGACATCGCCGTTCAAAAGCCAGGCTGCTAGACAAAAGCAATCGGCCTGGTCGAAAAATTCAGGCCCCTGCCGAAGCAGGCGAGGAAGATGGCCGAGCTGAAGAGGCTCGTCCGTTGCCAGGTTGATGAGGTCCGCGAACCACGGTCTGCGAGGCCATTCAGATACTACCAGAACTACTGGCCCCTGGTGGAGTTCTATTCTTCGGAGAATTTTTCCCACCAGAGGCCACGGAGGGAACACGTAGAGAAGGACGTCTGTGGGCCAGGGGAGAGCTAGAGCATCCACGCCCTCCGAACAGTGTTCCCTCCAGCGGCTGAAGAACCTGTTGGCCTTGGCATTGCGCAAGGTTGCCATGAGATACAGGTGAGGGGGACCCCACCTGTCGATGATCAGATCCATGGCTTGGTCCGAGAGTTCCCACTCTCCTGGATCCAGAGACTGGTGACTGAGGAAATCAGCCTGTACATTCTCCTTGCCCGCTATATGGGAGGCCGCCAGCAAAGAGACGGCTCCGCCCAAGCAAAGAGACGGCTGGCTTCTAGAGCCACCAGGTGACTGCGAGTGCCCCACTGGTGGTTGATATAAGCAACCATGGTGGAGTTGTCAGATAGGACCCTCACCGCCCTGCCGTGGATTAAGGGTAGAAACTACTGTAGCGCCAGATGCACTGCCCGGGCCTCCAGCCGATTGATGTGCCACCGAGTCTGAACCGGAGACCAAATCCCCTGCGTGGTCTGGGACTGGCAGACTGCTCCCCAGCCGGAGAGACTGGCATCCATGGTCACTATCAGCCACTGTGGAGTCTGAAGAGGCATTCCCCGGAGAAGATAAGGAAGCGAAAGCCACCACTGCAAGGCGGCGATGGTAGAGACCGAAAGCGGGAGAACCGTGTGAAACTGCTCCGACACCGGCTGCCAACGGGATAGCAAAGCTCTCTGTAACAGACACATATGTACAAAGGCCCATGGGACCGCAGAGACAGAAGAATCCACTGTGGGAGTCCGCAGCATGTCTAAGCAATCCTCCGGGAGGGTGTAGAGCTTGTCCATAGCTCTCCCGACATGCAGTCCCGCTTCGGGAGCTTCCCATTCCCAGAGGAGTAACAATTTGTGCATAGGATGGCACTTGCCGGAGCCCTAAGACCTGCTAGGACCAGTCCATGTCTTTGGGCAGCGAAGCCGTCAGCATATCCGCAGGGGGCCCCTCAATTCCCAGCTCCTGAAGGACAAAGGGAATGAGGGGTCTCAATTCATCCTTCTGAAACATGCGGAGGACCTGGGTGTCATCCCCCTCCAGGGGGGGAGCGCTCCCGCCAAATCTGCCGAGGGATCCGGGTCCAGAGCACCCAGAGGCGCCGGGGGGTCAGAAATGGGGGTTACCCCCGGGACCACCCGCACCCTAACGGGCCCCTGTGGCTCCGGGATCGGGAGAACGGGCGGCGGAGTTGGTCACGGGATTTTCGCCGGCAGGGGACCTGGGGAAGGGTCCTCCTCCTCCTGCAAGCTGGCCAAATAAGATTTGTGCAGGAGAAGCACAAATTCTGAAGAAAATCGAGGCCTAGCTTTGCCAGAGGGGGGGCGGGGGAGGGGGGGTCAGGGACCTCATCCTGAGGCAACAAAGGGCTTAAATCAGGGGGAAACTCTTTAAAATTCGGGTCCCCAGCCCCTGGCAGCTCCAAATCGGGAGCTGCAGAGATCCCCAAAATGCCCGCCGTTCCCGCAGTTTGCCGACCCGGGAATGGCCGTGCCATGCGGAGGGGTTTACAACCGCGGGCTAAATTTGGCTGCCCTGCCAAGGGGGGGCCTTCCTCACCCGGCAGGCACGCTGAGCAGAGCCCCTCGCGCAATAGGCATGACGAGGGCTCATCACAAGCAAGGCAGGCACTAGGACACGGTATCCCCACTGAAGAGGAGCCGCGATCTGAAGAAAAAAACAGCTGACAGAAGAAAAAAATGCTTTACTAGCTGCTGGCGGGCGTGGAGGCAGAGGAGTGAACCCTGCACGCTCCTCTGGGTCTGGCTGCCGGCTTGTGGCTTTAAAGTATGTAAAAAATTTCCCCACTTCTTGTATTCCTTTTTTTTACAAACTGGGAGGAAGTGAAAATGAAACTGAGGGGCACTGAGCCCTACAAGGCAGCCAGAGGGGGGTAAGTGACTGGACCACCAGTATCAGCCCCCCACACCAAGGAAGCAGTCTCGTACTTAGGCTATGCCCTGCACAAGGGGCTAAGCCCCCCTAAGTCCAGCAAGAGCCTGGAGATGGAAACGTCTCCTGTGAAAAAGAAAAGAGACAGAGTCAAACTGAAACAAAATCAAAAGAATATATTATTATTTTTCTTTTTTTAAAGATTGAGATAATACTAAAATAGGTTACTACTTGCTTGATCCGCAACGAAGAGAAAACAACAGGAAAACCAAAGGCTGACTAGCCCAGATTAGGAGACCGCAGGGTGAGCTGATCCATCTGCTGGAGACAGACAAATACTGAAGGGCTGCAGGGTAGGCTTTGTCCTAATATAGAATATCCTTTCAGTTTTGGTCTGTCTCCATCTGCTGGACAGGAGGCTCAACCCACGGTCTGGACTGATCCGGGTACATACAGGGAACCATAGGTTCAGCTGCCTGCACCTGCTGGAGACAGATGAATACTGAAGGGGTGTAGGGTAGGCTCTGTCCTGATATAGGATACCCTCACAGTTTTGGTCTGTCTCCACGTGATGGACAGGAGGCTCAACCCATGGTCTGGACTGATCCGGGTACGTACAGGGAAGGTGCTTTACCCACAGAAATGGCTCCTTATAAAACTGCCAGCCTGATATGCAGGTAAGAACATAAGAACATAAAAAATGCCATACTGGGTCAGACCAAGGTCCATCAAGCCTAGCATCCTGTTTCCAGCAGTGGCCAATTCAGGCCATAAGAACCTGGCATGTACCCAAAAACTAAGTCTATTCCATGTTACCATTGCTAATGGCAGTGGCTATTCTCTAAGTGAACTTAATAGCAGGTAATGGACTTCTCCTCCAAGAACTTATCCAATCCTTTTTTAAACACAGCTATACTAACTGTACTAACCACATCCTCTGGCAACAAATTCCAGAGTTTAATTGTGCGTTGAGTAAAAAAGAACTTTCTCAGATTAGTTTTAAATGTGCCCCATGCTAACTTCATGGAGTGCCCCCTAGTCTTTCTACTATCCGAAAGAGTAAATAACCGATTCACATCTACCCGTTCTAGACCTCTCATGATTTTACTGTATCACCAACACTGGCAAAGATCATTAATCTATCCTTAGAGGAAGGATCCATGCCTGACGCACTAAAAGGAGCCATCGTAAAACCTATTTTAAAAAAGAAAAACAGTGACCCACTGAACCTGAGTAACTACAGACCAGTATCGAACCTACCCTTAATCCCAACGTTAATAGAAAAAACTATACAAAAGCAACTAGCAGAACACCTAGATAACAATAACATCCTTTATCCATCACAACATGGCTTTCGAAAACACTATAGCACAGAGACACTTCTGCTTGCACTTACAGATAACATCATGAGGGGATTTGATAACGGTAAACATTACATTCTAGTGATGCTTGACCTGTCAGTAGCATTTGACACTGTAAATCATGACATACTCTTAAATAGACTAGAAGAAATAGGCCTAAACAACAAAACTATCAAATGGTTCAGATCATATCTCAATGACAGATATTTTCAGGTACAAATTAAAGACGCTATATAAAAAAAAAATAAACCTTCAAACGGGAGTACCCCAAGGATCTGCCCTCTCCGCAACACTTTTCAACATATACTTACTACCACTATGCCACCTGCTAGCTGGTCTGGGAATCACAGACTATATATACGCTGATGATATCAAATTAATTTTACCCATTGACGATACAATTGAGAAAACATTAAACTTAGCAAACATGTATCTAGATATCATCAAACAGCTACTAAACCAAATGGAATTAGTAATTAATATAGAGAAGACAGAATTCTTACATTTAGAGAGAAAAAATACAGAAATCAAACATAGTCCAATCACACTAAAAAACAATCAACAAATAATACTTGCAGAAAAAGTACGGAATCTAGGAGTAATAATTGACCCCGAACTAAGCTTAAAACAACACATATCTCTAAAAGTAAGAGAAGGATATGCTAAACTCATGGTCCTCAGGAGACTGAAACCACTTCTGACAATGGCCAACTTTCGATCGGTGCCACAAAGCATTAATATTTGCGAGCACTGATTATTGTAATGCACTTCTACTAGGTCTTCCATATACCTCACTAAGACCATTACAGGTTCTGCAAAACTCAGCCGCAAGAGTTTTAACTGGCAAAAGTAAAAGAGATCACATCACCGAAACACTGGCTGAACTACACTGGCTTCCCATTGAACAAAGAATACACTATAAAACACTGTGCACCATACATAAGTTAATACATAACGAACATGCAGGCTGGTTAAATACAGCCCTACGTGTACACATCCCTAACAGAAACCTAAGGTCAGCAAACAAAGCACTCCTAACCATTCCATCAGTCAAAACTGTAAGACTAACACAGGTACGAGAGAGAGCATTATCACTGGCAGGACCCATACTATGGAACTCCATGCCCCTAGATTTAAGACTACAAAGAGACAGCAAAACCTTTAGAAAAAGTTTAAAAACCTGGCTCTTTAAACAAGCTTTTCAGAAAGAGAAAGGAGAATAGAAACCAGGGACAGGCAAAGCACGATCAATATAACATCCACATACACTGCTGTATTCACTAAGTGTGTAGTCTTTAAAGGACAAGTCACAATTTTAAAGTTAATTCTGTAATAAAAACCGAGATAGAGACATGGACATGATTAATTACATTTAACATTATTGATCACCAACTATGTTATCGAACCTTATGGCACTCTTGTAAATGTGCAAATTACAGTATCATTAATTTTATGTGCCTCAATGTAAACCGTTGTGACGGTCTCCTCCAAATGACGGTATAGAAAAGATTTAAAATAAAATAAATAAATAAATAAACATCTCTATCATATCCCCCCCTCAGTCGTCTCTTCTCCAAGCTGAAATGTCCTAACCTCTTTAGTCTTTCCTCATAGGGGAACTCACTCTTTAGTCTTTCCTCATAAGTAACTCACACAAGTAAATTTTCCAGAAATTGGGGGCAGTTTTCATGCTATAATTTTCAAAGTGAACATATGCTCACGTTCTCTTTGAAAACTAGTGTAATTTTCAGTAATTTACATGTTTATTTGCTGAGTTTATGTAGGCTGTTAAAAAAAATTATCCTCATTATGTCCAACTTGATAAGGTCTTTGCAGAATGGCTGGAAAAGCTAACTACTCACACGACAGGAATGTGTCTGCCCCTAGGGCACAGCTCTAACTCTTCGCCAGTCATGGTCAGATATGTGAATTTGCAGCATGGCTTGTTTGGAGAGTCGGGGCTCTCAGTGGTGAGATGCTGGGAGGCGATTTCTGCACACAATGCCTCAAGTTCGGTCTCATCATTTATCTAAAAGAATAAACAACAGAGTGAAGTAAACTGTAGTGTCTTCAACTCCATCCTATACCTGAGCGATGCAGTAGCAAAACCAGGATCGGGAATATCCTTTCTTCCACTGAATGGAATGTTGTAACAACCAAAATGGATATGCATACAGTGAGGAAAGATTCAATAAAATTCGGCATAACTCTCAATTTCTAATCAAGAAGGATTCAGTACTGAAAAGGGAAAGTGAAGCGAAAATCAGGAGCGTCTTGCAGCCCTGAGTGGAATGGCTCCTGCCAGGCCTGGCTGGTTCTTACAGTACTTAAACCATTTCATTTTCATAAACACTCTAGCTGAACTTCAGGTAAACGTGAAATGCAAAATCTGGGCTATTCCATCACCCAACAGTATCGCTGCAGTCCACTCAAAGTTCGGTTGATTTAATTCCCATAAAACACTAAGGAGGTAATTTTAAGAGTTCCACACGTAAAAATTAGCATATGTATACGTAAGCAGCCTGTACTGGTGTAATTGTTATTTTCTAAATGTCAAAAGAACGCATGTACGTTTCACGCGCACATATACATGCGGAAAAAAAAGAGGTGGTCTGGGGTGCTTCGTAGCAGGGCCAACCATTACGCATGCAAGTTGCGATTTTAAAACACATTTATGCACGTACATTTGACAAATTATGTAATTTTACACCTACTAATTATCTTGCCTAATTGCTATCAGAGTTGTTTATTGTACACTATCGGCTGGGTGGGAGGTCTGAGTGAATTGGAGGGTAGTTTAGGCTGAAAAACCAGGCGGGTTTCAATGACCTGGAAAAGGGCTGAGTGCACTGGAGGATTAATTAGTACCCGCAATGGTGAATCCTATTTTTTCCCCCATGTAAATTTTGGAAATAAGTAGGAAAAGTATGTGATTTCAATGCATTGCACATTTGCGCATAAGCACAAATGCGCATATTTTATGATATGCATGGGTTCTAAAATATTGTCGAGATTTATGCACAGCCATATACACGTGTATATGCCACCTCACATAGTTATTTGAAAGTTGTCCTCCCTTTTTTTTAAAAGCAGAAATGATTAAAGCAGTTCAGTAGTAATACATCAGAATAATTATTGTTGATATTTTATTACTATTGCCATCATATAATGTGTCTTCCAGTGGCCCTATGGAGGAAAAAGCAGCATGTTATTGTTGTGCATGGATGTCCATTTCAGACTCATCCTCAATCCTAACATGTTTTTACTCTGCACTCACTGAAGGGGTAAAAGAAAAATTGATTTTTACCTGCTAATTTTCATTCCTGTAATACCACAGACCAGTCCAGACCAGTGGGTTATTCATCCCTTCCAGCAGATGGAGTCAGAGAACAAAACTTTGAGGCACAAATGGCCTCCCTAAGCCAACGAGATATGGTAGCCTTAAAGGCTTGACCCTTTCTTCAGTCCACTGAAGAGGACAAACAGATCCTATGAGTGACAAAAAGCATTAGTAACCTCCAAATACCGAAATAGCATCCACCGCACATCTAGAAGATGTAATTCTCTATCCTGAGGAGACTTTTTCGACCACTCTGGAAAACCCGGAAGATCTACCGTCTGATTAACATGAAGGGCAGACATCAGAAAAAAAGGAAGGCACTGTTCTCAATTAGATTCCATTCCCGGAAACCCATAAAAACGGATCCCTACATGACAGAGCCCAAAGTTCCAAAATCCTTCAAGCTGAACAAACAGCTACCAAAAAGACTGCTTTTAGAGTCAAATCCTTTAGGGTTGCCCTTCTCAAGAGATCAAAGGGGGGTCTGCAAAGGACACAAACTACTAGGTTGAGACTCCAATTCGGGCAGATTGTTCACACCAGAGGAAGTAACAGCTTAGCCCCTTTGAGGAACCTTACCACATCCGGATGAACAGACAGAGTCCTACCCTGAAATCTGCCTCTAAGAGCACCCAAGGTAGCCACCTGCACACGAAGCGAGTTGTAAGCCAAACCCTTGGACAACACATGCTGCAGGAAATCCAGCACATGTGACACCTCCACCGCCAACGGATCTAGATGATGCTGAAGACACCAAATTTCAAACAGTTTCCAGACCCTAATATACGCCATAGAAGTTGCCAGTCTTCTGGATTTAAGACTGGAGATGACCTGTTTGGAGTATCCCTTCAATCAGTCTCTGCCTCTCAAAAGCCAAGCCACGAGACAAAAGAGATCCTCCTGATCTGAAAATATGGGACCCTGATGCAACAGGTCTGGAAGATGAGTCAGACTGAGAGGACCTTCCACTGCAAGTCGCACCAGATCTGCAAACCATGGTCTCCACGGCTACTCCGGTGCTGCTAGAACCATGGCCCCGGGATGTGATTCTATGCGCCTGAGGACCCGACCTATGAGGGGCCAAGGAAGAAAGATGTACAGAATTCCATTGGCCAAGGGCACACCAGAGCATCGAGGCCCACCAAACAGAGTTCCTTTCGGCGATGAAGAATCTCTCCGTCTTGGAGTTATTTATTTATTTTATTTATTTATTTATTAACTTTTATCTACCGACATTCGTGAAGCACATCATGCCGGTTTACAATGAACTCAGGTGGGAGATACAGTATAACAAAATGACAATAAAACAGTATGAAAAAACTAACGCAAGAGCAAAAACAAACCCAAAACCAAATACAACAAAATAAACAATAAATGGAACCAAGGAATAGAGATTTGAGGGGGTAGGGGGGGGGAGAAAGGGAAGGGGTGGGAGGTGGGTGGGAAAGGGGGATAAGGGGGGAAGGGGGGAGAGGTATAGATAACAGAGGTAAAAGGGAGGGAATAAAGCGGAAAAGAGGAATGCTATGTACAGATGCCTAATGTACAGGAAACATTTGATTAAATAGGAATAAGGAACAATTGAAACAGGAGGTAATTACTGGGAAGGGTTTCTTCAAGGGTAAGTAGGGGGTGTGGAGGGCAGGGGAAAAGGGGAAAAAAGGGGGGGGGTAGGGAGGTGGCTGGGTGTCGAGGATAAAGGGAGGTGGCCAGGGGAGGAGGGGAGGGGAGGGAGTTGAGCTGAGTCACCATAAGATCCAATTGGGGAGTGCCCCACCTCGCACAGATGTGGTTCCATGCCTCTGGGGACAACTCCCACTACCCAGGATCCAGTTGCTGCCTGCTGAGGAAGTCCGCCTGCACATTGTCTACTCCCGCCTCGTGCGATGCGGATAGGCCTTTGAGATGATGCTCCGCTCAAATAATCTTCAGGCCTCCAACACCACTGCATGACTCTTTTTTGCCGCCCTACCAACTGATGTATGCTACAGCCGCTGCATTGTCAGAGAACACGTGAACCATGTGACCCCGGACCCAGGGGCAGAAAAACCTCCAGGGCTTGATGGACTGCCCTCATCTTGAGGCAACTGGACCAGAGCTTCTCCTCCGGTCGCCACAGACTTGCATCGATTGGCCCAAGCACACTGCTCCCCAGTCCGACAGACTTGCGTCCACACACTACCACCCAGTTCAGAGGCTCCAGATCCATCCCCTTCTCTAAATTGGGACGAGACAGCCACCATGAGAGACTGGACCTGGACTCCCGAAGCAGAGGCAAGGGAAGATGAAACTCCTTTGAGCAGGAACTCCACCTGGACAACAGCACACGTTGCAGTGGTCTCATGCACGCAAATGCCCAAGGGACCAAGTCCAAGTGGATGCCATGGACCTCAGGACTTGCAAATATTCCCACACTTTGGGCATCTCCAGGCGAAGAAGACACTTGAACTGAGATTGTAACTTCGAAACCCGGTCCGCTGCCAGGAAAACCCTGCTTCACTGAGTGTCGAAGTGGGCCCCTAAGTAAACCAGCACATTGTGCACATTGATAACCCAACTGAGAGACTGTAAAGTGGACATCACTCTTCAGATGGACTTCTCACATTCCTACCTGGACTTCGCTCGAACCAACCAATCGTCCAGATATGGGTGGACCAAAATTCCCTCCCAGCGAAGAGCCGCATCCACCACCACCATCACCTTGGGTGAAGGGGCAGGGCGCCATCGCCAAGCCAAACGGGAGGGCTCTGAACTGAAAATGTTGACTCAACACTTTGAAGCGAAGAAACCTCTGATGTTCCTGCCGAATAGCGATGTGCAAGTACGCTTCCGTCAGGTCTAGGGAGACGAGAAATTCTCCTTTGCGAACTGCTCTATCACGGTACACAGCATTTCCATGCGAAAGCATGGAACCTGAAGGAACTGATTCACCTTCTGCAAATCAAGAATGGGCTGAAAGGAGCCCTCCTTTTTTGGCACCACAAAGTAAACGGAATACCTTCCCTGACCCTGCTCCTCCAGAGGGACAGGAACAATAGCCTTTAGGGCGAGCAGCCTTTGCAGCGTCCCCAACATTGCCTCCCACCTGATGCGAGACCATGTGGGACTCAACAAAGGCCTCCCGAGGATTGCACAAAAAATCTAGAGCGTGGCCCTCTCGTATCACCTCCAGTACCCAACAGTCCAAGGTAATCTTTTCCCACTCTTCGTAGAAGCTGGACAATCTGCCTCCTACAGCTTCTATGAAGGAGAGGGACCACTGGCTTCATTGGGCTGATTTTCCGCTCCCAGTGCCTTCTCTGACATCGTCTCTGCCCGTCCTGCATATGAAAGGACTGTTGGCGCCCACCGCCCTGTTTTGAGACGGAAACAGACAAGGACTTGCCGGAATGAAACTGATGGGAATCCTAAAAACGAGCCCGAGAAGGAAATTCTTTCTTACTGTGCTTCCTGTCCTCCAGCAATCTATTCCCTTTGGACTTCCCCAGGACCTTCATCAACTGATCCAGGTCCTCTCCAAATAACAGTTTTTCCTTAAAGGGAAGATTACAGAGCTGGACCTTGGACGATAAATCGGCTGACCAGTTACGTAACCACAGCAGCCTACGAGCCGATACTGAGGAGACTATGCAGTGAGCTGACTTATGCACCAAATCATACGAAGCATCTGCCATGTAGGCTATGCCTGCCTCCAGAAGCACGGCCTGCAACGCACCGCTGTCTGCCATGGACATCAGCGTCAGGCCCTTCTGAACCCAACAGAAACAGGCCCTTTGCATTAAACTAGCACAGACAGCTGCCCAAAAACTCAATGCTCAGACCTCAAACATCTGTTTGAGTTGCACCTCCAGCTTATGATCCAGGACATCCTTCAGGGCCGCTCCCTGGCTACCGGGATCGTTATCATCTTGGTTACTGCCGAGACGGCAGCGTCCACCTTTGGTATCCTCAGCAATTCCAGGGAGTCCTCTATTAAGGGGTATAGCTTGGCCATCGCTCTGCCCAGCTTTCGGATCTTCTTGGTCAAAGTGCTAGTGGGTCCCCTTAGCCCATCCAGGACTAGGTTAACACCTTCATTATCCGACTCTTCCCAAGTGACCTTCACTCCTAATTCCTCCAGTAGCTGCGGGATGATGGGGTGCAGTTCATCCCTTTTAAACAGACACATTACCTGCGGACTGTCTCCCTCAGAGACTGGGAACTCGTTGGGATCAGGGTCATCTTTTGCTCCATCTACGTTAGGGGTCGGCGGCGCATCCGGGTCAGCTCCTGCATCGAGGGGATCCAATTGGGACTGATCCGAATCCTCACCATCTCTGGGACCAACCTCTACAACCGCATGGCACAAACCCAGGCGCTGAAGAATATCGCCAGTCCCCAAGAAGCTACTTTAGACTTTTTAGCCACGGGGGCCCGCGGGCAATCCCCTGCCTGCCTTCTTCCTCCACTTCTCCCAGCCAGGTAGGCCTTATGGAGAAGGAGAATAAAATCTGGGGAAAAATCCCCTGATTCATCTTCCCCTGCGCGGCTCAAAGGGTCTTCCTGCCCAGAAACGAGAAGAGGCTGCCACACATGGCATGGCTGCTGCCATGCCATGTGTGGCAGGCGGCCATTTTGGTTTTTGGCACCATGTCTCCCTATTGCGCCTTGCGGCGCTCCCCCATGAGGCCTCCTGCACGGCAACGTGTGTCGGACTCGGGCCCACCGAGCTTCTGCCGGGAACGGATGCAATCCCCACTGGGGAGTTCCCAGGAACACTGACAGAGTCCATTCAGCCCCACCAGAGCACAGAACTACACAAGGAACAAAGCCCTGCGGTTCCCTCCCAGCACTAGCATCACAATCGACCGTGAACCCCCGGAGCCCCAGGTTAACAGCCAGGTGACCGCCGCTAAGTCCTGCACTTCCCGCCCCTGGTCAATAGCTCCCTGCAGACTATGCCCTCCCCATCAAAGTTCCTGCTGTTCTTCTGCTTCTTGTATGCTTTTTTTTTTTAAACAAGGAATGTAAAGAAACTTTAAGAAACTTTATTAAGCGGGTACTTCCCTGTCCAGAGGAAGAAGGCCGAGAGGGTGCCTCGGAAGGTCAAGAGAGTCAGGACCCCTGGCTATCGGACCATCCGGTATGCTGTGGGCGAACCCAGTCAGGGTATCCAACCCCTCAGCAGCCCAGCTCCACCTGAGAGATGGCTCACGAAGATGCCTAATACCTCAGGGAGCGTCTGCGATCTGGAACCTAGAACTACTGTAAAACAAAAAAAATCTTTTTTCTTTCTTTTTTTTTTTTTTTTTAAATTACAGCCTGCAGGTGCAGTTCTACCATCTGCTGGAGTCAGAGAAATACCAAGGACCTGCAGGTGGCACTCTAAGTAGCAGTGCCTCAAAGATTTGTTCTCCGACTCCATCTGCTGGAAGGGATGAATAACCCCACTGGTCTGGACTGATCTGGGTATGTTCAGGAACAGTGATTTCAGCAAGTAAACAGACAGGGCATATAAGGAATCAAAGACATGCTTGTGTATAGAGTGAGTCACATATGGAACTGATCACACCAAGCCTCATCTCTCCTCCCTTAGGGGAAATGTGTGCTCTTATTTCATCCACCCGACATTCAAGTGTGTCTAATAAAGCTACACTAAACCATATCTTACTGCCAGCTTCATGGAGAGAAATCTGGGGGTGTGTCCCCATCAAGATAATCCTGCTAAGCTCTGCTCTTAACTGCCCTAATTATGGTGCAGACTTTAGCAAGGTTGCAAACTTTGGGAAACTTTATTTTGTCACTCCCTGCCCAGCCACTCCATTTTCAAGTGTGCAGGCACAAGTGAATTTATGACTGTCACAATGAAACTTGCATTTGTTACTTGGAAGTTATGAACATGTTCAAATCAATTTCTGGCAATACCTGCATAACTACACAAAACATTCCTTGCAATTCTTTGTTTCATCACATTATTATTTTTGTTAACATTCTTTTACTTTGGGGGCCTGGTACAATTTTCTTTTCCTGACCTTGTTGGCAGGCCTACTTACTGCTTTGCAGTATGTTTATCTTTAAAGTGTTGCTCCCATTCTTTTATGTAATAAGGTAAAGGTTACCCTATAATGGGTATGTCCATTGTGTAACAAGTGAAAGTGGAGTGGCATTGCATTGGAGGAAAAGGTTTCACATGGGACACAGGAACCAGATTAGATGACATTAAGTCAACCACAAGTAATTTGCCATGCAGATACAAAATGAACTAGATAAGTGATGTGTGGGCATGGGTCAGAACCATCAGCAGAATTGCTCCCACCTTCGAAGAACAGCTGGCTGTTTGCAAGGGAATGCAGCCGAAGAGAAAAAGAAAAGTTAACACACAGAATTACATTTGCAATCTTTTGGATGTAGTTATGGGTGAGTACATCAGCTTCATAGATGTCAGCATCAGGATCCAGCGGTTCTCCAACCAACATCTTCCAGAACGAGGGCAGCAGGTCCAGAGGAAGAGGCACATCGGCTCGGATGGCAATTCCCAAGAGCTGCCCAAAAAAATGAAGCAGCTGCTCTTCTGCATAGGTGATAGGACTAGGGGTCAGAACATACTTCCCCTTAAACATGAAAGAAAATATATGTTAAGGCTCTGCAAAATGGGATTTGTATATGGAGATCTATCATTTTGAACTCAGCAGATATCCATCAGTGCCTCACAGGTGTTTTTAAGCTAGACTTTTTGCAGGTCAGACTCATTTTTATATTATTCTATTGACATAAGAAAGAATCTAATTTTCTTCCAGGACCAATAGGTAAGTAAAACTCTGCCATTAGTGAATGATGAAGGCTTAACTAGAAAAGTAAAGACTGCACATTTAGTCAATTGTTCCAAGCTGTGGCCACAAGTGCAAAAACGAGCATAAGATGCTAAATTTTTCTATGCTTTTCCATTCATTTTTTTTTAAATTAAATATAGATGATTTGCCATCTGTAATTTTCTAGTAGAAAATGTAACATTAAGGGATTGTTTTACTAAAACTATTTTTCTATTCTGCGTCTATGTGGAAAAAAGATTAATAAATCAGGCTCTAAGTCAGAGGATCCTTGTATTGACTATTTGTTTTTAAAATGTAAAGCCCTGGTGCTTGGTATATTTAGCAAAATCAGATTTCACTCGTTAGTCTGCATTTTTTAAATATTTGAAATAACCATTGAAAATATGTAGCTTTACAAGCTATGTATCTGCTTTATAGCAAAAATATGCTACTAATATTAAGCAGCACCACTGGGTTTTAATCTGGGCTGCACTGATTTTTTGCTAAATCTACCAGAGATTTTCAAAGGCTCACGGAACTATTACAAAATTAAGACAGAAGCAGGAGGGACTTTAACAGATTCATTTTTTATTTTAATGTCAGGAATTTTGAAACGTCAATCTTATGGGAGTAAAGGATAAACTTGCTCTTAAATCTTGCTCTGATACTGTACCTTGTTCTTATTGACTGCAGAACTGGGACACAACAGAAGGAGTGAGAGTGATGAGCTCTGCAGCTCCTTGCACACCTGCCAGAGAAAATGGCGGAAGGAACCACCTGTAAACAAGAAAGAGGTCAGTCTAAGCGAAAACCTAGTGACCTACGATGCAGAGTGCACAGCCCATCTGAGTCCAGAATTAATATTATGGTGATTAGGTTTCGGGGTTTTTTTTTGCATTAAGTTTAATCACTCTGCTTTGACAATGGTTTTTACATCACTGTGTCCTCAATGGATGGTAGGTGGCAGGGGGTTACCCACCCTCCTTCCAGTATCGTGCATGTTTCACCCTTAGCCAAATAGGGACCATCCTCAGCTCACAAGGGTCTCAACCAAAGGCTGGAAAGCAACACTCCACTTTATACGAAAAGAAACCAGAGTAACCACTTTCTTGCAGTGCACTTTTGCCTTACAAGCAATCCAGTTCCTTACTTGTTCCATGAACTTCTTCTCCAGTAAAGCGAATGTTGAAAGCATAGGTGGGATCTCCTCCACTGGCCAGCTTAACACAGAGCTGAGAAGAAGGCACAGAATCCAACTGCCTGGCAGCTTGGCAAAAGTAAGAATTTTCTGAACAACGAATCTCTCCTAGTGAAACCAATAAAATATAAGAAAACATGTACCAAACAAGCAGTGTCTCATTTAACTTGCTACAATCAGACTAGGTACTATACCACACTTTACCTCCCACTATTTCCAGGGGATCCAGTGTTATCTCAGGAGCTGCATGATCTGCTGTCCTTTGCACAGTTGCATTTAACATTCGATTCAACACGATTACTTTTGTATCGTAAAATATTAGGCCTAGAAAGATGAAAATAAGATTCAACCGATGACAAGTCCTTCCACAGACTTTTTCAATTGTTTCTTTCTAAAGGCTAAAGAAAGAAGCAGTGCCTCCTACTGGCTGCAGACTGAATCTATAGTAAGCAGGAATCTGAGGGATGTGTACAAAACAGGTTTGATCAGGTCTGTTTGAAACAAAAAACCTAATCAAGCTAAAAATAACTTTAAAAAGCCATTTAAAGATCCATTTTCTGGGACCTGAGAAAGTATTAGGTGGTGCCTTTCTCCTCCTCTATGCACAGCCAAAGAACAAAAGCTGCAGTCTCAAAATATAGATCTGGCCATTCCAGGACTCCCTCGATTCCTCTTTTGGCCTTATTCCTAGGTTTCCTTTTTTTACGTCACCTGTTTTGTTATATTTTCATTAACATTTGGAACAAAAGATGTGTCTTTTATAACAGCTATGCCATGTTTCAAAATCTCCTTCCATGGGTGTCACTTTTCATGCTATTTTCATATTTCAAATGACGCCTCCCTGGAATTCTGATAAGGAGTGGCCCAACTGCTCGCCAATTTACACTGATTCACAGCAGCTGAATAGAATAAAAATAAAAAATATATAAAAATGGAAAACTTTCTTAAAATAAAAAAGACCTTTTTTTAAAACCAGCAACTGAATGATCTCTGCTTTTTTTTTTTTTTTTTTTTACTTTTGTTCAGTAGTTTCTTCCTGCTCCTCAGAGCTTCTAGCTCAGTTGGAACTGACTGGACTGTGGCGTCGTCAGCCTTCATTTGCAACTACCTGGGTTTACCCCGAACCATCCTTCTGCCCCCTATGCTATACACCCCCCCTAGCAAAGCCTGGCCATTGCAGTGACAGAACTTAGCTGAGTGCCACAAACCAGATGAGGATAATGTGACCTCCTAAGTCTGGCCATTAGAGGTCACCACTGAGCACAGGCCAACCCTCCCTCTCTTCAAAGGCCGTGAGAACATGATCTCAGCTTTGATATTAATACTGGGCTTTAGAGCATCTTGAAGAAATGGAAAACAAGCTGTTCACCTACACAGGAATGTTATGCCACTGAAGAAAGGACACCGTTAGATGCTATGGACTCTAATTAGAGCCTCCGGTTTCCTGTGCCAGCTCATTAGTAGATTCTCCAGCAAGAGTGAGAACATCTCCGAAATTCTGTTTTAAATTAGTTGTTTTTAAAATTTGTTGGATTTTATTGAAAACCACTTTGATGACGCTGTATCAAAGAGTGGTCAATCAAACTGAATACATATTACTACTACATAGTTTTGCATATTAAATAATGTAAATTTTATTTACATTATAAAAATTAAGTGCTTTTCTCCCTATAATTTGCTTTGGTTTATTTGGGTGGCAAAAAAGGCATCTCAGGTATTGGTGTAGGGGAGAAGAGATTTAGCAAGATCTGAGGATGGGGTAAGGATCAGGAATAGAAGGAGGGCATATTGAGAAGAGGAAGGGGGAAAAGGAAGGTATCCTCCCCTGGGTCTTGCTGCCTCTTTCGGGCCTCTTTTGCTCCCTTCCTCCCTGTTAACCACCCCCACAATGCTGGATCCACGTTCACACACACAATTCCTCTTCCCCCTCCTCTCGGTATTAATCACCTCTCTTCCCCCACCTGATCCCTTTCTCCCTCCCCCCTCCACCGCTACTGATGAGCAGGAGAAAGGACACAATGGTGGTGCCGCTTTGCAGCCATCGTCCTCTGCTGCTGGAAACTGTAGACGCACACGGTTCAAAGCATGACCCTCCAGCTCCAAGAGGCAGAGGATGGTGTGGCCTGAGGCACCGCCACTGTCCTCTTCTTGCTGGCCTGATCCATGCTAGCAGATCAGCGGAGAATGTGAGGGGGAGGATCTGGGAAGTTCTGCAGCAAATGCCAAATGTTGTGGCCCTTGCTGCAGCATCGTGGGATGCCAGGACCCCCGACTATAATTTATACTGAACAGCAGTGAGCTGAGGTTAGGAAAGAAGCATCACTGACCTTTGACTTCTTGCAACAGAGAAGCAATACTGTGCTTGTACATTTCAGTCTGCCGAAGCTCCACCAGTGGCAGGAAAAAGGTTTCTAATGTGGTGTTCAGAGACTGAAGCAGTGCAAAACGCAGCCGTAAACTTTCGATAGGGATATCTACAATGGGATGCAAAGTCAGACATAAAAAGCACAAAAACTCTTGCTGTTTCCATACCAATTTTTACCTGAATTTTAGCTTTAAGAAAATGCACCTGCCAAAAACCTTTTTTTTTTTTGGAAGGAGAGCAGCAAATGTCTCCTGCTCCATTTTAACAAGCCTCTACCGAGGCGATAGCATCATGAACCTTCACTTGCTGTTAGCTAGTTTTTTTCCCCTTCACTCTAAACACTCTCCCTCTGATGTATGTAGTGCCCCACTGCAATGACAGTCTTAGGGCATTACAAACACCAGCTCTTTATGGAACCTTTGTACAGATGCTACTCTTAGTCTGGCCTCTAGGGGTGGCCATTGAGTGATGGCAAAAAGTCTTTCCTCCCAGGGCCTGTGAACACTGCCCCCGCAGCAGTGCATATACTGGACATGTTTATGTTTGCAATAAACTAAATTTCTATAAAAACCTCTCTCCCCACTGGCAAATCTCAAAATACAAGTTTCAAGAGATCTTGTTCTGAGATGAAACAATTCTCCAGGGAGTAATGTGCAATATCAAGCTCCTAAGGAAAGGAGGATAACCAGGTCCCAAAAAAAAAGCAATGAAACAGCAATATGCAACCTGAAACTCACAGCAATGAGAATTTAAGCTTATGCTGGTATATAATCATTACGACAAAGCCATGCCACAAGACATTTTTTCTCTGAAACGAACTGTAAAGTGGACGCACTCAGCAAACAGGAGACACGGGGGTCAGCTGTGTCCGCTGGATCCAGATACACTTCATGGGGATGCAGGCGGGCTGGCGTAATTGCAAGGTGTCGGCAAAGTCGGTTGATGTATTGAACAAGGGCGATGTCCATTTCCAAAGTCCACTTTCTGCAGGCTTTCTGAGCATGTCGCGCATCAATGCAGGCACACCTGTGGAACAGAGAGGATCAGCTTGCTGACTGCAAAAGATGGAGAAATTGTCACCTGTTCATTTTCTTTCCACGAGTCCTGCTACACCAGTCCAGTCCGAAAAGGTGGGTTATGCCCCCCCCCCCCCCCAGCAGACGGAGGCAGAACACACTGATTTCTTCCGTGATATCATCACCTCTATGTATAGGTGATACAGTGCAAAAACAAACCAGTATGCTTTGCCTTCAGCTGAGGGTAGGACTCAATGATGAGACAGCACGATTTATGGAAGCACAGAAACAACTTAGGCCAGGCCCCACTAATCCGGAACAATGTCAGAGTGACTGGAAATGAAACGTTCCCAGGTATGGAAGGTGGGGAAATTTTCTTTTTATCATTATTAGTTTTAATTATTAGGGTGTTTTGAAATTTTATATTGATTTTTGTAAACGTTTTAAACATTTTTTGTAGTTTAATGTTTATTGACAGGATAATCAAAATACAAATCTGTAAGCATATATGTCCTATAGTACACACAGAAAACAACTCACATACCCCCCATCATTTACACAACACACAAAAAAACATTCCTCCTCCACCAATGATGGTTGAGCCAATGAACTTAATCATGATTACCTTTGTTATTCTTAATCTTTCCTTTATCCCTTCCCTGCTGAACCCTCTCCCCCATCCCTCTCTCTTAATTCCTCCCACTGGAAGATGTTACATCCATTTATAACTTATATTTTCTCCCACCCCTCTCCACCCCCACCCAAATTACCACTCCATTACTTTCAGTGTGTGTATGTCTGTGTCTCTGTGTGCATGTCTGTCTGTGTCTCTGTGTGCATGTCTGTGTGTGTTGGAATAACCCGTACGCTATTGTTCAATTATACCCCCAATCCCAGATCTTGTGCTTCCTTTCGTTTAATATACATTGCCCATGTCTTTTGAAACCTCGAAGTACAGTCATGGGGACAGGCTGCCAATATATACATATTATACTTTCTGGCCAATCTAACTGGACATCTATTTTCTTAGGCACATCAGATTTATGCCACCATTTCACATCTAGCTGCCATGATAATATACTGAATTAGGAGACATAACTTTTCATCAACTGTATCACAGTGATCAGCAATAGACTGGGATTCCCCGCAATCCTACAACCTGTAATCTCAAAGATAAAATCTATAATCATGTTCCAATAGCCAACCACTGTAATACACTCCCACCCAATAGGGCAAAAAAGCCTCCTTTCCACACACTGTCACCAGCATCTATCAGATATCCCCGAAAACATTCTAGCCATTTTATCCAGTGTTAGGTGTCACCTATATAGTAACTTACAGCCATTCTCAATCACTAGTGAGGATATTGAGCTCCTCCCCATCATTTGATAGCACAGTTTCCAGTCTGTATCCTCTGATTGAGTCTGCATATCCTTTTCCCAGGCTCTCACATGTTTTGGTTTTTTATACCTCTCCCCTAGCAGTAGTGCATATATTTTAGAAATCACCTTACTCACTCTTTCTGCCCCAGCACAACAGACTTCAAACATTGTCTTGCTTTTTTGAAGCGACTCCGTTACCCTCTTTGGCCTAACAAATGACGCCAATTGAATATAGGCGAACCGATCCTTCTCCAGAGGATAAAGTTTGCGTATCACCTCAAAGGGATATATTGCTCTCCCATCCCATATTTGCTCTATCTTCTTAATACCCACTTTCTGCCAAAAAGAAATTGCCAAGCCTACTTTCCCTGGGGAAAAGACTTATTACATAAAAAAAGATGATGCCAAAATGTTGTCCCCCCCTAATTGTTTTCTATACCTTAATCATATTTCCACAGTGACTTGGAGGAAAAAGGGGAGGCCTTCTATAACCTTTCCTTATGACTAAACTTTTTTTTTTAACTTTATATTTATTAATTTTTTCAAGATAATACAAAGAATCCTCTTTGCACAGAAAAAGGAAAATGAGTTCTTACCTGCTAATTTTTGTTCCTGGAATACCACAGATCAGTCCAGACAAATGGGTTTTGCATTCCTACCAGCAAATGGAGGCAGAGAATAAAAGCTTTTTGGGCACTGCTACTTAACCAAGAGTGCCATCTGCAGTTCCTCAGTATTGACTTGTACCCAAGCCAAGATGTCTACTCCCAAAAGCCCAAATGATTTCCCATCTGGGTCGAGCAGAGAATTATAGTTGGAGCCCCCTTAAAAATCTAGACCCCCAACCTCCAAGGTAATGAAAAACTTCCAACTTCAACTGTTTAACCTATATACAATCTTCACAAAACCTACATTTTTAACATCCAGAAGTGGGAAAGATCTTTCACAAAAATAAGGGGATGGGATTCTGATCTGATCTGTGGTATTCCAGGAACAAAAATTAGCAGGTAAGAACCAATTTTCCTTTCCTGCTCATACCCCAGATCAGTCCAAACAAGTGGGATTTACCCAAGCCCCTCATACTAAGCAGGAACACGAAAGACTCGCGCATAATACACTTTCTCCAAACATCGCTTCATCTGGCACCCGAACATCCAGGTGGTAATGCTTGGTAAAAGTGTGTAGAGAAGACCACGTTGCCACCCAACAAATCTCCTGAGGAGATACCAGCTTACACTCCACCCAAGAGACTGCGTACGCCCTAGTAGAATACACCCGCAGCCCCTTAGGAACCGATCGACTCTTACAGAGATAGGCTGAAAAAATCACCTCCTTCAACCATCACGCAATTATACCCTTAGCCACCTTACATCCCCCTTCTTTGCTCCACTGAATAAAACAAAGAGATGATCCGACCTCCAAAATTCATTTGTGACTTTAAGATATCGCAACAGAGTTTGATGAACATCCAATGGGATGACGTTCTTTTGTATGCTGTGTATCTGCTGTCAGGTGAGGAAAGGCCGATAATTCCACCATCTGGTTGAGATGAAACAAGGACATGACCTTGAGCAAAAAGGAAGGAACCATATGCAGTGACACCCTGTTGTCCAAAATCCGAAGAAAAGGATCTCTGCACGACAAAGCTCGAAGCTCCCAAATCCGTTTAGCCAAACAAATCACCACTAAGAAAATGGCTTTCAAGGTGAGATCCTTCAAAAATGCCCATCTCAACAGTTTTAAAGGAGGTCCACAAAGCACTCGAAGAACCAGATTAAGGTCTCACAAAGGACACATCCTACGAACCGGTGGGCATGCTTCGCTCCTTTAAGAAAATGCACGATGTCTGGATGAGAAGCCAGTGGCCTCCCCTGAAGCTTTCCTCAAAAACAGCCTAAAGCTGCCACCTGAACTCTGAGCAAATTATAGGCCAGTCCCTTTGCTAAGCTATCCTGCAAGAATGTCAAAACTTGGGAAATGCTGACCTTCAAAGGATCCAGGTCATGCTCTCCACACCATGACTCAAACACTCTCCATACCCGGATATATATACCAGCAAAGTGGAAGGTCTCTTAGCCTGAAGCAATGTAGCAATCACTGACTCTGAATACCTTTTCAAGTGAAAACATTGCCTCTCAAAAGCCAGGCTGTTAAACAGAAGCGCTTTGCCTCTGACGTAGCAACCCCTGCAGGAGCCCTAACCGGATGGGACTGTCCACTGCCTGCTGCACCAGAACCACAAACCACGGACAATGCAGGCACTCCGGTGCTATAAGAATCACCCTTCCTGGATGTTGCTCAATGAGACGTAGCACTCGGCCTACGAGAGGCCACGGGGGAAAACACGTACAGCAGAAGCCTCGTCAGCCAAGACTAAACCAGAGCGTCGATTCCTTCGGAGCTGGCCTCCCTCCTGCAGCTGAAAAACCTGTCCACCTTGGCATTTCCTCGCTATGAGATTGAACTGGGGGCTTGCTCCACATGCTCCAAATGAGGGCAAAGGCCTCCACTGACAACTCCCATTCCCTGGGAACAAGCTGCTGCCTACTGAGATAGTCCGCTTGCACATTGTCCACTTTGGCTACATGAGAAGCTGCTATCATTGCCAGATGTTTCTCCGCCCAGACAAAGAGCTCCTGGGCCACTAGCCAACTCTTTGTCCTGCCCTGATGATTGATGTATGCCACCATCGTTGTATTGTCTGAGAACACTTGCACCGCACGCCCCCGAATCCGGGGAAGAAAGGCCATTAACGCCCTACGAACTGCCCTTGTTTCCAATCGGTTGATTGACCAGGACGCTTTGTTTATTCTAGAGAAACTACTGCAGCAGTGTGAAATCTGAAACTTTAATTAGAGAAAGACAGAGACAAAGGGACAGGGACAGGGACCGGAACAAAGCATGAGGAAATAATTTGTTCCGGGGAGTAACATAGGTCTATACAATTGTAAAAACACCCAGTCACCCAATTTTTACAGCAGTGCACATAACAATACATACCCTTCATACTGACCAATCAGCGCATACTCAGAGTGTTGTTTTTAGATAAGTGCAGTACATTTGATTTGAGTATGTATTAGACCAATCAGCTAATGGGTCTGGGATGTTGGCTCATTGCATTCCAGCACATAGTCAGGGTCCTCTGTTTTCTTTGTCTAAAACTAGTATTCAGGAATACAGCAGAAAGAGGTGCCTCAGAAAGTCAGTGCATAATACTACATACATCTTCCTCTGGTGACCTATGACCTTGAGCCATGTGCCCTTGACACAATGCTTCCCAACCACCGAGGCTGGCATCTGTGGTCACTACCACACAATCCAGGACCTCCAGGTCCACTCCTTTCTCCAGATTAGGATGCAACAGCTGCCATGAGAGACTGGATCTGGATTCCCCTGGAAGTGGTAAAGGTAGTTGAAACTCTTCCAACAATGGATTCCAATGGGATAAAAAGACCTGCTGGAGAAGCTGCATGTGAGCAAACAATGATGGGACCAGCTCCAGCGTAGATGCCATAGATCCCAGAACTTGTAAATAATCCCAGACTCTGGGGACCGAAAGCCACAGCAGATGAAGCACTTGAGCCTGCAACTTGACCACCCTCTTTGAGGTAAGAAACACCTTGCCTAAGCTGGCATCATACCGCATCCCCAGATATTCCAACGATTGGGCTAGCTCTAGATGGCTCTTTGCTAGGTTTATCACCCAACCCAGGGACCTCAAGCATTCAATGATGCATCGAATCAACTTCACCTGAATGAGTCAATCAACCAGGTATGGATGTACCAGAATTCTTTCCTTTCTGAGGGCCGCCGCCACCACCACCTTTGTGAAAGTCCTCGGTGCTATCGCCAACCTGAAGGGCAGTGCTTGAAACTGAAAATGCTCTCTGAACACCGTGAATTGCAGAAATTTCTGATAGCCTGACCATATGGGAATATGCGGGTACACCTCCGTTAGATCCAACGATGTGAGAAACTCTCCCTTGCACACTGCTAACACTGCCCTTAGCGGTGTTAGCAGTGTGCAGTTTTCTGCAGATCAAGAATGGGCCGAAAGGTGCCCTCCTTCTTGGAACTACAAAGTAAACTGAATATCTTCCTAGTCCTTGCTCCCCTGGGGGAACTGGAACGATAACCTCCAGTTGCTGCAGTTGCAATGTGTCCCATACCACTGCCTGCTTGGCATAAGACACGCAATGGGGCACCACATAAGCCTCTCTGATCGGGCACAAAAATTCTAAGGCTTAGCCATCTCTTATCACTTCCAGAACCCATTGATTGGATGTGATCTTGGTCCACTCCTCATACAAGAGGATTAGTCTCCCTCAGATAGCTTCCAGGGAAGAGTGAACTGTCCTTCCTTCATTGGGAGGTTTTACTTCCTCCAGCCTATGGAAGGCCTATGGAAGGCCTATGGAAGGCCTATGTGACCCCTGAAAGGAATGCTACCTTCCAGAACCTTGTTTCTACGTCGAGGTGGAAGAATTCCTTCAGTGCAGCCAACCCTGCCACGGGAATGGTCATCTTCTTGGTTACTGCAAACAGCGCCACATCCACCTTTGGAAGTTTCCAAAGCTCCAGGGTCTCTTTCTGCAGGGTAAACAACTTAGCCATAGCCCTGGCCAACTCCCAGTCAACTAATTTCTTCACCTTCTTCAGCAAAGGAAAAGCCTTTGGTGTTGTACACAGGCTGTCTAATACTGAGCGCACCTCTTCACTGTCCGAATACTCGAGTGATCTTGATTCCCAGTTCCTCCAACACGTGGGGAATGAGGGGATGCAGTTCCTCCTTATGGAATAATCCCACGACCCTCGGGTCGCAACAGGAACCTCCATCACATCAGGCCCACTACCCGCCACAGCAGTCAAGGAATTAATGCCCAGATCATCTTGCGTGCCCTCCTGGAGATCTTCACCCTCAGAGGTCTCACCATCTTCCCCCAACTGGTGTCCCAGACCCAGGAGCTGAAGACTCCATCTGCCCTAGGCTTCTTAGTCGAGTCCTGGGATTTCTGGGTGGCCAGACGCTTACTCGCTGCCTCCCTTTTCACCAGATAGACCTTATGAAGTAGCAACACAAAATCCATGAAAAATTCCTCAGACCCACTGGATCCCTTCTCCACTACATCCTCCTCTGGCTCCCCTGGCCCTTCTTTATCTTCTACAGTGGCTGGTTTCACTGAGAGAGCGGGGAAGTCCCTAAATTCCCTAGCAACAGCATGCCTCCTGCCATGTGGAGACAAATTGGCCACCATCTCCTCAGACACTCCCCCCCCCCCCCCCAGGTCTCCAGAATGAAGCTTGAAGAACATGCTTCCTGAGACCTCTGAAGAGGCCCCTGTAATTTCAGAGACACAGCCGATGCACAAAGAGGCTTCATCGGGGCGCAACTTCCTCACCCCACAGGCCTGACACTTTCCCATGCTCTGCGGGAGATGTCATGCTTCTGCTGTGGCCTATGGCAATAAAAACCTCCTGAGTGCTGAGATCACTGCGATGCTGCTGCTGCTGACGTTGTCCCGGACCCCGATACTACAGGCAAGTCACTCGTATCCCCTCTCACTCTCGGCAATGGCCTCAACACAGAGACACAGCTGACCGATCAGCCCTGCTCTCCCAAGCTCCTTTTTTTTATTTTAAAGAAACAGCAACCAAGCAGCCCCAAGGAAAAGAAAGATATATTTTCCTGTTTCTGGCTGCTCCTGGTTGTCGGAGGAGGGTAAGAAGGCCTCAGCAGGAGCAATGGAACCAGGAAACCTGGTTTCCCTCCCTCTGGAAGTTGAGGGCCAAGCGGAACAGGGATTACCAACCCCCCTGCTCAACCCAAGAGATGGCCTACAAAGGAACCTAACACCTCGGGGAGCACCAGTCTTCACCAACTTCTTAAACTTCTTTTCTTTTTCTAATAACCTCCAGACTGCAGGTTTGCATCTCTACCAACTGCTGGAGTCAAAGAAATACTGAGGGACTGTTGTGGCACCCTTGATTAAGTAGCAGTAACTGAAAAGTTTTTATTCTCTGCCTCCATCTGCTGGTAGGGATGCAAAACCCACTTGTCTGGACTGATCTGGGGTATGAGGAACCTGTAACATTCAATAAATGTAACAAAGCACAGGTTAACATCAAATGCAGACCACAAAAAATTCAGAAACAGAGCATAAAAAAGGAGAAAAGGAAATAATTTGACACAAAGAAACAGCTATTAACATGACTTAATCCTGCTGTTACTTAAAATATCAGGTCTATACTTGCTCTAATTGATTCATTAAGAAATCAAAACCTGTCTCGAATCTAGAAAAGTACATAATTGTTCCGGAAGAAAATATATAAAGCAATCAGCCCTATACTTAATAAAGCATTAGAAGGAAGGAGGCTCCTAGAACCCTCACTTCCTGGCGAAATGCCAGAAAGCCTTTTCTTCTTTCTTGGGTATTCCTTGTTAAATCAACAAAAACTCTAATAATCTGACCAAAAAAGGAAATATTCATTTTTTTAAAGAAACAACTCATTACATAGATTAGAGCTTGTTCATAAAGGAAATATGCTCACTATAATGAACTGACAAGATATGTTTAAACCTTTATTATTTAGTGCTTGTCATATAATTGCCAAAATATAAAACAATTTATATATATCAACTTATCTGTACCTAAGTTTAAACATCTGTCCCTAGGTTTAAACATATCGTGTCAGTTCATTATAGTGAGCATACTTATATAACTGCCTTATTGTAGATGTCTTGATTTAGAATTTGGAAGACAAGTGATAAGCGGTTTGTGTGTCTTGATTTGTCATAAATAAAGGAAACCATTGAGCTGCCCTTTCAATAACGTCTTGAGTAGAATTTTCCAATATAGTTAAAATCAATAGAGATTTGGGAGAGCCCTTCCTGCCTATTAACTGCACAAAAAAAACAGAAAAAATGCTTTATTAAATCTTGACTTGACTGACGGAACCTGCAAAACTTCAGTCAAGTATTTCCTCAATGTTGCACGAGATTGTTCTTGTGCTAAACAAGGAAATTTTAAAAACCTCAAATTTGAATGTCTTAAATTATTTTCAATAAATTCCACTCTCGTTGATAAAGTCTCACGTTCCTTAATCATAGCAGCATTTACAGACGTAATTTTACATCTACTTTAAGAACATTGATCTTTCCAAAATGATATTGATACTGTCTAGAAGTATCACGAGATAAAGATTCCATTCTTAAAGATATATCGTCAAATTTAGTAGAGCATGCAGCAAAGGAAATGGCAAAATTAGCCATCAAGTCCAAAATGGAGTCCAGTGTTATTACAACCGCTAGTTTTGTTGGCAGGATGAAAGGCCGAACAGCCACCAGTTCCATCAAATCCAGGGAGAGCGCCAATGGTACTACGGTGGCAAGCACAGAAACACTCACCAAACAAAGCTCCTGCTGCAAGACAGAAATGGAAAACACTGGATCAAGGCTGTCTCCTGCAGGTGATGGCAGCATTTCAGAGCCTTTTTCCTCCAGGACCTCCTCTGACATGGGATGCCCCAACAATGATGTCATTATCTGGTGCCGAAGACCCTGCAGTCAAAGAGCTCCGAAGAGCCAGCGGCAATCGACCATCAAAGGGGCTGAGTGACACCTCTTTCCCAGTGAAGATGGTGCTCTCTCTTTGGTATGCTGCCCAGGTAAGACTGAGGTTTTGGAGAGGAAAACTTTCACCCTTCACTTCCTTTTTGGAGGCATCGAGTAAAGGTAACAAAATTAGTGGAAACCTAGGAGAGCAGCAGGAGCTCACGGAGTTCTCATGCCACCATCTTCTTTCTTTAAACATTTTTATGACTAATTATAGACTCCTAAAAATAGCAAAAGGGAATCATACACATATTCACCACAACTTTTATTACAAATTTTACAAAGTTCAAATATAGATTTTATAAAGATGTGTTAATACTATTTGTATATACAATTAAACCCTGAGAAGTGCCGCACAATCGCATAAAAAACTCTCATACATCAGTCATATATCCTACCACATATATCCACATTCATAACCAATTAACCCCATTGTTGGGGTTAAAGCCTAGAATTTACCTACAATAACCTTAGAGAAAATTGTACATTTGTTGCACGAGGATTAAAAAATGTTTCTGTTGAACAATTTCGGAGTGTAAAATCTGTGTTATCTCATTGATAACTATTGATTTACTGTGATCTTAATAGGTGGGAATATGGAAGTAGATGTATGTGGTGGGATTATATGACTGATATATGAGAGTTTTTTATGCGATTGTGTGTTTTTATTTTGTTGCTATCTAATATAAATAGATGGTTGCAAATTGGTTTTGGGTACTATCAGGGTTTAATTGTATATACAAATATGTAACATCTTTATAAAATCTATATTTGAGGGAGATCCAAGATGGCCGCTACTGAGCAGGACACATGAGCCAGGTGTCCTTACTTTTTTCTTCTGAGCCCACTTTCTGCTGTGATGCTGCATTTGGCCCAAAAGCGTCGGGCCAAGGAATGGACCTTCCCCACGGTCCCCTCGGATCCCCTCCTTTTGGGCCCTATGGACACCCACATTCAGAGGGGACAACGATCGGGAGGATTACCCTTGAAGGTGAAGACAGGCTTTGCCTTACCGTCTTCCGTCCCGTATTTGTCAACTTCTCTTTCCCCGATCCCCAGTGTTCCTCTGACGAATCTGGCTGCCTCCAGGAACCTGGGAGATGTCGGGAGGGACCTCTGCCGAAGCTGCTGAAGTCATGCGACCCGTTATGGTGTCAGGACTTCCAAAGAGAGTTGGAGAGGAGACCGATGCAGACCTCTTAAGGGGCCTTGTTGGCTCGCCTATTGAAGGAGGTGTATTAACTCCAGAGGAGCTAATCTCCACTCCTGTTTTGACTCCCCTGCAGAAAATTAGTGTCCCAATTTTGGTAAGACCTTCAGAGATTACTCTCGACTTTATTTGGGAGGCTATAGTAAACCTTTACAGCTGAATCCTATTGTGGATAGAGTTAATAATGTGGAAATAACTATAAGCTAATAGAAAGTTCTATTGCTTCATCTCAAAAGGAATTTATAGAACTTAAACAAAACACTCAAGCTTTAAAAGTTACTCAGGACTCTTCAATAAAGGAAAGTCAACAGCTGCAGTATAATGTTGAGAATTTGGACAATATTATTCGTGGGCAGAATCTCTGCTTTATTAATTTTCCTAAACTTCCTCATGTTTCAGCAAAAGACATGTTTAGAAGATACTTAATGGAACATCTTAAAGTGCCTGAAGCAGCAGTTCCTCCTCTATCTAAGTTATATTATCTACTCCCATTTAAAAAGAAGGAAAATCAAGTGGGTGCACAATCCGTGGACTGTTTAACTCCTAGTATAGATCTGACAACGTTATTAGAGACTTCAGATTCTGCCCTTACACAAGCAGCCACTTTAGTGGCCACATTTGCCTTTGAATCCGACAAAGACTGGGTTTTGAGACTTTATTTAAAAAATTGTTTCGAGCCTTTTCTTCAGTGTGCAGGTAAGGGTGTTTCCCGACATCTTGTGACATACCCAGAAGAAGAAACATCAGCTCCTTTTGATGAGACCAAGGGTTCTGCAGATTAGTGCAACATTTCTTTTAAAATTTCCATGCAAATGCTTGATTAGATATAAGGGACTGTCTTATGTCTTTTTTGTCCTTTCACAATTATCCTTTTTCCTCACAGATAAACCTGTGTTAGAGTCTAGGAATTCAGATTTAGCCCAGACCGGTACTCCTATAGAAGGATGAGTACCCTGTTTATTGTATATATTCCATGCTGAATTATATCTGCTCTCTAGCTTTATTTCTTGATATTTCCCTTCAGGGGTTTAATTTTCTTTTATACGCTACAACTGGATCCCCATAGTGGACTTATGGGTGTAGGAATGTACTTTGTATTTTCCTGATGCTTATTTACTGAGAGATTTGTATTTTTCTTTTCTTCCTTTCTACCCTTTGCTATTTCATGATTGTATTTCTTGATTCCAACAAAAATGCATAAATAAAAAATTAAAAAAAAAAAATCTATATTTGAACTTTATAAAATTTGTAATAAGGTTTTGTTGAATATTTGCATGATTCCCTTTTGCTATTTTTAGGATTGTATTTTGTTAGGTATTTGTTTCAGTACCTTCTTGATCTATATAGACTACCATTTTATTTGTCAGCTGTTTCTAAATGTTTATTCTTTTCATTCGTATGTGTTTTACTATTATGAATGATCTGTTATATTTCTTGAGTATATTGTTTGATGTTTTATGAAGAATGGTTATGTTTCTGGTTTTCCATTGTCGCACTTCAAACAGTCTGGCTTGTTGCAGTTTCGGTTCGGTTTTTGTCTGCATGTTTCTATATGTACTTTATGGTCTCTTTATTCTATATTTGGTGAGGGTCTGTCTGTGCTCTATATGTGTGATTGAGGTGAGGTATTCTGCTACTGTGTACTTTCTGTGTAGTGATCTATAGCAGCCTGACTTGTTCTGTTTTACTAATAGGATGTGTATTGGTGTTTTAGGGCCTGGATTAATACTTGCAGTGTTGCATTTTCCTGGGTAGGGTCTTCTTGTTTGAATGCTGGTATGGTATGTTATGTATACTGTAATGGTAGTTCAGTTTACTTATGGCTTTCTGAGGGTCAATACGTCTGATGATATATGGGTTCCAAGTGTTTTTTTTGCAGAGTTTGCTCATTGGCAGCACAGCAGTACATGTACATATAACATATATATGATAATTTGATCTCAGAAGGCTGTACTTTGAATATCCTTTTTCATGTAAATTCTATTATAAATGCATAATTATTGTGTGTGCTGAAGGTGGGGTGGGGGGCACAACATTGTAAGATTCATCTAGGGTGCCTAATAATCGACCCAAGAGAGTACAGCACACACAAGCCCTTACCATTCACCAATCTCCCACTTCCCCAGGGGGCAAGTGCTGGGGCGACATATTGAGGTGACCTTGGATGTTTCCTTAAGCTGGTGTGTAGTGCCCAATCAATTAGGACCGTTTTAGTATCTTTAGGCCACATTTTCTTGGACTCTGATTACATCTCTTGCTACTCGATCTTCTCACTCTCCATACATAGTACAGAATAGTCGCTTAATATTGACACTTCTATTGGTAATGCTTTTTCTCTCAAAGGGAAGCCATTCTTGCCTGCAGGCAGTAAGACCACCCCCTAGAGGTTTACTAGCATCAAATATTTTATTGGTAGGCCTGGGAATGAATAATTCTAATCTATGATTTATGAAAAGAGTTACATAAGAAAGAATGAGTAACTGTAAGCATAAAGTAAGAAATTGTCAGTAGGGTAGAGGTGGATTTAGGGGCAGAGCTTGGTTGCCCTCCCACCAACCAAATAGGCGTTCCACTGCCCCTAGCAGTGGTGCCTGTGCAGGAAGGCTATCTGATGATGTCACCCTCTTATGTAGCCAATTACAGGCCTGCTTGTCCATGGAGAAATATCCATCTCACAAGAATGGACCTGAGTAGCAAATGTAAACTTGATGACAACTGAAGTAAAAACCATGTAACAACTAGGAACAAAGCCTCCTCCTACAGATCCACCACAGGAGGCATGATCTGGGTGTACTACTTGACGACAAACTCAGCCTCAATAAATTCATAAATAACACCACAAAAGAATGCTTCTTTAAACTACAAGTGCTAAAGAAACTAAAGCCCCTTTTACTCTATAGGGATTTCCGCACAGTACTCCAAGCCATCATTCTAACTAAATTAGACTACTGTAATTCACTCCTGCAGGGCCTTCCAGCATACACTACCAAGCCACTCCAGATGGTTCTGAATGCCACTGCAAGGATCCTTACCAATGCCAAAAAAAGGGACCATATCACCCCAATCCTACAGCACCTCCACTGGCTCCCCATCAAATATAGGATCCAGTTCAAGACCTGCATGATGGTTCACAAGGCACTACATAACATCTCCCCCCTCAACCTAACTTTCCAGCTTCAACTACACTCTTCTAACAAACCAACCAGAAGGGCATACCAGAACAGAATGATCACCCAACCTGCAAAATCTACCCTGAGGAAACGCGCTCTATCCACAGCGGGCCCGTCACTCTGGAACTCACTACCACCGGACCTCCGCCTAGAACCGTGCCATACAACGTTCAAGGTGAAACTCAAGACTTGGCTCTTCCTTCAAGCTTTCCCAGAGAGCTAAAGCAGGAAGAACAAACATCCAGCCTTGTCTTACCACAATAATGTAATGCTCACATTGAGTCAGTTTTTTGTTCCAAGTTGTTACCTAAGTTGATCTTAGTTGTTTCTTAATATAATATATTACACTGTATTATAGTTCTTCTGTTCATTATATTATATTTGATATGTTCCATGTAAACCGCCTACCCGGCGATAGCTATATCTGTTAAATGTGAACCGGAGTGATATGTATTGTATACAGGAACTTCCGGTATATAAAAACCAATAAATAAATAAATAAATAAATGATCAAAGATGCTATGGCTAAAAATATTTTGAAAGCTATATTTATAAAGAAGTATTTACATAGAACATATGAAGCCAATTAAAAAATATTTAACATGTAAAATTTGTATTTAATATTCACAATTTACAAGAATATAGCATGGTGTATTAATAAAATGCACATTAGTTCAATGCAAAACTTTTTACTGTACCTTTCAAAGTGCAGATCATACCCACAGGACAAAATGGCTCGCCAAACACTTCGGATATCCTGCTTTGCTCGATCCACTACAAACCTCTGAAACCCCTCCAGTGTCAAATATTTCTCCTCGGGAACTGAAAGAAATATTAAAATATTAAGCAAGGACATGGTTATACACCTCAACCTAACAATTATGCAATATTATTTTTACCTTAATGAGATTCAGACTACTAACAAATTCAATTCTGAGCTTTGTGCACACTCGTCTACAGATTAATGTTGTAAGGATTGCCTCCCAATTTTCAGACACTTCAGAAGAGCCTCATTACACTGGGCGGAACCATTCTAGCACAAAGCTACTCTACTAGAAATTGCTCCTGCAAGTCCTGGCAGAATCTCTTTCCTCCCACAAATAAGCTATATAAAAAGCTGCAATTAAACACAGGGACAGTAACTTTTAAACAGGCATGCGGGCACACATGTGTACGTTCGTTGGCCCATGCCATTTTATAACATAGGCGCCTACAGGAAAATTAGTTCTTACCTGTTAATTTTCGTTCCTGTAGTACCATGGATCAGTCCAGACCATGGGTTGAGTCTCCTTTCCAGCAGGTTGAGAAAGACCAAAACTGAAAGGGTATCCTATATGAGGACAGAGCCTACCCTGTAGCCCTTCAGTATAACCATTGTCAAAGCAGAGAAGATAAACACCATGGAACAAGCAAGTAACAGAAGAACTCGAGCAAATAACAGGAGAACTCTGAAAATATTGAACAAGAGAAAAACAGTGGATTAATGAATGAACACCGTGCATGGGCACTCTTGCATGAATGCCCACAATCATCACATGGATGCTTCAAGTGCCTCCAAGGAGGGACACATAGTACACGGATCTTCGAGCGGACAGGAAGATAGAAAGGGAAGGGCGCCTGAACTGATCCATGGTACTACAGGAATGAAAATTAACAGGTAAGAACTAATTTTCCTTTCCCTGTACGTACCCGGATCAGTCCAGACCATGGGATGTACCAAAGCTTCCCTAGACAGGGTGGGGACCTTGACAGGCCCGCTCGAAGTACCTGCGGCCCAAAAGAACCAAAAACTGGCACTTGAACATCAAGGCGGTAATGTCGAGCAAACGTATGCAGAGACTTCCAGGTAGCTGCCCTGCATATCTCCTGCAGGGAGACCAACTGACTTTTCGCCCAGGAAGCCGCCTGTGAACGCAAGGAATGGGACTTGGAGGCCCTCCGGGATCGGGCATCCCTGACAGATGTATAAGCCGATGATATCGCTTCCTTCAGCCAGCGAGATATCGTAGTTTTAGAGGCCTGGTTGCCCCGGTTGGGGCCACTCCATAAGACAAAGAGACGATCCGACACTCGAAAGTCATTAGTGACCTCCAGATAGTGCATGAGAATGTATTTCACATCCAGATGGCGTAGGTCATCCCCGCAGTGTCCGCAGAAGAGAATGCGGGGAGCTTGACCGACTGATTGACATGAAAAGAAGACATGACCCTCGGTAAGAATGATGACACCGTCTTGAGAGAGACCCTGGAATCCGAAAACCGTAAGAAAGGCTCGCGGCAAGACAACACTTGGATCTCAGACACCCGTCTGGCGGAGCAAATAGAAACCAGAAATATCGTCTTGAGCGTCAAATCCTTGAGGGTGGAACGGCAAAGGGGCTCAAAAGGAGCCTGACAGAGCGCCCGAAGGACCAAGTTCAAACTCCATGAGGGACAATTAGGACGCAACGGTGGCTTCAGATGTTTGACCCCTTTGAGGAAACGGACAATATCCGGGTGAGAGACAACCGCATGGCCGTCGAGGCTTCCCAAAAGAGAACAGAGGGCAGACACCTGAACACGGAGTGAGCCAAAAGAGGGACCCTTAGAGAGACCTCGCTGGAGGAACGAGAGGACGAGTGAGACTGGGGCCGAACGTGTCGTAACGCCCACTTCCACGCAGGCCAGCTCGAAAACCTTCCAGACCCGGAAATAGGCAAGGGAAGTAGAAGTTTTGCGGGTCCTCAAAATAGTGGAGATGACGTCCTCAGCGATCCCCTCCACCTTAGCCTTCGCCATTCAAAAACCAAGCCGCAAGATAGAAGCGATCCGCCTGGTCGAAAAATACAGGACCTTGACTGAGAAGGGTGTTGAAGATGGCCTAAGCGAAGAGGACCGTCCGACGCCAGGTTGACTAGATCCGCGAACAACGGTCTGCGGGGCCACTCGGGAGCTACAAGAATGACTGGGCCTCTGTAAAGCTTTATCCGTCTGAGCACTTTCCCTATGAGGGGCCACGGAGGGAACACGTACAGCAAAACATCGCTCAACCATGAAAGGGCCAGGGCATCCACCCCTTCCGAGCAGTGTTCTCGCCAGCAGCTGAAGAACTGGGGAGCCTTGACGTTGTTCAGAGTTGCCATCAAGTCCAGGTGCGAGGGACCCCACCTGTCAATGAGGGACATGGCGTCGTCAGACAGCTTCCACTCGCCTGGGTCCAGGCGCTGATGACTCAAAAAATCGGCTTGCACGTTCTCGTTGCCCGCTATATGGGAGGCTGCGAGGCAGTCCAGGTGCCGCTCCGCCCACGCGAGAAGGCGACTTGCTTCGAGGGCCACCGGTCGACTCCTGGTGCCCCTTGGCGATTGATGTACGCCATGGTGGTAGAATTGTCCAAGAGCACCCGGACCGCCCATCGCCGAAGTAGAGGGAGAAATTCCTTGAGTGCTAGACGAACCGCCCGGGTCTCCAGGCGGTTGATGTGCCAGCGAGACTGGGCTGGGGACCAGTGCCCCTGCGTGGTCTGAGACTGGCAAACCGCTCCCCGACCGGATAGGCTGGCATCCGTCATGACTATCATCCACTGCGAAGTCCGAAGGGACATTCCAAGGAGTAGGTGCTTGAGAGAAAGCCACCATTGTAATTTGCTGATGGTAGAGTCTGAAAGCGAGAACTGCATCTGAAACTGCTCAGATACCGGCTGCCAACGAGCCAGCAAGGCTCTCTGTGATGGTTGTATATGTGCAAACGCCCAGGGGACCAGGTCGATCGTGGAAGCCATGGTCCCCAGGACCTGCAGATAATCCCACGCCATGGGGAGAGGCATGGAGAGGAAGCCCTGGAGATGATCCATCAACCTGAAAGCTCTCGAGTCCGGTAGAAAGACCTTGCTGATGCGGGTATCGAAGCGAGCCCCCAGGAACTCCAAGACCTGAGACGGATGGAGATTGCTCTTGGAGAAGTTGACTATCCAACCTAGGGACGAGAGGAGAGCGAGTACGCAGTCCACCACCTGGCGGCATAGGGTCTCCGACTTGGCCTGGATTAGCCAATCGTCCAAGTACGGGTGGACCAGGACACCGTCCTTCCGGAGGGCTGCCGCCACCACCATCATCACCTTGGTAAATGTACGTGGTGCCGTGGCAAGACCGAAGGGCAGGGCCTTGAACTGGAAGCGCTGACCCAAGATGTGGAACCGAAGGAACCTCTGATGTTCGGGACGGATCGGTATATGCAGGTAGGCCTCCGTCAGATCGAGTGAGGCAAGAATTCTCCGGGATGTACCGCCACTATCACCACCCCAATGGTTTCCATCCAGAAATGGGGCACTTTGAGGGCCCGGTTGACCCTCTTGAGATCCAGGATGGGACGAAAGGAGTCGTCCTTCGGGACCACGAAGTAGATTGAGTATTGACCGGCGCCACGCTCCGCCACCGGAACCGGGGAGCTGGACCCCAGCCTCTGAAGTCTGAGAAGAGTCTGGGTCACCGCGACCCGCCTCCGGTGTCCGCATGGACACACCATATACAAGTCTGGGATGTCGCGAGCAAACTCTAAAGCGTAGCCTTTGTCTATTGTTTCAAGGACCCACTGGTCCGACGTGATCTTGGCCCATTCCTCCATGAACAGGGACAAACAACCACCTAAATTGGGAATGGAGGGATGGGAGGCGGGCTTGGGTGCAGGACGGTGGGTAGCGGTATCTCGAAAGGGCCGACGGCCTCGAAAGGACTGGGGCCAAGACTGGGCCCGAGAAGAATTTCCCCTAGGGAAGGTGCCCCTTGCTCTAGTGTTATAGCAGTGTTGGCCCAGGAAGCGGGTTCGAGTAGGGAAGAAGGATCTAGCCTGTTTCGGGTGGTCCTCAGGCAACTTATGGACCTTGTTCTCCCCCAAGGATTTAATAAGCTGGTCCAGATCTTCGCCAAAAAGCAACTTACCCTTAAAGGGGAGAGTTCCCAGCTGTGCCTTAGAAGACGAATAAGCTGCCCAGTGTTGGAGCCAGAGGAGCCGTCTGGCCGATACCGAAGCCATCGCCTTCGCCTGCACCCGGAACAAGTCGTATAGGGCATCTGCCCCATACGCTATGGCGCCTTCCAACCTGTCAGCCTGCTCTGCCTCTGCAGACAGGAGGTCTTGGGTGCTGAGTAATTGTTGGACCCACCTAAGGCTTGCCCGCTGCATGAGACTGCTGCAGATGGACGCCCAAACACCCAAGGCCAGGACTTCAAACATGCGCTTGAGATGGAACTCCAGCTTACGATCTTGGGCATCCCGCAAGGTTGTAGCCCCCACGACCGGTATGGTGGTATGCTTAGTGACCGCCGTCACAGAGGAGTCCACCTTAGGCATTCTCAATAATTCTAAACACTCAGGGAATGGCAGGCCCCCGAGGTGGCCCTCCTGACCTGGAGGCCCACCTCAGGGGCCTGCCATTCCCTGAGAAGCATTAATTTGTGCATGGGATGGAAGGGAAAGAGCACGGCAGGGCCCTGAGCCCCGCCAGGACCGGGTCCGAGGAAGCTGACATCGCTGCCGAAATCTCTTCCACTGAGGGACAGTCAATCCCCAATTCCTGGGAGATGAAGGGGAGAAGAGGCTCAAATTCCTCCCTGCGGAAGAGACGGAGAACCCGGGGTCATTGGTCCTGGTCCGGATCCTGGGCAGGGGGGGGGGGACTGCAGGAGCCGGGGGGGGGGGGGGGGGGGGGGGCCACCTGAACGACCCGGACCCAGGTCGCCCCCCCTGCCTGTCAGGAGCCGCAGGGGAGAGAGGGACAGAGAGCCAAGGAACCTTGGCCGGAGGGGGGGGGGGGAAGCTTCCTGCAAACTTGCTAAATAGGATTTGTGCAGCAAAATCAGTGGAAAAACGGATCCTAACACCTCCGGGCGGGGGGGGGGGGAGAGTCAGGGTCCGGGAGAGGACAGTGTGCGGGGCTCAAATTGGGAGGGGGGCACTGAAAAAAATCGGGTCAGGGGCTTCAGGGAGCTCCGATAAAGAAACCAGAGAAAAACCCAAAATGTCTGCCGTTCCCGTGGTTTGACGGCCCGGGAACGGCGGGGGAAAAACGTTTTGGCGGCTTGGTCCAGGTCCCGGAGGGCATCGGGACCTCGGAGGAACCTTCTCCCCTGGTAGGCAGCGTGAACAGAGCTCCTCCCACGAAAGCCTGACCAAGGAATCCCTGCAGGCTAAACTCATCTGAGATCGTGGCATGGCTGCTGGGTGGGGGAGGGGCAGCACTAAAATAAGCTGAGCTACAGGTGCTGAAGGAGTGGAGGCACAGAATGAACTGTGCATGCTCTCAATTCTCTCTCTCAAGCTGCAAAAGTAAGTAGGGAAGGCAGGAGCCTTCTGTTAATCATGTCACAGGGACTCCTCTTGGGTAAAATTCCCCTTTTATTTAGATTTTATTTTTTTTTTTACAATGGTCCCTGTCAGCAGTTACAAAACCATGGATCCCAATGAAGGGAGAGCAGTACAGAAGAGAGGGGGAGAGAGAGCTGAACAGGGGGAGTGATTGGCACCACCAATTTTCACCCCTGTAGCCGAGGACCACCGGGAAAAGGGAGCCTAGGCTATATAAAACAAGCGGCCAAGCCCCCCTAGGCCCCCGCAAGAGTGAGAAGACAGGGACTTTCTCCTGTGAAGGATCCACAGAGTTCACACTTTTTTTTTTTTTTTTTAAACAATAACTCAGAAATACTTGCTTGATCCAAACACGATAGACACACAGAAGGAAAAAACACCCAGAAGGGACGAGCAGAAGTTAACAGGGAACCACAGGGTGAGCTGTTCCACCTGCTGGAGACAGACAAATACTGAAGGGCTACAGGGTAGGCTCTGTCCTCATATAGGATACCCTTTCAGTTTTGGTCTGTCTCCACCTGCTGGGAAAGGAGGCTCAACCCATGGTCTGGACTGATCCGGGTTCGTACAGGGAAATGCGCTCGCTATAAAATAGCCTGACTGCATGCACATGTGCGTGCAATTTTAAATGTATGCGTGCCAATGCATGCAAATCCAGCTTCTACTGCATAAGTGGGGGGATTTTAAAAGACTCACGTGCTAATGCATTACCAGCTTTACCAGTTCGTTCCCCTAGTAAAGAATAGGACTTCCAGACCCTCCTTAGTTTTATAGCCTCTATTCTCCCCTGTTAACCCCGACCCTTAAAACCCCACCGATATATTTGTCTTTATTTTATATCTTGCATGTCCATCCATATCAGAAGTAAAGTTACGTGGCAGGGGACCCAGAGGCGCACCTGTGCGCATTACGTGCAGATTTCAATGTGAAATTCAGGAATTACCATGCCCCGACTCTTTTTTGGAACTTTCCATTTGTGCGCATAGCAGCAAGCATGCGCGTACTCCAGTGGCTTTTAAAATCTGCTCAACGCCCCAACTTGTGTGTTTATCTCTTGGTTTTGGAATGTACTGGGGCTTTTAAAATTCACCTTAAAAAGAGCAGCATGCCAAAATCTCACTCTTTAAAAATTTATCTGAGCATGCGGGAGGGGGTCCATGAGCATCCTGAATGGGGTATTTTCTTTTGGATGCATGTTCATATGCAGGTGTGTGCATCTGTGATTGTTTTGGCATGTAGGCTCCATTAGTTCGCCAAGGAACTTCTGGGTATGGATTTAGGTATTTACATTTAAAAGGGTGGCATGTAAAATAATCCAGCTGTTGTGCCTTGGGGAACCAATGCCTAATTTGATCTCTTTAATGATACAGTACAGCTGAGTGTTTCTCTTCAATAGAACTTATTCATTCCTGTCACCAACAGCAGAAGAGTAGAGGAGAATATATTTAAGGTTTCTGATTTTAGGATTTAACTAATAAACCCAGATAAAATACCCCAATGCAAAAAAAAAAAAGGTGTTTATTAGATAAACATGGGGAAAACACGTCCTCAAGTATTTCTCACCCCTCCTTCACCTACCCTGGATCCTTTGCTTGGTTTTTGTGCCTTTTCCAGGTTGACTCCTTAACTGCACTGCAAAAAATACTGAGTTTGGTACCCACAAAGAACCCCTAATTAGCTGGAAAAGACATACCTAAACTTACAATTTATAAACACCTAAGATCAGAAGCCCTAAATATATTATAATCACAGTATTTCTGAGCAGTCATCCATTTTCAAGATTTCAACATTTTCTTCCCTGGTTGCTATACCAAAATAATGGTGCATTTTCCATGTACACTTTTCCTGTGCCTTGTATCAGTGGTTCTCAACCCAGGCCTGGAGGCACACCTTACCAGTCTAGTTTTCAGGTTAGCCACAATGAGTATGTATGAAACAGATTTACTTACACTGGGAGTCTAAATTATGCAACTATATCTTATTCATATTCATATTGGGACCGATTTTAAATCTTACGCGCACGGGGTACATTTGTGCGTGCTACTCGGCACACACAAATGTACACCCAATTTTATAACATGCGCGCGCTGCCGCGTGCATGTTATAAAATCCAGGGTCAGTGCGCGCAAGGGGGTGCAAACTTATGCACCTTGCACGCATCGAGCCTGAGGGGAGCCCCGATAGCTTTCCCCGTTCCCTCAAAGGCCGCTCCGAAATTGGAGCGACCTTGGAGGGAACTTTTTTTTCGGCGCCCCCCCCCCCACCTTCCCCTCCCTTCCCCCATCTAACCCACCCCCCAGCCCTAACTAAATCCCCCCCCCCCCGCTACCTTTGTTTCAAAAGTTATGCCTGCCCAAGGTCTCGGGAAAGCCCCCCGGCCCGCCCCCTTCCCGCTCCTTTTTCGAAGCCCCGGGACATACATGCGTCCCGGGGCTTGCGTGCGCCGCTGAGCCTATGCAAAATAGGCTCGGCACGCGCAGGGGTAGGTTTTCGGGAGTTATGCGCGTATCTTACACGCGCAACCCTTTGAAAATCTACCCCCTTGTGAAAACCAGATCTATTAGGTGTGCCTCCAGGTCAGGCTGAGAACCACAGTTTTTGATCTAAAATTACTTTCTCCAGCATGGTGTGACATCAGCTGCAATGCATCATGGGAGTAAGAGGGTCTTGCATACTAAGATACCACTCTCCTATTCCATTGCTACTGAAATTATGCTTATTCATTTTTAGCCAAACAAGCTAAAAGAAAATTATCAAAACGCCCAAGGCACACAGAACAGATAGCAAGGACTTTTGCAATTTGCATGACTTTTCCCTTTCAAAATAGAAACTGATTTCTTCCTTTATAATGGTTATTCTTGCTGAGAATCTATATTTCTAACAAGTGAAGACAGAGAAGAAATTGGAAAAGGCATGGCTGAAAAACAAAGACACTGTACTCTCTTGTTTCTTTGTGGGGGATTTCTCTGAATCCTTTTCCTCCGGTTTACTTTTTTCTGGAGACTTTGGCTTCACTGTGGGCTTCTTCTCACTTAGAGCAGTCCTGTTAACAACAAGGGCAATTGTTATGGAAACTCTTGCACAGACAGCAATGCAGCAATTCAAAGATTGCTCCATGCCAGCCAATAAGTGTAGTAAGGTTTATTTTATTGCAGATTCTTATAAACCAGTTCATTTGACCAAACACCACACATTAAAGTAACAAATTTGGGCATAGTTCCCTAGAAGAATTTTACAGCGAGAGCTCTGCTGCACAGTCATGTGATCTGAATTACCCAATCATGGTACTCCAGTTTTGAGCACCATTTTAGAGAAGTTTAAGAATAGCTCAGAACCGACCAACAGGCATTTTTCACCTGACTGGACAACAAACCTTCGTTTAATTTGCCATTCATGTTCTTCCATTGTTTCCAGTTAGTTAGATACACCAGAGCAGCTTTCTGCTGAGATGACTACAATTTTTAGCCAAGAGAATGAGTTGCTGAGGCAGCATTTATGACACTGACCTGACGCTGTTCAGCACAGACTTCTCCTTAGCTGGGGGTTTACCAGCTGGACGCTTGGTGCTTACAACCTTCACAGGGTGCTGCTCTTTTCCTGCTTTGCTATACTTGCTCTTGTCAAATTTTGGTTTGGGTACACCATATTTTCGCAAAATCTTTCAACAAGAATACAAGAGATTTAGTATTTTTTTTTATTAAAAGATTTAAAAATTCCATCATTAACTGTTTAAACCCCCCCCCCCCCCCCCCACAATTACCTGAGTAAGCTGATCTTCCAGAACCTTCTTCGGAGGGCGAACATTGGTAAAGAAAACATGAAGGAGGTTTCCGGGAGTCTGAGAGTTTATTTGTTCTTTGCTGAGATAAATATCAGACACTTTAATGGGCTTTGCTGGTGTTAGGCTTGGCACTTGCTCAGCATGGGCACAGCTTTTAAATATTTCTGTGAGAACATCTTGAGCCCCTGAAACTAATTTCTCACCTAATACACACACAAAAAAGAAACTACTATGAGGTACAAAATGAGTACAAGGAGTCATTCTGAGTACAAATTTTTCACTATATGTTGAAATCATACAATTCCGTATCATAATCAGAATGAAACAGTTGTACAAGGTATCTGGACAGTAAACATTTTATATATTAAACAAGAAAGAAACATGGCCATCAAAGTGTTTATATTCATCAGTGCTCAGTAAATACTAGCTTTATTAAGTCCTATGAACACCTCAGTATATACAAAAATTCCCTCAGACTTTTAGATTTAAAACTTACATCTCTGATTATATTCAATATGGGGTAGATTTTCAAACGTGCATACATGCATGTGTGCGCACACGTTTGCGCCGATTTTATAACGCATGTTATAAAATTTGTGGGCCACGCACATATGTGGGGGCGGCGTGCACAAGGGGCGGGGGGGACTTTCGTGATTTCTGCGCAGCGATGAATTAATAACATGCCATACTGGGTCAGACCAAGGGTCCCATCAAGCCCAGCATCCTGTTTCCAACAGTGGCCAATCCAGGCCATAAGAACCTGGCAAGAACCCAAAAACTAAGTCTATTCCATGTTACCGTTGCTAGTAATAGCAGTGGCTATTTTCTAAATCAACTCAATTAATAGCAGGTAATGGACTTCTCCTGTAAGAACTTATCCAATCCTTTTTTAAACACAGCTATACTAACTGCACTAACCACATCCTCTGGCAACAAATTCCAGAGTTTAATTGTGCGTTGAGTAAAAAAGAACTTTCTCAGATTAGTTTTAAATGTGCCCCATGCTAACTTCATGGAGTGCCCCCTAGTCTTTCTATTATCCAAAAGAGTAAATAACCGATTCACATTTACCCATTCTAGACCTCTCGTGATTTTAAACACCTCTATAAAACTGAATCCCTCTTCCTTGCACCATCGTCTCATCCACGCATTGAGACTCCGGAGCTCTGCCTGCCTCTGGGGACCTGCGTGTAGAACAGGGAGCATTTCAGAGAATGCTACCCTGGAGGTTCTGGATTTAAGCTTTCTACCCAAGAGCTTAAATATGGCTTCCAGAACCTCCCTCCCACATTTTCCTATGTCGTTGGTGCCCACATGTACCACGACAGTTGGCACCTCCCCACCACTGTCTAAAATCCTATCTAGGTGACGAGTGAGGTCCGCTACCTTCGCACCAGGTAGGCATGTTACCAGGTGATCCTCACGCCCACCAGCCACCTGGCTGTCTACATTCCTAATAATCGAATCACCAGCTATGACGGCCAACCCAACCCTTCCCTCCGGGCAGTAGCCTTGGGGAGACATCCTCACTACAAAAGGACAATGCACCACCTGGAGAGCAGGTCCTTGCTATAGGATCCTTTCCTGCTGCACCAGGTTGATGCTCTCCGATCATGAGACCTTCTTCCTCCAAGGCAGCATCAGGGCTGCCAGTCTGAAGTTGGGACTTGGCTACTATGACCCTGAAGGTCTCATCTATATACCTCTCTGTCTGCCTCAGCTCCTCCAAGTCTGCCACTCTACCCTCCAGAGATCAGACTCCTTCTCGAGAGCCAGGAGCTCTTTGCATCGCATGCACATGTACAATTTCTCACCGGCGGGCAAAAAATCATACAAGTGACATTCGATGCAATAGACTGGGAAGCCTCCCTCTTGCTGCTGGACTGCTGCCTTCATCTTAAATTTGTTCAGTTCCTACTTAAGTTTTAGGTTGCTATGGGAGTAGGAATGTGTCTAATTAACATCCTTTCAATGTATTAGTGAATTCACTATATGTCTGGTAGTGGCCTACAGGGGAATGATCCAACTCTCAATAAGGTGTTTTTTTTTGTGACAGTGGCACCTGCTTATTAATTAAAGGATGAGCTAGGGGTAGGTGGGTGAAGGGTGGGAGGGTTGGGAAATACAAACAGTCTAACTTCAGTTAGTCAGCCAGAATGATTCACTGCTCTCTTGATTAACAAATGTTGGTACCTAATCAAATCAAATCACACTACCTTAACACCTTTCCAAGGTGAGTAACTGAACTGAACTTTTCAACCTTTTTACTTAGGTATACACTGCTCCTAGCTTATTTCCAGCTTCCGGTTACTTTTTTTGTTGTTGTTTTTGTTTTTAATATACAAAACCACTAACTACTGCTTATTAGCTGCCTTACTGACTATTTAAAAATACACACACACAAACACACTAAATAATATTCCCAAATAGTTAACTTTGCCCCAATACTTTTAAAAAAAGAAAATTTCCCAGCAAAAACTTACTGATTCCTCTCTCTCAGACTTCCCCAGTTCCTTTCCCCCCTACTTAAACTCCTCCCTCTCCTCCCCACCCCCTAAACCCTCCCTTTTTTTTTTGGTTTTACAACTTACTTCAGCTCAGTTGAGGTAAGTTGCGCGTGCCAACCGGCTGCTGGCGCGCGAGTCTTCGGGACAGCGATCACGGGTGCTGCCCGGTCCGTCGCGCCAACACCCCTCCCCCCCCAGCTTGCCCCTTCAAAGAGGCTTGGCACTTATGCTTGTACCCGGGCCCCTGTGAAAATTTGCCCGGTGCATTCAAGGCCCAGTCACGCATGTAAATCCTGGGTATTACGCATGCAGTTTAAAATCTACCTTAATATCGCAACAGATGTAATATGCTCTCACCCAACCTATTAACTAGGGTGAGTCAAAATAATGTGATCAAGGCACAATAGATTCAGTCCTCATAACTGTGTGAAAACATTTGTATTTTTATATATATATATATATATATATATATATTAGGGATGTGAATCGTGTCCTCGATCGTCTTAACGATCGATTTCGGCTGGGAGGGGGAGGGAATCGTATTGTTGCCGTTTGGGGGGGTAAAATATCGTGAAAAATCGTGAAAAATCGTGAAAAATCTAAAAATTGCAAAACCGGCACATTAAAACCCCCTAAAACCCACCCCCGACCCTTTAAATTAAATCCCCCACCCTCCCGAACCCCCCCCAAATGACTTAAATAACCTGCGGGTCCAGCGGCGGTCCGGAACGGCAGCGGTCCGGAACGGGCTCCTGCTCCTGAATCTTGTTGTCTTCAGCCGGCGCCATTTTCCAAAATGGCGCCGAAAAATGGCGGCGGCCATAGACGAACACGATTGGACGGCAGGAGGTCCTTCCGGACCCCCGCTGGACTTTTGGCAAGTCTCGTGGGGGTCAGGAGGCCCCCCACAAGCTGGCCAAAAGTTCCTGGAGGTCCAGCGGGGGTCAGGGAGCGATTTCCCGCCACGAATCGTTTTCGTACGGAAAATGGCGCCGGCAGGAGATCGACTGCAGGAGGTCGTTCAGCGAGGGTTCCGGCGCCTCGCTGAACAACCTCCTGCAGTCGATCTCCTGCCGGCGCCATTTTCCGTACGAAAACGATTCGCGGCGGGAAATCGCTCCCTGACCCCCGCTGGACCTCCAGGAACTTTTGGCCAGCTTGTGGGGGGCCTCCTGACCCCCACGAGACTTGCCAAAAGTCCAGCGGGGGTCCGGAAGGACCTCCTGCCGTCCAATCGTGTTCGTCTATGGCCGCCGCCATTTTTCGGCGCCATTTTGGAAAATGGCGCCGGCTGAAGACAACAAGATTCAGGAGCAGGAGCCCGTTCCGGACCGCTGCCGTTCCGGACCGCTGCTGGACCCGCAGGTTATTTAAGTCATTGGGGGGGGGTTCGGGAGGGTGGGGGATTTAATTTAAAGGGTCGGGGGTGGGTTTTAGGGGGTTTTAGTGTGCCGGCTCACGATTCTAACGATTTATAACGATAAATCGTTAGAATCTCTATTGTATTGTGTTCCATAACGGTTTAAGACGATATTAAAATTATCGGACGATAATTTTAATCGTCCTAAAACGATTCACATCCCTAATATATATACACATTGCTTTCATTATTTATTTTATTTAAAACATTTTCTATACCACTATCTACGATAATGCACGAAGCAGTTTACACATATTAAATAAAACATAGAACACGTCACTAAAATTACGTTAACATTTCAAATGAACCATATAATAAAGCATTGTAGTAACAGATTTAGAATGTTCTACTAACCAAACACAATCGGAAAAGGCATTATATCAGCCTTAATAAGTCTTAAGATCCTTTTTAAAGGCTTTAACATTGGTAATCATGAGCAAAGACGCCGGAAGGGCATTCCATAGTTTGGGCCAGCTACTGAGAAGACCTAGTCAATCTTGGGGTTGGAATAGCTAGTAGATTTTGTTTGCAGATCGTAATTGACATGGAGGTTGTATATACACAAAGTGTTCAACCGTCATTTGGGTGTTTGTTAAAATCCGTGCAGCAGCGTTTTGAATAAGTTGTACTGGTCGTAAAGCATTTGCAGGCATGCCCAAATACAGTGAATTACAATAATCAAGTTTGGTTAAAATCAGTGTTTGAAGAATTGCACGAAAGTCATGTGGATCTAACAGTGGTTTCAAGCGTTTTAACAAATGTAACTTGACAAAAGAAGATTTAACAACAGAAGAGATACGCTGCTACATAGAGAGTGAGGAATAAAGGGTTACTCCGAGATTTCTAGCTCTGAATACAAATGGAATGCTACAGTCATCGATAATTAAAGTTGTTGGTCAATACATCAGTTTGTTCAACAAAGTCTCTTTGTGAAAACATCTTAATTATCGATCACTATTTTTTTTTAAAGAATATCATCTGTGTCCCCCTACTGAGGGCCATCCTTGTAATAGAATAATTAGCCTGAGTCTGACTACTCTGGCTAAGTATGAATTTAGAAGTTATGCCTTTAGTGAACTCAGAGTTCTCACACAGATACACACCATATGACTATAACTACAGACAGAGAGGAGCACCCGGGAGGCGGTGTGGCACTTTATGTCCGGGATGGCATAGAGTCCAACAGGATAAACATCCTGTATGAGACTAAATGCACAACTGAAATCCCTTGTGTCGGGGAAGACTATAGTGATAGGAGTATACTACCGTCCACCTGGTCAAGATGGTGATACTGACAGTGAAATGCGAAGAGAAATTAGGGAAGCTAATCAAATTGGTAGTGTGGTAATAATGGGAGACTTCAATTACCCCAATATTGACTGTGTAAATGTATCATCGGTACATGCTATAGATATAAAGTTCCTGGATGGAATAAATGACATTTTTATGGAGCAATTGGTTCAGGAACCGACAAGACAGGGAGCAATTTTAGATCTAATTCTCAGTGGAGCACAGGATTTGGTGAGAGAGGTAACGGTGGTGGGGCCACTTGGCAATAGTGATCATAATATGATCAAATTTGAATTAATGACTGGAAGGGGGACAGTAAGCAAATCCACGACTCTCGTGCTAAACTTTCAAAATGGAAACTTTGATAAAATGAGAAAAATTGTTAGAAAAAACTGAAAGGAGCAGCTTCAAAAGTAAAAAGTGTGCAAGAGGCATGGTCATTGTTAAAAAATACCATCCTAGAAGCACAGTCCAGATGTATTCCACACATTAGGAAAGGTGGAAAGATGGCAAAACGATTACCGGCATGGTTAAAAAGGGAGGTGAAAGAAGCTATTTTAGCCAAAAGATCTTCATTCAAAAATTGGAAGAAGGATCCAACAGAAGAAAATAGGATAAAGCATAAACATTGGCAAGTTAAATGTAAGACATTGATAAGACAGGCTAAGAAAGAATTTGAAAAGAAGTTGGCCGTAGAGGCAAACACTCACAGTAAAAACTTTAAAAAATATATCCGAAGCAGAAAGCCTGTGAGGGAGTCAGTTGGACCGTTGGATGATCGAGGGGTTAAAGGGGCACTTAGAGAAGATAAGGCCATCGCGGAAAGATTAAATGATTTCTTTGCTTCGGTGTTTACTGAAGAGGATGTTGGGGAGGTACCCGTACTGGAGAAGGTTTTCATGGGTAATATTTCAGATGGACTGAACCAAAACACGGTGAACCTAGAAGATGTGGTAGACCTGATTGACAAACTGAAGAGTAGTAAATCACCTGGACCGGATGGTATACACCCTAGAGTTCTAAAGGAACTAAAAAAATGAAATTTCAGACCTATTAGTAAAAATTTGTAGCCTATCATTAAAATCATCCATTGTACCTGAAGACTGGAGGATAGCTAATGTAACCCCAATATTTAAAAAGGGCTCCAGGGGCGATCCAGGAAACTACAGACCGGTTAGCCTGACTTCAGTGCCAGGAAAAATAGTGGAAAGTGTTCTAAACATCAAAATCACAGAACATATAGAAAGACATGGTTTAATGGAACAGTCAGCATGGCTTTACCCAAGGCAAGTCTTGCCTCACAAATCTGCTTCACTTTTTTGAAGGAGTTAATAAACATGTGGATAAAGGTGAACCGGTAGATGTAGTGTACTTGGATTTTCAGAAGGCGTTTGACAAAGTTCCTCATGAGAGGCTTCTAGGAAAAGTAAAAAAAGTCATGGGATTGGTGGCGATGTCCTTTCGTGGATTACAAACTGGCTAAAAGACAGGAAACAGAGAGTAGGATTAAATGGACAATTTTCTCAGTGGAAGGGAGTGGGCAGTGGAGTGGCTCAGGGATCTGTATTCCCTTACTTTTCAATATATTTATAAATGATCTGGAAAGAAATACAACGAGTGAGGTAATCAAATTTGCAGATGATACAAAATTGTTCAGAGTAGTTAAATCACAAGCAGATTGTGATAAATTGCAGGAAGAACTTGTGAGACTGGAAAATTGGGCATCAAAATGGCAGATGAAATTTAATGTGGATAAGTGCAAGGTGATGCATATAGGGAAAAATAACCCATGACATAGTTACACAATGTTAGTTTCCATATTAGGTGCTACCACACAAGAAAGAGATCTAGGCATCATCGGTTCAGTGTGCTTCGGCAGTCAAAAAAGCAAATAGAATGTTGGGAATTATTAGAAAGGGAATGGTGAATAAAATGGAAAATGTCATAATGACTCTGTATCGCTCCATGATGAGACCGCACCTTGAATACTGTGTACAATTCTGGTCGCCGCATCTCAAAAAAGATATAATTGCGATGGAGAAGGTACAGAGAAGGGCTACCAAAATGATAAGGGGAATGGAACAGCTCCCCTATGAGGAAAGACTAAAGAGGTTAGGACTTTTCAGCTTGGAGAAGAGACGGCTGAGGGGGGATATGATAGAGATGTTTAAAATTATGAGAGGTCTAGAACGGGTAGATGTGAATCGGTTATTTACGCTTTCGGATAATAGAAAGACTAGGGGGCACTCCATGAAGTTAGCATGTGGCACATTTAAAACTAATCAGAGAAAGTTCTTTTTTACTCAACACACAATTAAACTCTGGAATTTGTTGCCAGAGGATGTGGTTAGTGCAGTTAGTATAGCTGTGTTTAAAAAAGGACTGGATACGTTCTTGGAGTCCATTACCTGCTATTAATTAAGTTGACTTAGAAATTAGCCACTGCTATTACTAGCAACGGTAACATGGAATAGACTTAGTTTTTGTGTACTTGCCAGGTTCTTATGGCCTGGATTGGCCACTGTTGGAAACAGGATGCTGGGCTTGATGGTCTGACCCAGTATGGCATGTTCTTATGTTCTCTCCCCTGCTGATTCAGTGGAACCGGTTCCACGGCTCTGGCCGACAGGAGGGTCGACAGCTCTGTCTCGAGTATTCCTGTGTGAGCGACCCAGCTCCAGAATGGATTGGGTGGGAAGTCCGGGGGTATTTTCGAAAAATTTAGACGGTAACCGTGGGCTATGATGGACAATACCCACTGGTCCGTGGTAATTGGGTGCCAATTTGTGGCAAAGGCGGCCTTCCATTGGAGAATGGCTGCTGCTCTCTGGAAAGGAGTCAAAATCCAGCCGCAGGGCCAGCTTGTGGAGCTTGCTGTGATCTAGGTGTTCTCGCTTGGCGTGCATGTCCCCTCTGAGGTGCCCAAGCTGGTCGTGCACGGGACGCAGGAGGGTAATAGCTGCATGGCCTGTAGAATTGTTTCCTGGAATCCCTACATGTGCTCCTGTAGGCTACAGAGGGAACATCTTGGGAGACAGTTGTCAACTGACACAGGGTCTCATGATGGTCTTTTAACTGGGCCACTGCGTCCTGGATCTTGTCCCCGAACAGGTTGTCTCCTATACAGGGTAGATCTGCAAGTCTGTCCTGCACTTCTGGGCGTAGGTCTGAGGCCTTGAGCCAGGCCCAGCGCCTAGCACTGATGCCCGCTGCCGAGACTTTGGATGCTGTTTTAAAAGAATCGTAGGTAGCTCTGACCTCATGTTTGCCTGCTTCCAATCCTATTTGTAGGATGGAGGACAAGGTCTCCTGTTGTTGCTGTGGTATGTATCTGCAAACTCCTGGACTTGTTTCCAGAAATTTCTATTGTATTGTGTCATGTATAGCTGATATTCTGCTATTTGCGCTATCAACATGGACCCTTGAAAAACTCTTCGTCCCAATGCATCCAATGCCTTCTGTTCCTTACCAGGAGGAGCAGAGGAAAGTGGATGTGATCGTTTAGCCTTTTTCTGAGCTGATTCCACAACTACAGAGTGGTGGGGCAGCTGACTTTTTTGAAAACCTGGGGCTTGTTGGACCAGGTACGTAGCATCTGTCTTTCTGCTGACTGGAGGAACAGTACCTGGATGGTCCCACAGGTGGTGCAAGAGGTCAAGAAGAACTTCATGCACTGGTCTTCCTCTGTAACTAGTGAAAATGGGATACTCTCAGACATCTCCTTGACAAAACTTGCAAAGGAGAGGTCTTCCGGAGGAGATAGTCATCTTTCTTCCGGGGGTGAAGGCTCTGAGAGCAAGTCCTCGGAAGCTTGCGAAGAATCATCTGAGGATGCATCTTCCCATGGATTATAGGGGCTTTCCCCTTCTCCCAGTGGGCTTCCTGAGGGAGGAAGTATGCCAAAGCCGAGAGGGTGGGAAGGCATCGATGGATGCGGCACCGGCATCGATGGAATCGGTGCTGGCATCGAGAGCACCAGAGCAGATGAGGTGCGCTTGGGCACCAATAGCCCTGATGGACCTGGCATGGGCTCCGGCATCGGTGGTTCCCGTGGAGGGATCTGGTCGGGAACAGATTCTTCTTCCTCCGAGGAACCCGGTATTGGAATCGGGACCTGTGGAGGCCTCAAAGGACAACTCTGTGCCAGCATGTCCGGTGGCACAGGTTGAGTCGGTAAGGCACCGATGAACATATCGAGGCGCTCAAGCAGCGGTGCAAACATCGAGGAAGCCGGTTCTGAGGCCGGTATGGTGGCCAGTGGCAGTGACGATTGGAAGCCTCGTAAGGCATTCAGTACTGCCTCTTGGACCATGCTGTCCAATTCCTCCCAAAAAGCCAGCATGGATGGCACGGCAACTGTGGTAGGAGGGAGGCTAGGCATCACCGGAGCTTCCACGGGGGCCCGTGCAGGCTGGGTGCCCGGCACCAGTGGGAAACGCCTAGGGGTCCCAGGTCCAGAGGAGGACGGGGGCTCCTCTCCCCGGGCACTCTTCGCAGGCGGCTCAAGGGAAGTCAATGGCGCTGCGGTATTGGGTCCTGCACTGGTCGGGGACGCCCATCGGTGCCGGTGTTTCCCTCAGTGCTCGGTCCAGTCCTTCTCTGGTACCGAGCATGATGACGCTGATGTCTTTGATGGTGTTGGTGATGGACGGTCACCCGCTCCACTATGTTTCTGGCGAGGTGTCTCTGAGGTTGATGGACCCTCTCCGGTCAGTGGCGCTTGAACTGGCGTCGATGGAGCAGAATGTTTTGAAGCAAACAAATGCGCCATCTTGACCAGTCGAGTGCAATGGCCTTTGGGGGTCATTTGTGCGCAACTGGGGCATCGACAGACGTCGAGCAAGGGGCCTAAGCACAAAACGCAAAAATTATGTGGGTCCGTTATGGACATGGTCCTCGGACACTCGGGGCATTTCCTAAACCCGGTCGCCATGCTGGAAAAATGGCAGGCGCGTGGTTGGTGACCGTCGGGCACTGAGGTGGTAAGCCACCAGGAACCGACCACAAGTACGGGAAAAACACTTACCGAGCGTCGGAAGGAATGGAGCGCGATGGGGGATCCCGGTGAGGGATTTTTTGAGAAGATAAACTTCAAATATTTCCATGAGGAAAGTTGTGAGAAATTTCTCACAGAGCTCCTAAACCACGAAGCAACTTCTGCGTCGAAAAAAAGAGACTGAAGGGGGACCCCTGGTGGTTACAGGGTTAGTGGCATGCTAGGCATGCTCAGTGTGCCAGTCAAAGTTCTAGAAACTTGATAGAGCAGACTGAAATATAAGCAAAGTTTATATTTCCAAAGGATCAGTCTGCTCTATCATGTCCAGGAAGTCCTCTCCTCTCTAGCTTTTATCACTCAGTTCAGTTCAGTACAGTACTCGCTGTCTCTGCTAGTTATACCCTTTCTATCTGTATATCTGAAACTATGTTTCAGATATACTATGTATATATACATATACAAACACAGGGCCTCTGTGCTGAGACCTGTTCACCTCCTGTGGACAACCTTTTTTCCTGATCTCTCCAGGCACTAAGAAGTTAATCCCATCTATAACTAAGCTCGTTAACTTATTAGCCCAAAATGATATCCCAAGCTTCTTGAAATGTGCTTCTGTTAAGCTGATTTTAAAAGGAAACAATGTTAACAGTGAAGTTCTAAATAATTACAAATCGATATGATCTTTACCTCTTATTGCTAAAATATTGGAGAAAGTATTTCTTCCGCAACTATCAGATCACTTGAAATAAATATCTTATTTTCAACTCAATTTGGCTTCAGAAACACTGCAGTACAGAAAAACTTTACTATTGGCTTTAACTAACAGTTCTCAGAGAATTTGATGCAAGCATTTATATCTGCTGATTTTACTCAACCTACCAGCGGCATTTGACACCCTGCATCATAACAGGCCTAGAGAGAAAAATTTTAAAATGGTTCAAAATGTTGCTTCCATTATGTCGCTTACTGTCAGGAATGGGATTCAGTCATTATATTTATGCTGACGATGTAGTTTATAATCCCCATAGACATTTCAATTGAACATTCTTTAAAGACGCTTGAAATGTATCTCTCTATCATTCATCAATTGTTGAAACCTGAGATTAGTCTTGAATTTGCAAAAGACAGAAATCATGCTACTAAACAGAAAGATTCCCATCATATCTCCAATTTCTGTCATGAATAATCTCATGAAAATAGAGTTAACAGGTCAGGCTCGCAATCTTGGTGTCCTGATGGATAATAATTTGTCGATAAAAAATCATCTTATACAAAATAAGGAGTGTTACTATAATTAAAGATTTTAAAACGTTTAAAGCCCCTTCTTACATATGAAGATTTCAAGATAGTATCACAAACCCTTATATTTACTGAATTTGACTACCAGAATACCCTATTACTGGGTTTGCCAGCCAAAGCAATTCGACCCTTGCAGTTACTGCAGAATTCCACTGCAAGAGTTTTATCAGGTAAAGGAAAATTGGTTCTTAACTGCTAATTTTCATTCTTGTAGTACCACGGATCAGTCCAGACAGTGGGTTAAGCCTCCTGTCCAGCAGAGGGAGACAGACCAAAACTGAAAAGGTATCCTATATTTATTTATTTATGTTTTTTATATACCGGTCTTCTTACATTATATGCAAATCAAATCGGTTTACAGAGAACTATTGAAAGGTTTGCTTGGGAGCAATTACATATAACGAATAACTTTTTGAACAAACAGATAAATAGAACTTTTTAAACAAAAGTTAAATAGAGAAATATATATATCTATATATATATATATATATATATATATATCAGGACAGAGCTCACCCTGCGTCCCTTCAGTATAATCAATATCAAAGCAGCCAAAATAGCATAGAGAACCAGGATAAGATCAAGCAAGTAAACAACGGTAACTATCAAAATGAAACAAGAAATTCAAACATGTATGAAAAATACTCTCACACAGCTATCAATATATATATAGCAGATACCGTCGGTGCCTTACAATTCGGATGAACTTCCAGTGTCTTAAAGCTCAAACAGGAAGTAGAGAATCCCAAAAAGAACCTGTGAAAGAAAAACTGAGCGGACGTAGAAATGTAGATGTAGTCAGGGCGGGAGTCTGGACTGATCAGTGGTACTACAGGAACGAAAATTAGCAGGTAAGAACCAATTTTCCTTTCTGTGTATGTACCTGGAACAGTCCAGACAGTGGGATGTACCAAAGCTTCCCCTAAACAGGGTGGGACCGAGACAGTCCACTCGAAGTACCCGTCTGCTGAAAGAGCCAAAGACTGGCACCTGAATATCGAGGCGATAATGATGCACAAAGGTATGTAGGAATTTCCAAGTAGCTGCTCTGCAGATTTCTTGCGGCGAGTCTGACCGACTCTCTGCCCAAGAGCTAGCCTGAGAACGTAAAGAGTGAGCTTTTAAGCCCTCTGGAACAGACCGGCCCCGACAAATATACACTGATGCAATCGCCTCTTTTAGCCAGCGAGTGATAGTAGTTTTAGAAGCTTTATTCCCCTTACTTGGCCCACTCCATAAGACAAAGAGATGATCAGAGACTCGAAAATCAATTGTCACCTTCAAATATTGCAGTAGGACCCTCTTCACATCAAGGTGCCGTAGATCCGCACCAGGCATGTTCGCAATGTCCTCTGGAGAAAAAGCAGGGAGCTCCACTGACTGATTTACATGAAAGGAGGACACAACCTTTGGCAGGGAGGATGAGACTGTTTGGATGGAAACACCTGAATCATAAAAGCGAAGGAAAGGCTCCCTACAAGACAGGACTTGGAGCTCGGACACTCTCCTGGCTGAGAAAATAGAGACCAGAAAGACAGTCTTAAGGGTCAGACCCTTAAGTGTGTCTTTTTGAAGGGGTTTGAAGGGTGCCTCACAAAGAATGCGGAGAACCAAGTTAAGGCTCCATAACGGACAAGTAGCCTGGACAGGCGGGTTCAAGTGCATAGCCCCCCTGAGGAACTGAATGACATCTGGATGGGTTGCCAACACGTAACCTTCGACCCGCCCAAGGAGGGAACCAAGCGCCGAAACCTGTACCCACAAGGAATTGAAAGACAAACCTTTGGAGAGACCATTCTGCAGGAAGGAGAGAACCTGAGACACCGAAGCCTTATGCGCTAGAACTCCAGACTCAGCACTCAGTCTCAAACACTCTCCATACCCGAATATAAGCCAGAGAGGTAGAAGTCTTATGGGCCCGCAACAGAGTGGAGATAACCTCCACCTTATAACCCTTCTTCCTTAGTCGCCGCCGCTCAAAAGCCAGGCCGCTAAACAAAAGCAATCTGCCAGATCGAAAAATACTGGACCCTGTCGGAGCAGGTTTGGCAGATGGCCGAGGCGGAGAGGACCGTCCGTAGCGAAGTTCACCAGATACACGAACCACAGTCTCCGAAGCCACTCCGGCACCACGAGGATGACCGGCCCCCTGTGGAGTTCTATTCTTCTGAGTACCTTTCCCACCAGAGGCCAAGGTGGGAACACAAAGGAGGACATCGTGAGGCCAGGGTAGGACCAGTGTATCCACTCCTTCTGAGCAGTGCTCCCTTCTGCGGCTGAAGAATCTGGGGGCCTTTGCATTGCTCAGTGTAGTCATCAGGTCTAAGTGAGGGACCCCCCAACTTGTGCACGATCAAATCCATCGCCTCTCCGGACCACTCCCGCTCTCCGGGGTCTAGATGCTGACGACTCAGGAAGTCGGCTTGAGTGTTCTCCTTCCCCGCAATGTGAGAGGCTGCTAGCCGTTCCAGATGGCGCTCTGCCCAGGCTAGCAGCTTGCTGTCTTCCAGGGCAACCGGACGACTCCTGGTGGCCCCCTGGTGATTGATGTAAGCTACCGTGGTGGAATTGTCGGAGAGGACTCGCACAGCTTTGCGATGGATCAAGGGCAGAAAAGTCTTGAGAGCCAGATGGAATGCTCGGGTCTCCAGACGATTGATGTGCCACTGAGGATGGATTGGGGGTCATCGTCCCTGGGTAGACTGATTCTGACACCGCTCCCCAGCCGGAGAGGCTGGCATCCGTTGTCACAACAATCTACTGAGGTGTCTGCAAGGGCATCCCCTTCAACAAGTGGGAGAGAGAGAGCCACCACTGCATGCTGTTGATGGTAACATCGGAAAGTGGTAAGGGTGTCTGAAACTCCTCGGCTTCCAGTGGAATAGCAAAGCTTTCTGCAAAGGACACATATGCGCAAAGGCCCAGGGAACCAAATCTATAGTTGAAGCCATAGTGCCCAGAACCTGGAGATAATCCCAGGCCGTGGGGACCGTGAGAGATAATAGGTGTTGGACTTGACCCATGAGCTTGAGTGCACGGGCCTCGGGTAACAGAACTTTGCCCACACGGGTGTTGAAGCGTGCTCCTAAGAATTCGAGGACCTGAGAGGGCTTGAGGTTGCTCTCTGAGAAATTGACTATCCACCCGAGGGAGGTGAGAACTGACAAGACCCAGATGACCGCTATCACGCACAGGTCCTCCTACTTTGCCTGAATGAGCCAGTCGTCCAGTTACGGATGGACTACGACTCCCTCCCACTGGAGGAAGGCCGCCACTACCACCATGATCTTGGTAAATGTGCGTGGTGCGGTGGCGAGACCGAATGGGAGTGCTCAAAACTGAAAATGTCATCCCAGGATGTTGAGAAGAAGAAATCTCTGGTGTTTCTGGCGGACCGGGATGTGAAGGTAGGCCTCCGTCAGTTTGAGAGAGGCAAGGAACTCCCCTGTACGAACTGTTGCTATGACCGCCCTCAGGGTTTCCATCCAAAAATGGGGAACCTTGAGGGCCTTGTTCACTCTCTTGAGGTCCAGGATCGGTTGAAAGAAGCCATCCTTTTTGGGGACGACTAAGAAGATGAAATACTGGCCAGATCCCTGTTCCTGGAGGGGGACCGGGACTATAGCACCGAGCGCTTGAAGCCTGTCGAGAGTCTGGCACACCGCTGAGGGCTTCCGAGTTCCGCAGGGAGAGATCAAGTAGAGGTCCAGGAGATCCCAAGCAAACTAACGCGTAGCCTCTTTTGATTACTTCGAGGGCCCACTGATCCGAAGTAATTTTGGCTCATTCCTCAAGAAATAGGGACAGCTGACCACCTAAGTCGTGAACAGAGGAATGGGCCTGCCGTTTCTCATTGTGAGGACTTTGCGGCGGTGCCTTGATGGGTATCGTCTCGGAAGGGCCGTCTGCCCCGAAGGAGTGAGACCATGCTGGAGACCTAGTGGAGGTGTTTCGTTGAAAAGCTCCACGTGGCTTGTTGTACCTGCACTGCCCCCGGAAACGAGAATGCGACGGAAAAAAAGGATCTGGACTGCTTGGGGCGGTCCTCCGGTAGCTTATGAACCTTGTTGTCACCCAAGCATTTGATAAGCTGGTCCAGGTGTTCGCCAAAAAGTAACTTACCCTTGAAGGGTAGAGTGCCCAACTGCGATTTAGAAGAGGAGTCTGCAGCCCAATCGTTTGGCTGACACCGCTGAGACCATAACTCTGGCTTGCACCCTGAGGAGATCATAGAGAGCATCAGCCCCATATGCAATTGCGCCTTCCAGCCTTTCTGCCTGTTCCGCCTCTGCAGACGGGAGGCCCTGGGTGCTGAGTAATTGTTGAACCCACCTGAGGCTTGCCCGCTGCATGAGACTGCTACAGACTGTGGAGATCGAACCCTGAGCTCCACCAGGACTGCAGGAATGAGGGGTTCCAACTCCTCCCTCTGGAACAGACGTATCACCTGAGGGTCATATCACCCTCCAAAGAAGCCTGTTTCCCTTGCTCCTCATCCTTGCCCCCCCCCCCAACGGGAGGGGGAGGGAGAGGCTCCTGCACCTGCAGCCACACTGCCCGGCAGGTCTGGAGCGGCAGACCCTTCTGAAACCACCGCACCTTTTAACTTCACGACCCTTAGAGACGCGGAACATCGGCACGCTTGGCTATCTTGGGGGGCAGTCCCTGTGTAGGTCTGACTGGCAAGGCACCACCTTGCAGAGACCTGGAAGCCAAAAAGGCTTTATGCATAAGGAGGACAAAATCTAAAGAAAAGGAATCAGAATCAACATCCTGATCTCCTGGAAAAGCAGGGTCCTCCTGTAAAAAAAAACCTGATCCTGATCTGCATTCTCATCAGGAGTTGCAGGGACTGGATTCAATGTTGGAGGAAGCTCCCCCTCCCCACAGCCCTTGCCTGAGCTGCAGCACACATGTGCTTAAGATGGCTGCCATCCCTGCACTGAGGGAGAAAGGATCAGCTCTGAGCTCCTGCGGCACCTGACGTTTTTGAGCCCCACGAGGCTTGGCTGTTGCTGCAGACCCTGAAAAAGAGCTACCTACCCCTCCTGGAAGGCACCTCAAGCAAATCCCAGTCCTAGAAAACTGAGCGGCCGATTCCTCACATGCTATAGACCAGGATGGCCGTGGCATGGTGGGGGGAAAAAAACGGCTCACAAAACATGAAAATCGGCCAAAAACGTGGCGATTCAGGTGGGCAGGGGTCCTGGATTGCAGCTGACCAAACTTTTTTTTTTACACAGTGCTTAGACACACATGGGTGAAGAGAGGGACTGGACCACCAGTAATCACTTCCCTGGCTGCTTACCTTGCTGGAGCCTGCAATGAAAAGCATGGGTAAGCTGTGCCTCTGATGGTCTTTTTTTTTTTTCAAAGAAATGAGCAGAAGAATGGGAGCCTTTCTGCTAAAAGACCTGAGGCAGGCGCAAAAAGGGGGAGTGACTGGACCACCAGTATCACCCCTTTAAGCCAGGCAAGTGGTCACCGGGAAGAGGGGTCCCAGGCTGAGTACTCAAGGGGAAATTCTCCCCTGGGACCCTGTAAGAGCTGTGAGACAGAGCTGTCTCACATAGACAAGAAGTTTGATTTCCTTCAAATTCTTTTTTTTTTACATATAGAAATTAATCAGTACTTGCTTGATCCTGGAAACAATCAGAAGGAGAAACAAAGAAATCCCCACAGTGTGGAAAACAGAGAAAGCTAGGGAACCGCAGGTTCATCTGCCTGCCTCTGCTGGGAGACAGAAAAATACTGAAGGGATGCAGGGTGAGCACTGTCCTGATATAGGATACCTTTTCAGTTTTTCTCTGTCTCCCTCTGCTGGACAGGAGACTCAACCCACTGCCTGGACTGATCCTGGTACGTACAGATAATAATAAATATGACCACATCACACTTGTTTTGAGAACACTGCATTGGTTGCTAGTTAAATTTAGGATACAATACAAAGTTCTTGCATTATTCATAACATGATTAACTTGATTGGTTAAGTGTTTCATTGCACTTATCTGTTACACCATGAAACTTGAGGGTCTATTACAAATTTCTTCATTGCACTCTGCATACTTAAGTGAAGTGAGAGAGAGGGCGAACTCAATTGCTGGCCCAAAACTGTGGAATACAATGCCGGGTGTATCCAGGAAGATAAAAAGCGGTTTAGAAAGGATTTAAAAACATGGCTATTCAGTGTAGCATATGCTGGTTAAGAAAAGAAAATGTAGAGTGGAGTCCTAGTAAGGCTGGGGAATAGTTATGTATTTTATGCCTTGTTATTGTCATTATTACAAATTAAAATTATGTGTTTTTGTATGCGATTGAAATCATTGTTTTATTGCTGTTTTATTGTGAATCGCTGTGATTGTTTGCCCAGAACAACGAATCTATCCAGAGGACCCAAAAGGAAGAAGCATTGCGGGCAGTAAGGTAGACAGCCCAATCCCGGAGGCATCGTTTTCAAGGTCCCCAAGAGGAATAAGATCCAGCGTGCGGCAGCATGCAGCTGCCACCAGCACACTTAAGTCACGCGCCGAAGGGGTGCGTCTCAATTTTTATCCTTCCCCTTTTTATTATTGTTATGGGGAGGAAAAGGAAAAGCAAGATTTTATCATCAGGCTCCCCAAATCTGGCATTGTTAAGAGGACTCATGGATAGCCATGTGAATCAACCTCATAGGAAAATTAGTTCTTACCTGTTAATTTTTTTTCCTGTAGTACCACGGATCAGTCCAGACTGTGGGTTGAGCCTCCTTTCCAGCAGGTGGAGACAGACAAAAACTGAAAGGATGCCCTATATCAGGACAGAGCCTATCCTCTAACCCTTCAGTATAACGTATGTCAAAGCAGAAAACAACAAAACCAAGTAGGATCAAGCAAGTAACCAGAAAGCTCAATGGAGCAGAAGTAGAACAATGTAAGGTATAAGGAATGACTAACCGCTCTTGCATATACTTGGCGCTTGGGCAACCAAGGCTTCCTGTGTATTTGCTCAGTATTTATGCCCAAAAAAGAGACGTGGAATTCGAAGAATCTGTAAGAGAAACAAGCTTCGAGAGGACAGACAAAGACAACATACAGGGAAGGGCGTCTGGACTGATCCGTGGTACTACAGGAACGAAAATTAACAGGTAAGAACTAATTTTCCTTTCCCTGTACATACCCGGATCAGTCCAGACTGTGGGATGTACCAAAGCTTCCCTAAAACGGGTGGGACCACGACAGGCCTGCTCGAAGTACTTGTAGCCAAAAGAACCAAAGCGGAGCTTGTACATCCGGGCGATAGCGTCGATCAAAAATAAGGAAGGACGTTTAAGTGTCCACACTGCCACAGATCCAGTGACTGTTCGCCCAGGAAGTAGCTCGAAAACGCAGGGAATGAGTTGTCAGACCCTCGGGAACCGCCCGACCACGACAAAGATAAACCGAGGAGAACGCTTCCGTCAACCAATGTGCTAAATTGAATACAGAAGCCGGCATACTCCAAGTGGACTCACTCAAGAGGAGAAGGATGGACTGATTCACGAAGGCCATAGGTAACCAGGAGGAAGGAAGTGGAGCAAGTATGGCATCAAGAGAACGGAGACCGCCACCAGTCGCAGGGGAATGTGAGGAGTTCAGCCGCCTAGTGGACAGGGAAGTTAGAAGAACCGTCACCAAGAAGGAAGAGCCCGTACGAGGGAGACCCCGGAGTCGGGAGGATGCAGAAGGTTCCCGACAGGACAGCGCTTGGGTCTCCGAACTCCAACGAGACTAGGAGCTACAGGCCAGAAAGACAGTCGGAAGCGTAAGAGCCTGCAAGGGAACGCGACGGAAGGGTTCGGAAGGGTTCGGACAGAACCGCATAGAGGGCCTGAAAAACCAGATTAAAAAACTACGACGGAAAAGTGGGCAAGAAGGTGGATGTGGATGCCTGACGCCCCTGAAACTCCAAAACACAGACGGGTGACCGCTCAGTGATGACCGTTCACCCGACCCATAAGAGAGCCGAGAGGATAGACCGGTACGCGTCGAAACTGAAAGGAAAAACCCTAGAAAGACTGGCTTGGCGAAGAAAGGACTAACAAGATCGGAGCGGAGGACGTCGAGACGTTGTCGTACTCAAAATCAGGGGGCTAGACAAGCGCGATCGGCCTGGCCAAAGATTACCGGTGTCTGGGCCGCAGAGGTCAGGCCGTCGCTAGGTTAAGAGAACCGCGAACCAGAGCCTGCGCGGCCATTCGGGAGCTAGCAGGACCCCGGGACCCCGGAGGAGATCTATCGTTCTGAGGCTTTCCTGACCAGAGACCACGAGGGGGGGGGGGGGGGGGGGGAGAAGAACGTCCGCCGACCAAGGGAGAGCCAGAGCATCTACACCCGCCGAGCCGTGGGACCTCCAGCGGAAGGACCAATAGGCCATGGTATCGCGAACAGGCGCCATAAAGCCCAGGTGGGAGGGGACCACCTGTCTATGAGAGAGAGCCGTGGTTGTGTCAGCGAATTCCCACTCCCCGGAATCGAGCGATCGATGACATAAAATTCAGCCTGAACATTCCCCTAGCCCGCGGAACGGAGGACGCCAGGCCCTGTAGATGTCGCTCTGCCTGGGCGAAGGGAAGGCTGATGTCCAGGGCCACTCGCGGGGTGCGAGTGCCACCTGGGCAAGTGATGCAAGCCACGAAGGTGGAGTTGTCTGGCAAGGCCCGTAGCTCCTTGTCGCGGAGAAGGAAAAGAAACTCCAGAAGGACTAGGAACACGTCCAAGCCTCCCACCGCTTGATGTGCCAGCGATACAGAGCCGCTGGCCAGATCCCCTGGGCATGCTGGGAGAGGCAAGCCATATCCCAGCCTGAGGGACTGGCATCCGTGGTTACAATGTCCACTGAGGGACTGGGAGGCATTCCCGGGAGCAACTGAGGGGTGGGAAGCCACCCCTGGAAGTCGGCGATGGCAGAGCCCAAAAAACGGGAGAACCGAGGGAAACTATGCCGCCAGTGGCAGCTAACGGGACAGCAAAGTTGCCTGGAACGGACGTATATGCGCAAAAACCCAAGGGACTAGGACGATGGTAGGAGCCAAGGAGCCCGAGGACTGCAAGCAGTCACAAGCCGAAGAAGGCAGCAAGAGCAGACTCTGAAACTGGTCAGTAACTTGAGGGCGCACGCGCGAGGCAAGAAGACCTTGCCCACCCGGGCGACAAAGCGGGCTCCCATGTACTCTAAGTCCTGGAAGGGCTAAAGACTGCTCTGAGGGAAATCAGTATCCACCCGAGGGACGCGAGGAGAGCTAGCACGCGAGACACTGCCCGCCGGCAAAGGAACTCTGCCTTGGCCCTGACGCGCCAGACGTCTAGATAAGAAAGACAAGGAGTCATTCCCGGCGGAGAACTGCCGCCACCAACACCCAGGCATTGGGGAAGGCGCAAGGTGCTGCGCAAGAGCAAAAGGAAGCACCCGGACCTAGAAATCACAGTGGAGGACATGAACACGAAGACTATGGCAACCATGATGAATCGAAAAATGGAATATGCCCTCGTCAAAAACGAGTGAGATGAGGAATGGTCCGGGACAAAACGGGACGAGGACCGCTCACAGGGTGTCCATGCAAAGAAGCGGGATCTGGAGAGTCCGGATGACTGTGGTGAGGCTGAGAGCCAAAAGAAGAAAATAGGATAATGGCCCGTGGCAAATACACTGCCAGGAACCGGGGCGTCCTTGCCCAGACACAAGAGCTTGGTGGTAATTGATCCACCGAGCGCCACAGGGATCGACCGCACGGGGAACACAGAAAAGATCCCGATAATTTCGAGCAAAGCGAGGACATACCCGTCTGTGAGGAAGTCGGGGACCACAGGTCCGGCAGGATCTGGCCGCAGTGTACGGAAAACAGGGAAGGCGATCGCCTAGGAAGCAGACCGAGGAATGAGGCATGGAAAACTCCAGGGTGTGTGCAGGTGTGAGAATTGAGCGAGCGGGCCATCCTTGTGAAGGAATGGCGCCCACGAGAAGGCTGCGACCAAAACTGCGATCCAGAAGGAACCAAACCCCCTGAGAAGTCACTGTGCCCGCATGGGGTATGCCGTCGTTGGCCCCTAACACGTGAACGAGAGGGTATAAAGGACCGTGATATTCGGACGGTCCTCCGGAAGCTGATGGACCTTACTTTCCCCTGAGGAACCACTAGTTGCGCAAGGTCCTTAACAAGGAACAGCTTACCTTCGGGCTGCAAAGTACCCCATCGGGCTGTGGCGGGCAGATCGGCTGACCAGTGGCGCAGCTAGAGGGGTCGAGTGACGGGCATCGCCGAAGCTATAGCTGTGCCTGGGGGCAGAGAAGGGTCGTATGTGTAGCCTCTGGCCACGGGGGGTCCCTGGCGCAGGGCAAAGTTAACGTGAATCCCACCAGAGACTTGCCCCCAGCAGGAGACTGCTGCACATATAGGAACACACCCCCAGCGCTAGGACAGCAAAGTACGCTTCACATGAGCCTCGAGCGGGCGTACTGGGGCTGCTTGAAAGCCAGGAAAACCTCCTGAAACGCGACCGCATGAATAGTCCACGAAGGGATTATCGTTTCTGGGTTTGGTTTTTTTTTTTGTAAAAATGAAGCATACCACTCAGGGCACGGCCCAGCCGGGGAGCCTGCTATTACCGCAGGCGCAATTGTGTGGGCGTGGGAGGAGGGGAAGGCGCGTGCCCTGAATCCCGCCAGGACTGGGGCCATATCCGTGGGCAACGAGACGGTACCAGGAGTGGAAGGGTAGCTAACGCAACCGGATTGGCGGTCGGATCCGGTATTACTGGATTCGCCGGGAAGTCAGGAGGGAGGGCACCTCCGGGAGCATCCGCGACCACCCGTGCCCCAGGGGACCCCGGGGGCCCCGTAGCTGGCCGAACTATCAATGGCATGGAGCGGGAAAATTGAATTTTATAATTTACTCAGCGAGAAAAAATCTTTTTTTTTTTTTTTTTTTTTAATAAAATACTATTTTGTCCCGGTGGGGGTCGGGAAGGGGTCCGGGGGGAGGGGACTTTCCACCTCCTCCTGCCTGCAGGCTAAGGGATTTACGCAGGGGGAGGGAGCAGCAAATCAAAAGGAGTCCAAAAAATCCCAAGGGGGGGAGGGGGAGGCAAGAGGGTGATAAAAAAAACCTTCCTGGGGGGCTGGGGGGCTCAAATTGGGGGGTAGCAGTCAAAAAAATCGGCCCCCCAGCCCCAGGGAGCTCCGAAAACAGAGCCGATAAAAAATTAAAAATGTCCGCCGTTCCCGGGCTTTCCGACCCGAGAACGGCCTGGCCAAGCTCTGGGGAACTGATCCCCGTGCTAAATTTGCCATCCCTGCCGAGGGGGGACCTTCCCCACCCGGCAGGGAGGCCCAAAAGAAGCCCCTTCGCCAAAACCCGAAGGGGGGCTGCAGAGAAGAGGCAGGCTGCCTGCCGCGGCAAAGACAGAGCCGCTCTGAAAAGAAAAAGGCTGCAGAGAAAAAATTTGATTGGCAGCCTGGAGGCCAGGAGTGAAGCAGGGGGGAAACCTGCTGACTCCTGCCTGTCTGGCTGCCGGTTCAATGCCTCCTGAGACCCAAAGAAGAAAAAAGAAAAAGAAAAAAATATGGGTCTACTGCTACAATTAAGTTGGAGGTAGGGGAATACCTGCAACTTAGGATAGAAACTGAAATTCTCTCTTCCATTTATTCAGCTTCTTTTTATAACTGAGCGCAGCAGTCGGGTTTCTAAACCCTCTCGGCAGCCAGAGCGGGGGAGACGAGACTCGGTCCCCACACCTGGAAGCGGACACGGAATCAGGCTATGCAGTGCACAAGGGGCAAAACCCCCCTGAGACCGGCAAGAGCTGGAAGACGGAACTGTCTCCCACAGGAGAAAGAAAAAATCACTAAGAAAAACACAAAAACAAAAATTCCTTTAATACTTAAAGAAAAAGAAGAAGTACTTGCTTGATCTGTAAGGAGAGAAGAAAGAAAGGCTGACTAGCCTAAAGCAGAGAACGAAGGGTGAGCTGCTGCACCTGCTGGAGACAGACGAATACTGAAGGGTTAGAGGATAGGCTCTGTCCTGATATAGGGCATCCTTTCAGTTTTTGTCTGTCTCCACCTGCTGGAAAGGAGGCTCAACCCACAGTCTGGACTGATCCGGATGAGAAAACCTCAAGTCTGTCCCCGATGTTCTTATCTACTCAACAACCGAAGAGCCCACTATGGACGAAGAGTGCTGAGCTGTTTGGAGTGGCTATTGGCTCTAGATCATTAGGGACTGATATTTCTGTGGAAAATGTGAGTACAAGTATCCTAGGTGATGTGTTATCTCAGAACTCTACCAGGATTCTACCTACTCATGTGGGTCCTTTTCTTCTGTCTACTGGAGCTTCATTTGATATTGAACCAGAAGAAATTACCTTAAAATACATTTGGAGGGTAGCTGCAAAATTGTCAGACTTGGACTCTAGAATGGGAATTGCAGAGTCTCAATTATCCTCTATTAGCGAGACAATAACAGCATGTGAAACGTCGATTAAGTCTTTACAAAATGTGCTAATAGCAATGGTTAAGGACAATTTGAATATACCTTATCTGGAACTAGTGGAAAATCAAATTAGATTCAGGAATTTAAGAATTTTGAACTTCCCCGGGTCTAGATTGCTCTCGGAGGATAAGTTTTTTTTTAAATGTTATGTCACAGAGGTATTACAATTCCTACCTGATAAGAGTATTTCCGCTGGTTAATTACTTTTATATACCTAATTTGGTGAGGGCTCCAGGGTTTAATGAGGGGGCTTCAGATGTGCTTGCCTCTATATCTAGTCCTGATTTCTCTCACTTTCTTCAGGAGAAGGATATCTGGGCTACATTGATGGTATCATTGTCCTCTGTGATTGATAGAGATTTGATATTTCAACAATATTTTAAATATAAGAATTCATTATTTTGTGGCCAAAAAGTTTGGATTTTTCCCAATGTCTCTAGGGAGACATTGCAAGAAGGACTTTTCTTGCAATTAAAGCAGCAAGTGCTTTCTATGGGAGCAACCTTTTTCCTTAAATTCCCCTATAGGTCCTTGGTAACACATTTATTTATTTATTTATTTCGGATTTTTATATACCGACAGTCTCAATACAAGTATCGAATCAGGTCGGTTTACATAGAACAATAACTGTCGCAATAAAGGCGTTACATTAAACAGCGTTTCTTAACATAAGAGTAACATATAACATATAAATATAAATAATACAACTTAAATATTACATAGACAATAATAATAATAATAATGATGATAATAACTCGTCAACAGGACGAGGATCAATGTAAGGAATGTTTAAAGCGTGAATAAATATCTTGAATAATTAGAGGGATAGTCTAAATTGTGATGTGTGGGTACATAGACCTTGTTGAAGTGCAAAAATCCGAGTTATGCATGAATTAAAGAAGACTGATGAATCAGAGAAGGAGTCTTAAACAGGTGAGTTGTTCAGATCTGGCGTGGTTGGTTCTTGAGGGGAATATGGGTGATCGAGGATCTGATGTTGGACTATTTTCCTCTTTGACCGGTGTCTGAGTGATCATGTGATTCTGTATAGGCTTGCCTGAAAAGCCACGTTTTTAGGTTTTTCTTAAAAGTTAGATTAACACATAGAGGGAATAAGTTCATCTTTTTGGATCCCTCACATTTATATTTATTGCTGATAAAACCTAATGATCCATGTTAAGGTGGGGGATTAATTAATTAATTTTTCTAGTAATCTTTCTTGCTGGTAGGCTTCTTCTTAAAACCCCCCCAACAAAAAACAGTCCTGCAATAGCCAGTTGTAAGGGGAAGATAGCAAGGAAATAAAAGTGGAGTAAAACCTCAGGTGGCAGTGAGTGACGGCTTCTAATATCATTGCCCAGCTGTAGTACATTCTGATTGAACTGAACCAGAGAAAATTGCTGGAAATATAGACAAATATACATAACATCCCTTTTCACGCCGATGGAAAGTGAGTTTTTTCCATTGCTAAATACTCCCATATTCTGCGTAATCAATTTATCTCTCCTTAAGATTTAAGTAGAATCCTCCTTTCTTCCCAGCAGACACACGACATTGCACAGCTCACTTTTTTTTTTTTTTTTTTTTTTTAAAACAGCAGATACCCAGAGGCAGCTCAAAAATCTCTCTGTAAACTCAGGACCAAATCCCAGCATGGATGACTTCATCCCTCCTTGGACAATAAAACAAGGAACTATTTTAATTGAATAACATTTATGTAATCAGTCTGTAAAGCACATCGAATGTGAGTGCCACAGGAGACCATAACCATTACCATCAAAGCTTTAAAATACATGAACACCACTGTAAAACTAGAAGACAAAAGTTATTTGAATAAAAATAAGTGAAGGATTTGAAAGTGAAGCGTGACACACTGAAAACTGTGATTGGTGATGGTGTGAGGACTTGATCCATAAACCATTCTCACGAAGTCAAAGTTTATTTTAAAAATGTTCATTTACAGTTGTAGTCAATTGACTGTGGGCTTTACCCAATATGGGGCCACTTTCTTTTTCGCTTTTAAGTCATAAAAGTTTTCCATATATGTACTTATGAAGCATTATAACATTTATAACATAAAACAGAAAAAGTTTTTATACACTTGCTCACTGCAAAATAACAGAACAGCTTGTTATCCAGAAGCACAGTTTTATACTCCAGTAAGCAGGGGTACACCAAAATTTATTATACTTTGTACCTTTTATTGACTTATCTGTAAAATAATCTTCTAGGACAGGGATTCCTTGTGTATCAAACAAACTCTGATTTACAGTAGAGACTGTCAGAATTTCCTCTGTTGACATTTCCATTAACTCATCTTCACCCTCCAGACTTGACAAGCCAATGAGGTCACTACTGTTAAACAAACTGGCTCGGATTTTCTCAATTTTAGCTCGAGATCTTACCTGTATACAAGAATATAAAACAAGTCACAAGTTATATACTGTGGCAGGACAATAATATTACTTGTTTCATATCAAAAAATATTTTGAGATATATTGAATTTGTTTCCCTCGGTTTTTGTCATTTTGGCTTTATGTCTATGTGACGAAATAGGCATCTTTGTGCCTGTTGAGGCTCCTCGTTATTCACAGAAATCTTTCATTTCCCCAGTAAGACTGCCTTCCCTTGCAGTCCTTGCACTGATAGGCATACAGGAGCCTGCTTTGCTCTGCAGTTTCTGGCAGCTCGACTAAATGTGTTAACCTACTGCTTAATCCAAAGATTTGGAATGCATATGTCCTCCACTTCCATACAGAAATGGAGTACGCACTCTGTGTTACGATTGGTCAAGAAGCCAATGCTTTGGCCTATCATTGGCTGTACAGTACCAGCTCTGGTGGAACTAGCCTGCAACTCACTAGAACTCTCCAGTCTTGGCTAGAAGTACAGAGGAAGCAGATCTGTCCCATGGCTCTCTCCCACCTCTATACATCCTTTTGAGTACAACCTATCCTTAAGATCCCCAGGCACTGAAAAAGTACAGTAAAACTTGTCTAGAGAGTGCAGCTGTATGAATCCTTGTATTTTATCTGTTGGCTATATGCGAAAAATTTAATCCATTTTTTTCTGTTCACTGTTCGCTAAACTTTTTACTTTTTTAGCACTGTCTCTCTGACTGGCAATCCCCAATTTTTTTGCATTTGGTCTCTAAGTGCATTTCTGGGAACTGTGAATCCTGGGTTCTCAGTATTCCTAGACACTACCAGGAGATAGCTTGTGGGCAGGTAGGAGAGTGCCAATGCAGGGGCACTTGGGGAGGTGGACCTAAGCAGTCCTTTGCTGGACCCTCCAAGTGTTCACTGGGTTAATCCTAAGTGAGTGTAAGGGGTATCACTAAGGCATTATGTAACACTTTGGAATGTATTTTCTAAATAGAAATCTGTGTTTGTGTGTGTTGCCATTATGGACAAAAGACAGGGATGGCTTCAGCATGAAGGGACATGTACTGGTCAATAGTTGGACTCATGATACTTACAAACAGCTGTATTAGTGTTGTTTGAAAAGCTCTTTTAACCTACAAACCAGTAAAACTTAATAGCAAATTTTTGGGAGCAACATGCATCAGGTGGGAATAATGTTGCCAGGATTTCATTGTTTCTCAATTTTTCTCCCCACCCCCACTTTTTAAATTAATTCTAGAATCTTATAATGCATATATGTAAAACATCATAGAATGGTGCACGTGGAAACCATCATGGGTAAGGAATGTGGCCAAATGACATTTCTCAATTCTGGTGCATTTTACTTCCTGGATACAAAATTAAAAATAAAATATATATATAAAAAAAGATTTTAATTTGTTTGAAAAATGCACAATTCATATTAGAGTTCACATGAATGCTAGTAAAATGTTCCATTTCTTTAGTGTGTTTTTTACTGCATGCTTAACTGATTATATGAAAATAGCAAAGATGTGGTTTCCTGAAAAATCAGCCTGAAGTGGAAAGGCTGTGAGAAAATATAAACTTCTAGGGTGGTTTTGAGGGGTGGAAATCAAAGAAGAAGTATGGAACCTAATTTAATTGCTTTTTTAATAAAGCAATCATCAATACGATTAGTGCAGAGTACTGTAAATTAAGTCCTCATTTTTGGAAAACTTACCTCTACTACGGCAAAACCTTTGATTGGTCGTGATGTCACAAGTTGGTTGTCCAGGGATGCAACTGTGTACATTGATCCCATATCTGAAATGGAAGCTGTTTCTATATTGTCAAGTGGTTCTCCAATACTGACCAGACTCCCAGTGCTGCACAACGAGAGATCTAAACTGTCCTGGCTGGAAATAACATGCGGCTCCAACAGGCCTGAAGGAATGGCTAGATCTTGTCCAACTTGAAACTGATCTACGGAGATGTCACTGGTTGTCCGTGAGACGCCCTGAGAGCTGCAAATTGAGGCTTGGCTTGTGGAAGCTGAGGCACTAACACTCATAGCAGGCATAGTACTGCTAGAGCTGCTCACATCTAAACTATCTGCACCAGTAAGTGAAGATGTCTTGTCCAGTTCCGTTGGACAGTCTCCTCCTTCTGCCTTATCTTTAGGATTTTTAGTATCTTCTTCTTGCAAAGGAATGTAGATTTCATCTTTGAAAACCCCACCATGTGCACTACATGCCTTTCGGATTGCACTTCTGACAACAGCCTCCTCTAAGTGAGTTGGTATCCCAGAGATCACAAGTAATCGACTATGAGCAGTCAGCCCCACTAATGCTTGGCAAGCATCAGCTACCGCATCATTCGTCACACCCAGCCCTCTTGGGTCTTTGTTAGTTAGATGTCTGAGAATCAATAGCAGGGTGAGAGCTCTATGAAACCATAACATATCCTCCGGTTTGCCGCCTCCAATATTGAGGATTGCAGTATCAGTATCTGCCGTCAATGAAGAGGACCGTTTACTGGTAGAGCAAGTCTTTTCCCGTTTCATTTTGACTTTTTTCCTCTTTGAGAGAAGGCTTGGGCTTTGCGGAGTCTGACCAGGAGAAGATGAAGAGGAGGATGAAGAGTCGCTTAGATTTGGACCACCTGATGACATCACACTGACTGCTGAACTCATATTGATTGGAAGGGTCACTTCTGCTATTGAAAGGCAAACTTCCATCAGTGCATGGAAGTATGTGGAGAACCGTCCCTGGTCTGCCATTCCAGTGCCAGTGCCACCACAGGCATTTCCAGATACCCAGTTTTGAGTTTCTTCATCATACAGTTTGCGTAATTCTATCTGCAAAGCCATGAGCATGGCTAAACAGGGGTTCAGCTGCAGTGTAATGGAGGAAGACAATCCTGATGGGTTTTTTTTCTGCTCCAAATGGTGAATTTTGCGAAGTAGTTCCGCCAGGAGATGAAAAAGTAATTCCTTCACACCAGCTGCCATGTCAGTGGTCCACAGCAAATTACCTAAATATAAAAAAGAATGCAAGACCACAGTTCATAGTTTCTCTAAGTATGTAACTTTTTATTGCTCTGGTTTGCCATGTTTTTAAACACAAGCATTTCTTTGAGCAAGACAATCCTGCTTAAAAGACACTACACAGAAGGAATACAATAAAAGAAAAAGTCAACTCACATTATAGTTCATATTCAGGAAGTAGAAAAGCAAAGCTCCAGGGCTGACATTTGTTTACATCCAGTATTTTCTATGGTAGCATAACACCACCAAACCATAGTATCTCTGTTAAACTGTTTACTTATTGAAAAATAAGTAGCATACTGCTGAACTAACCTAGATGAATGATACCTACTGACCATGACTAAGAATTAATGAAAAGCTGTGTCAAATACTAGAGAGCTACTAAATTTGGACTGAACTAATCAGCAACCTAAACAAGTTATACAACAGTAAGTGAACTTGAACCTACTGAAAACTGTAACTTGGTGATATTTTGTCTCAAGAAATAAAAAGGCAGATTAAGTAAAGTGAAATGGAATTTTCTGGGTGTGTTCTAACATTCTGCTTGATGTGACATCCTGTCTTTCACGTAAAGGTGAGCATACTTTTTGTGAATGCATATAGAAAACATAAACCCTCTTCCAAAATGTTCACCTTTTGTTGCCTTATAACTTGAAAGTAAAATGAATTAAACCAGGATTTGTTCTGGTTTAATTCACAACAACCCCACAACTGCCAAGTGAAAAATGTATTCCAGAATTCCTTAAAAGATGAAGTAGAAATAAAAACATAGAATAGCTTGGCTGGATTAAGTGCCCATCTTTTTGCAATTCTGAAGCAATCCTAAATACTTTAATCTCTGGGGTACCTAATTAACTATAACAAGCATACTCAGAGAGCCTAACTTTCAAACCTATTCGTGGTACTACATTTGTGCATGTAAGTGGATGCACAGCGATTTATCCTAGTTTGTTTTTTTTATAAACTGTGAGGTGGGATCCGAACAGTTTATAAAACGTCGCACATTTCTGTTCTGGAAGTATGCGTGTATGTTTCAGTATGTGCGAATATTTCCAATGCAACAAAAGCACTTACTTTATCTTTCTATTTTATAAACATTTGCACAGGGACAGTAACTTTTAAACCAGCATGTGGGCACACATGTGCGCATGCATAGGCCCACACCCAGGGATGTGGCTATTTTATAACTTGCGCACATATTTGCATGCATGTTATAAAATAACCTGGTCGCGCACACGTGTGCCAAATTTTAAGTGGGCGCATGCATGTGCACACAAGTGCTGCGTCTACTACATAAATTGGGGGATATTAAAAAGGCTGCGCACTGATGCTATTCACAGTTTTACCAGTTCATCCAGAATTTGTACAGTTAAAAGATAGGTCCTCCAAACTCCTCTAGTTTAATATTATTATTTATTATTATTTATTGTTTTTGTTATACCGAGTTTCATGATAGGCATCACATCAACCCGGTTTACAAATAACAAGGAGTGTAAAGCATAACGTAACGTAAAAAACAATATTTTCAATAAGAACCTTGAACTTTAAATACAGTGAATCAGAAAAAGGGAGAGGGAAAGTTACAAAAAACAAGGAAAATAAACTTGGGATGGAAGGGGAGAAATTGAACAGCACAATATTTACATTTCAGCCTATTGATACATTAGCCTTCACTGCCCCCAGTTATCCCCACAGATCTGCCTATTTTTCTTTCTTTTTTTTTTTTTTAACTTACACGTCACCCATAGCAGAAGTAAAGTTATGCGGCACATCTCAAATTGACACCCCGAAATGCCCAGGCCCCGCCCAGACCATACCTTGCCCCTTTTTGAAAACTTCAAAATGTGCGCTCCAGGAGATACATGTGTATCTCGGCAGCTTTTAAAACCTACTCAGCGTGCGTGAGGACAATTTATGCACACATCCTCTAATTAATGTGTGCGTCGGGTTTTTAAAATTCACCTTATATATTTTAGGTACAAAAAAAACCATAACATGTATGCTGTATAATCCCGATTTATATGCACAGCTATGCATTATATAACATATCCACGTAAAGCTTTTTGAAAACGCTTGCGTGTGTACTTGAGATCACCCGTTCGCTGATATCTCCATCAGTTCACTAGACACTCAAGCCATTACTCCCATCCAAAAACTGCAAACAGACAAGTTTGATCTCAATTGTACTAGTCAAATAGGTGTAAAATTGTACTAATAAGTTTGATAATTTATAAACATCTCTCTTCTAAAACAGCAACTTTCACGCATACTTCTTGACCTTGCTCCAGACTGCATCTTTTTTCGGCAGTAAAATGTGCGCTCAAAACCAAAAATCATGCATGTACTTTTTTGCATAAATGCAAAAACATGCTACTTATGCATGTATTTGCTATTTTTCTTCACGGAACCCCTTTGCAAATTTACTCAAAATGAATTGGCCCCACCTGTGTTAAATTTTACTGATTCACGTGATGACAGGATAAATTCAGAAATTCCTGTTGGTTCTCTCTGCTGAGTAGTGCATTTCAAAGCAAAACCCAACATGAGTTCCAAGGAGCTGTCAAAAGAACTTCAGGACAAAGTTGTAGAAAGGCACAGATCTAGAGATGAGTATAAAAGAATTGCAAAGTCCTTGAATAACCCTCAGGGGATCATCAAGATAATTATTAAGAAGTGGAAAGTGTATGGCACCATCAAGACCCTGCCTAGATCAGGCCGTTCCTCCAAGGAATGACTGAGAAAAAGGGAGACTGATGAGGAAGTAAATGCTGCAAAAGCTACAGGCTTCCATAGCCAAGACTGGTCGAAGTGTGCATGTGACAACAATATCCCAAACACCACAAATCTGGCAAGATGACAAGAAGGACGCCATTACTCAAGAAAGCCCATCTTGAATCATAAGAACATAAGTTGTGCCTGCTAACAGGTCGATACAGTAAGGCCGCGGTAGAAACAGTGCGGCAGTGTCAGGCGCACCCTTCCTCCCCGCACGCACAGTTCTCTTCACTAAGTCCCCGATACTCTCTTCTAATCGCATGCAAATGCATGCCGCGGCTGTGAAGCGATAGGGAAGGGTTATGCCCGCGCAACCCATTTTACTGTATAGGCGCTTAATACAGCACCTGTACAGTAACCTGGGTGCGCTGGTACCTGTCATTTCAAATGACATTTGGAATGACAGGCACCGGGAGGAGGGAAGTGGCGAAGCGACTTACTTCTTGCTGTGTCTCTCCTCCTCCCGGAGCAGGGCGCGAAAGCAGCCTTGCTCCGGGAGGAGGTGGGACACAGCGGCGAAGCAAAAAAAAAAAACCAAAGGCGCGTGTTCGATCGGGCGGGTGGGCGCGTGTTCGATCGGGCGGGTGGGCGGCAGCAGCGGCGGCAGAGAAGAAAAAAAAAACCAAAAGCAATTTTGTTTTTTTTCTTCAAAAAGCGACAATTTTGTTTTTTTCCAAAAGCGACTTACTTTTGGGATCTGTCAAGATCCCAAAAGTAAGTCGCAAAAGTAACTTACTTTTCTGACGCCATCAGGAACAAGATCGTAGCTCCTCCCGATGAAGATGAAGATGGCCGCCTGCACGGGAAAGCGTGCAATTGGCCGCTGAAGACGTGACGTCACGACGTTTGGCGTCTTCAGCGGCCAATTGCACGCTTTCCCCCGTGCAGGCGGCCATCTTCGTCTTCGTCGGGGGGAGCTACGATCCTGCTGATGGCTTCAGATCCCGGGGGGCGGGTGTCCGGTTCCCGCCGCTGCTTGGATGGGTGGGCGCGTGTCCGGCTGGATGAATGCCCGTGCGATTTTGACGCTCATGGCATGAGCGCCAAAATCGCACGGGCATTCATTCCGGCGGGGGCCGTGCGTTCATCCAGGCAGAGGGAGCCGGAGGTCGTTCGCCGTCGGCTCCCTCTGCCTGGATGAATGCCCGTGCGATTTTGGCGCTCATGGCATGAGCGCCAAAATCGCACGGGCATCCATTCCGGCGGGGGCCGTGCATTCATCCAGGCAGAGGGAGCCGGAGGTCGTTCGCCGTCGGCTCCCTCTGCCTGGATGAATGGCCGTGCGATTTTGGCGCTCATGGCATGAGCGCCAAAATCGCACGGGCATCCATTCCGGCGGGGGCCGTGCATTCATCCAGGCAGAGGGAACCGTGGGCCGTTTTCGCCACCGGTTCCCTCTGCCTGGATGAATGCCCGTGCGATTTTGGCGCTCATGGCATGAGCGCCAAAATCGCACGGGCATCAATTCCGCTGCTGCCCCCGGATCCCGGATGCCGCTTTTTTTGCTTCTTTGCTGCCCCCCCCCCCGCTGCCGCTGCTGCCCCCGGATCCCGCTGCCACTTACCCGCGAAATCGGGAGGAAGGGAGAAGGGACTACCGTAGCAGGCCCGAGCCTTGCTACTTTTTCGGTTTTTTTTTTTTTTTTTTGCTTCGGGAGGAGGGGACCGGACGGGGATGCAGGAGACCGGACTGGGGCTACACCGGACGGCTGGACCGGGGACCAGGGCAGGTAAGCAATGTTTTTTACACTACACTACACTAACTCCTACTAGGGGGAGGCGGTAAACTAGCACGTTAAGGCCGCGGCAGAACAGCGGGTTACTGAGGAGATAATATCAGCGCCCGTTACAGTATCGGAGGGGAATAGCTAATTCCTTCATTATACAGCTTTTTCGTTCATTTACATGCTGGGTGCGGAAAGGGTTATGTGTTTATTTTAGGAAGCGCTAAGGACGCGTGAAACTGGAGACTGTATTGCTGGACCGCCTTACTCGTCTGTATTGTGCGCTCCCAGCATGTTACAGACGGGGAATCTTTAACTGAACGTTACTGTATCGACCTGTAAGTCATGCCAAGGTCCATTGAGTCCAGCATCCTGTCACTGACACTGGGGAATCTAGATTACAAGTACTTGATGCTCATTCACAGGGACTGCAATGGCTTTCCCTAGTCTACCTGGCTAATAATGTTTTATGGATTTTTTTTTTCTCTATGAAATTGTCCAAACCTATTTTAAACCCTGCTGTGCTAGGAGCCTTGACCATGTCCTCTGGCAACAGATTCCTGTGCGCTGAGTGAAAAAGTGTTTTCTATGATTTGTTTTAAATCTGCTGGTTGTTGGTTTCATGGAATGCCCCTTGTTTTATTATTTGAAAGGGTAAATAACCATCCTTTATTTACCTGTTCTACTCCACTCATGATTTTATTAACTATCATGTCCCCCCTTTCAGTACCTTCTGAAGCTCTTCCTTGTAGCTAAAGGTTGAAAAAAGAGTTAGAAGAGTTAGAAAGGAAAGGAGGAAGAAAACTAAAGTCAGTCATGAATAATAGAAGGACTAGGGGGCATTCCATGAAGTTAGCAAGTAACTTATTTAAGACTAATCGGAGAAAATTCTTTTTCACTCAACGCACAATAAAGCTCTGGAATTTGTTGCCAGAGGATGTGGTTAGTGCAGTTAGTGTAGCTGGGTTCAAAAAAGGTTTGGATAAGTTCTTGGAGGAGAAGTCCATTAATGGCTATTAATCAATTTTACTTAGGGAATAGCCACTGCTATTAATTGCATCAGTAGCATGGGATCTTCTTAGTGTTTGGGTAATTGTCAGGTTCTTGTGGCCTGGTTTTGGCCTCTGTTGGAAACAGGATGCTGAGCTTGATGGACCCTTGGTCTGACCCAGCACGGCAATTTCTTATGTTCTTGCTTGCCAGTGGACTGATCAGGGGAAATTTAAGGGGGAAGGTCAACCATGGGATTGGCATCTACCTTACTGGAAAATGTTTTCATCTGAGTGTGTCAAGCATATGCTCCAGAGGTGCTGGTATTGTGAAAAAGTTGGTACTGGAAGAATTCTAAGTAGAACTTTTAAACTAAGTTCATTTATATCAGGTTTTGCAAAATGGACAATTACACAAAAAAATATTAAGAACACAATACTTGCTGAAGTGTGTCATAGCAAAGGTCCATCAAGCCTAGCATCCTGTTTTGAACAGTGGCCAATCAAGGCTATAAGCACCTGGCAGGATCCCAAGGGGCAGATAGATTTCTAGCTGCTTATCCCACGGATAAGAAGTGGATTGCTGCAACTCTACCTTAATAATGGTTTATGGACTTTTCCTCCAGGAGCTTGCCCAAACCTTTCTATAAACACAGTTACACTAATAGCATTCAACATATCCTCTAGTAATGAATTCCAGAGCTTAATTATGCGATGAGTAAAAAAAAAATATTTTCTTTTATTATCTATTTATTTATTTTAGTTTTTTCTATACCGGCATTCGTGAGAGTATCACATCATGCCGGTTTACAATAAACAGGGGAGTGATGAGAGGTATAGTGAACGAAGTAAATAACAGGTGCTGAACCAAAAAACAGTTACAGTTATAATAAAACAGGGATAAGTACAACTTGGAGCAGAGAAGTGATAGGAAGATTAACATAATATATTAACATAATATATTAGTTTTGTGTTCCCTAGTTTTTGTACTCTTTGAAAGAGTAAACAACCGATTGTTTACTTGTTCCATTCCTCGTATTATTTTACAAATCTCTATCATATCTCCCCTCAGCTATCTCTTCTCCAGGTTGAAGAGACCGACGATGTGAAGAACCTGGCTGTACAAGCAGGGCCAGTTAGGCCCCCAAAGAATTGAACCACTGAGTTATATAAATTGAGAATATATACAGTATATTTATATTTGTTATGCTTTTTGGCTCCTCTTTTTCTGCTAAGTTCTTTGTCATCTCTGGAAAACTAAACCACTGAATTTTGTGTGCTAGTGGTGAGTCTCTGAGGCCCTCAGGAAATTTGCATTACTGAGCTACCTACAGGTCACATTCCATTGACCTTTTTGAGTCAACACCTGTCAGGCTCCTCTGCCCTAGGGCTGGAATGCATGGGCAAGAAAAAGTACACAGCAGGATTGATGCCTGCATTTTGGCAGGAAAGTCAGATAAAGATCACATTCTATATAAACCACCTTACAAAACAAATACTTCAGTACTGGCGGTAACGCAAGATGTTCATGATGTTCCAGTGCTCCGGTGCTAAAGTCCTAAGAGTTCGGACTGCTCCATTGCTAAGATTCATGGGATGATCTTAGGGAAGTGAGCAGATTTAGTTTTACATTATATATATATATATTCCCCCCCCCCTGCTTTTGATTTACTTATTCTATGAATATACGTTTTGTATTTTATTATTTTACATTTGTATTAATTTTCTTTGTTTACATTATACCTTATTCTTATATGCATTGCAATTTTTATTAGTCCTGGATTATTATATAAACTCAATTTACTGGGACAATAAATGTGAAAATCAGCTAAGCACAGTGTATAGGCATTTTCTGTTTGCCTGTGGGAATTAAGAAACAACAATGCCACCTAGCGTCATTAACCACTCCCTGGCCATTGGAAGAGTCCTAACCTCTTTAGCCTTTCCTCATAGAGTTATCATTCCATCCCCTTTATCATTTTGGTCACCCCTCTCTGTACTTTTTCTAATTCTGCTATAACTTCTTTGAGATGAGGTGACCAGTACTACACACAATACACACAATGAGGACACACCATGGAGTGATATAGAGACATTATGATAGTCTGTTTTACTCTCCATTCTTTTTCTGATAATTCCTAGCATTCAATTTGCTTTCTTGGCTGCTGCTGCACACTGAGCAGATTTCAACATATCATCAACAATGATGCCTAGATAATTTTCCAGAATGGTGACTTTTAATGTGGAGCCTTCCCTTGTGTAGCTTTAATTTGGGTTACTCTTCCCTAAGTGCATCAATTTACACTTACACACATTAAATTTCATTTGCCATTTCCATGCCCAGTCTCCCAGTTTTGCAAGTTCCTCTTGCAATTTCTCACAATCGTTTTGTGATTTAACAACTTTGAATAATTTGGTGTTATCAGCAAATTTGATCACACTTGTTATTGTCATTTCCAAGTTGCTTATAAATATATTAAAAAGCCTTGGTCCAGAACAGAACTTTTCTCCACTGGAAAAATTTACCACTTAGCCCTACTCTCTGTTTTCTATCTTTTAACCAGTTGGCAATCCACAATAGGACACTGCTTCCTATCCATGATTTTTTAATTTCCTAAGTTGTCTCTCATGAGGGACTTTGTCTAATATTTTCTGGAAATCCAGATAGAATACCATCAACTGGCTCACCTTTATCCATGTTTATTTATGTTCTCAAATAAATTTAGTAGATTGGTGAGGTAAGACTTCCCTTGGCTAAATTTATGTTGGCTTTGTCCCATTAAATAAAGCATATCTATATGTTTAACAATTTTGTTCTTTATGATAGTTTCTACCATTTTGCCTGCCAGATATCAGACTCATTGGGTCTTAGTTTCCTGGATCACCCCCTTAAGCCTTTTTAAAAAATTGGCATTATATTGGCAACTCTCCAATCTTCAGGTACCATAAACTATTTTAATGATAATTTACAAATTTCCAATAGCAGGTCCCCAATTTTAGTTTTCAGTTCTTTCAGACAGAAGAAATGCAGAAAGTTCAATAAAAGCCTTCAGCTTTTTTTGTTATTAAACAGTCATTTTCAGGATTTGCATGTTAATGCAACAATTACACCATTACCCTACACTCTTACTGTTCTGTTATCTTAGGGGACAGGGAGGCCAAGAAGAGGATATGTTTATCTCAGGTTATGTTATTTAATGGAACATAAAATTAATAAACAAAAAAGATGTTGGGTCTTAGAGCTTTCATAGTGCTATACTGGATTTTTCCGAAGCTACACTACCTCTAGTAACATAGAAACATGACTGCAGAAAAAGACTATATGGCCTATCCAGTCTGCCCATCCGTCCAACCAGTTCAGCACTACAACTTCCATCACTTCCTTAGAGATCCCTTATTCCATGCTTTTTTGAATTCAGATACTGTTTTTGTCTCCATCACCTCCACTGGAAGGCTGTTCCATGCCTCCACCATCCTCTCTGTAAGGAAATATTTCCTAAGATTACTTCTGAGTCTATCCCCTTTCACCCTCATCTCATGACCCCCTCATTCTAGAACCTTCTTTCCATTAAAAAAGGCTCATCTCCTGTACATGGAAATCTTTGAGATATTTGAATGTCTCTATCATATCTCCCCTATCTCGCCTTTCCTCTAGGCTACACTTTAGATTTTTAAGTCTATCCCCATATACTTTAGAATGAAAACTTCCCTCTGGACAGACTCAATCCTGTTATATCCTTTTGAAAGTGCGGTCTCCAGAATTGCACACAGTATTCCAAGTGAGATCTCACCAGGTATCTATACAGGAGCAATATCACCTCCCTTTTTCTGCTGACCATTCCTCTCCCTATGCAACCAAGCATCTTTCTGGCTTTTACCATCGCTTTATCCATCTGTTTGGCCACCATAAAATCATCATATACAATTACTCCAGATCCCGCTCTTTCTTTGTGCTTTGAAGAATTCCATCTCCAATACTGTACCTTTCCCTTTGGTTTTTGTATCCTAAATGTGTTACTCAACATTTTAAGGCATTAAATCTTAGCAGTTAGATCATTCCTCAAGCTTCACTAGATCCCTTATGTTTTCCACTGTTTCTTGGCTGTCCAGCCTATTGCAGATTTTGGTATCATTAGCAAAAAGAAAAACCTTTCCTGACAATCCTATCATTATGTTGCTCACAAAAATGATGAAATGAACCAGTCCTTAAGGCACACCACTAGTAAACAACCCCCTCCTCAGAGAAATCTCCATTTACCACTATCCTCCCACTCAGCCAGTTTCTAACTCACAGGCCGATACAGTAAAGCGCGGCCGCAGTTACCCTGCTTCTAACCCGCTTCTAACTCACAATTTGGCCGCGTAAGTCCAACCCGCGATTCACTATCCCTTTTAACTCATCCTTACCGCTTCTTTAAATCAACCGGTAACCCTTTCCGCCCGCAGCATGTATATGAGATGTAAACGCTCCGATTAGCTATTCCCTCCCATACAGCAATGTGCGCCCCGATTATCTCCTTTTTAACCTGTAGTTTTGCCGCGGGTTTAACCTGCTAACTTACCGCCTACCCTTACCCCTGCTTTAGTGTGGAGCGTCAGGTCAGAGAGACGAAATTTCATGGGCAAACGACCCCCTCACCCTCCGGGACCCTTACCCTGGCGTTAGTGTGGTGTGACAGCAATAGGCAGGCTCCGGTCAAAATCCCCCCCTCCCGAAGCAAGGCGCAGGGCGAAAATCGGCTCGACATGTCATTAAAACAAAAGTAAATAAAGAATAATAAAAGTAAACTTACTGCATGTGAATTTTCTTTGAACAGTCCTCTCTCCCCTCCTCCCGAGGTGCACACTGCGGCTCCCCTGCCTCCCGGGGGCAGCCGGCGGCGAAAGCGGCGGGCGAAAGTGAATGAATGCACTCCCATACGTGGCGGGAGCCAGCGGGCGTGCATTCATTCACTCACCTTCGCTGGCGGGCGTGCATGCATCCATCTAGCGGAGGGAGCCGGCGGGCGTGCATGCATTCATCCAGGCGGAGGGAGCCGGCGGCGAAAGCAGCTTCCAGCAGCCCCTGCTGGCGAAGGTGAATGAATGCGCGCCTGTGCGTGCAATTTGGTCGCTCAAGGCGTGACGTCACGACGTTTGGCGTCACGACGTTTGGCGTCACGGAGTGTGACGTCAGCTTTCGCTAATGAATTGCCTTGAGCGCCCAAATTGCATTCATTCATCTTCGCCGGCAGGGGCTGCTGGAAGCCGCTTTGGCTCCCCTGGCCCTGCTGGCGAAGGTGAATGAATGCACGCCTGTGTGTGCAATTTGGGCGCTCAAGGCAGTGCATTAGCGAGCGCCAACGTCACACGCCGTGACGTCAAACATCGTGACGTCACGCCTTGAGCTCCCAAATTGCACGCACAGGCGTGCATTCATTCACCGCCGGCGGGGGCTTTCGCCGCCGGCTCCCTCCGCTGGATGAATGCTCGCCCACCGGCTCCCTCCGCCTGGATGAATGCACACCCGCCGGCGAAGGTGAGTGAATGAATGCACGCCCGCCGGCTCCCGCCGCGTACGGCATTCATTTATTCACTTTCGCCAGTAGGCTTTCGCCCGCCGCTTTCGCCTGTACACTTTCGCCCGCCGGCTACCCCCGGGAGGCAGGGCAGCTGCAGTACGTGCCTCGGGAGGAGAAAGAGAGAGGACTGTTCAAAGAAAATTCACATGCAGTAAGTTTACTTTTATTACTCTTATTACACTTTATTCACTTTTGTTTTAATTTTCGCGCTGCCTTGCTTCGGGAGGGGGGGAGAGGACTCGCAATCCCCCCTGGTACCTGTCATTTCAAACGTCATTTGAAATGATGTTTGAAATGACAGGTACCAACGCACCCAGGATACTGTATAGGCGCCTTATAAAGCGCCTATACAGTAAAATGGGTTGCGTGGGCCTAATGCTTAACGGACGCTTCTTGGACGCGGCTTGCATTTGCAAGCTATTTAAATACAGTATTGAGCGGTAGGTGATACGAACTGTGCGTGCGGCAAACGCGGGTGCGCCCAGCCGTAATGCACCTCTTCCTACCGCTCCTTACTGTATCGGCCTGTCAGTGAGTTACTCTAGGATCCATACCAAGGGCATACAATTTATTTATGTCTTTTGTGAAGAATCATGACAAAGGCCTTGCTGAAATCCACGTACAGTACGTTTAGCTCTCTCCCTTGATCTAACTCGCTGATCACTCAGTCAAAGAAATTGATCAGATTCATGTGACAAAATTTACCTCTGGTAAAACCATGCTGCCTCAGATGCTGCAATCCATTGGATTCAAAAAATTGCATTATCCTCTGTGTTAGCAGCGATTCTATTAGTTTGCTCAACCCAGAGGTCAAGCTAACTGGCCTGTAGTTCCCAGCCTCCTCCTTACTTTATTTTATTTATTTATTTTTAACTTTTATATACTGACATTCTTGAATAACATACAAATCACACCGGTTACATTAAAACAGAAGATGCAGGAAATATGTTTCATTTGTCTAATACATTGTCTAATACTTCCACTTTTATGAATAGGAATCTCATCCACCCTTTTCCAGTCCTCCCGAAGTATTCCCCACTCTAAGGAAGCATTGAAAAGGTCAGCCAATGGAGCTGCCAGGATACCTCTGAGTTCCCTTAGTATCCCATCCAGCCCCATCGCCTTATCTACTTTAAATTTAGTTAGCTCCTCATGAACACACACTTCTGAAAATTGATTGAGGTTTACCTCACTTCCAATCTTATTTGTGTTTGTTTTATGTGGTCCTGCTCTAACCCTTCCACAGTGAACACCGAACAGAAATATTTGTTAAGCAATTTTACTTTTCCTCATCAGCCTCTATATATTCCTCCCCTTCATAATGCAATACTTCCTTCTATCATTAACATATCTTAAAAAAAAAAAGTTGTCCCTCTGTTTTACCGTATTTGCTATTTTTTCTTCTATTTGAATTCTCACATGCCTGACTATTTTCTCAGCCTCTTTATTTTTCCAGATACTGACGCCTGTCTTCCTTTCTGCGATCTCTTGTAGTTTATGAATGCTAACCTTTTCTCGCTTACCTTTTCAGCTGCTACTTTAGAAAAGCATAAGTCTTTTTTTTTTCTCTTCCCTTTATTTACATTCCTAACAAAAAGAGAGTTGCCCTTATGATATCTCCTTTTAGTTTTGCCCACTGCCCTTCTACTCCCCTTAGACCTTCCCATCCAGCTAATGACTCCTTCCCCATTTTGAGAAGGCTAGTTTTCCTGATGTTTAGGACCCTCACTTTAGAATAAACTTTCATCTCTTGCATCCTAATATTGAACCACACCATCTGGTGGTCATTGGTTCCCAGATGATCATCCACTACAACATCAGAACTACTGTCCCCATTGGTAAGCAACAGATCCAGTATCACTCCCTCCCATGTGGGTTCGCTAGATGATGTCACACCAGGAAAAAAACAGTATTCTTTAACTCCATCTGCTGGTAAGGAGAAACAACTTACAGGTATTGCCTGGATTGGTATAACAGGACTAATGGAAAGGAAATTCACAGGTATGGAAAATTTCTCCTCATATTACATATTGTTAATGTACAAAAAGATGTCAGCAAAAAAGAGCTGCAATAGCAGCAGACATGGGCAACCCTTCACAAGTCAATCACGCCTAATGCTAGAGCATGTATTGACTATATACAGCGTATATCAATTCTAAATAACAGAGTAACCCAAAGCTGTTATTTTATCCCTGATCGATGAAGGTAATAAGAAACAGTTTCCCATGCTTTGACATACTTTTTAGATACCAATTGCTGTAAGTATTTGACATCTAGGCATTCTAATTGCATTCAATCAGCCATTTGTTGGTACTACAAAAAGGAGAAGGTGAAAGGGATGTATTGAAATTTTTTTTTTAAATCAGATTTTGGCTAATAATATAGTTACAATTCACAACCTAAAAGAAGCCAACAAAACCCCATCCAAACACTAAATCAGAAAAAGGGGGGGGGGGGGGAGGGTAAAGAATTGTTTGGTATGATATGTGCATGTCAGCCATCTGTTGGTGTTTGAGGTAGTTGTGGGTGGATCCTTGGGCCGGTGGCAAATGACCACACCCCCGGGGGAAGATCCCGAGAGGGACCACCGGTCAGGCTCAGAGTATGAGACAGACACACACTAGTTCTTTTATTAAACAGTATATTGAACCACCAGAGGTGGCAGTAGTGAGCTGGAAGTGCCCGGCAGGGCTGTAGTCCCTCAGGTACTGTAACAGCGATCCTGGATAACTTCTGCAACTGAAGAACTCAGGTGCTTTGGTGTTCTTCCATGATACCATGCAAGCAAGCATGGTGTACCACACCAGCGACATATCAGAGCCATCGTTTCCTCCAACAGCTCCCACTATCCGAGATCCAGTTTCTGTCAACTGAGAAAGTCTGCTTGTGCATTGTCCACTCCAGCAATGTGAAACGCCCTAGCATAGCTAGATGCTGCTCTGCCCAAAGAAATAACTCCTAAGCTTCCTGAGCCACCACTCAACTCCTGGTTCCCCCTTGTCAATTGATATAAGCCACCATGGTCACATTATCTGACAAGATGCGCATCACTCGACCGCTCAGCAGAGGCAGAAATTCAATCAACGCGCACCTCACTGCTCTCATCTCCAAACAATTGATGGACCAGGACTTCTCTTCCTTGGACCACAGGCCCTGTGCTGACTGGCATCCATGGTAACCACATCCAAGTCTGGAACTTCTAAGTCCACTCCGCACTGTAACTGCTCCTGACCAAGCCACCATGTAAGACTGGACCTGGCAGGCTCCTCGAGCTAGCAGTACATGAACCTGCTCAGACAAAGGATCCCACCAGGAAAGGAGAGACTGCTGCAGAGGCCTAATGTACGCAAAGGTCCAAGGAACATTGAGGCTATAGATCCCAGCACTTGCAGGAAATCCCAGACCCTGGGCTCCTCTGTATCCAACAATCTGTGCACTTGATTCTGCAACTTGAGAATACAATCCTCTGTCAGGAAGACCCTTCCTGCCCTGGTGTCGAAGCAAGCTCCCAAGAACTCCAAACCTGAGATGAGGTGAGATGACTTCACCTGATTCACTACCCATCCCAGTGATCTCAATTGCTGAAAGACTTGCGCCAAAGCCTGAATTGCAGGGGCTTCCAACTTTGCTCGAATGAGCCAGTTGTCCAGGTATGGTTGAACCAAGACGCCCCTCTTTGAGTGCCACTGCCACCGCCACCATCGCCTTGGTGAACGTCCGTAGCACCGTTGACAAGCCGAAAGGAAGGGCACAAAACTGAAAATGTCTGCTGAGAATCATGAAGTGGCGAAATCTCTGGTGATCCAGGTGGATCGGAATATGTAGATAAGCTTCGGTCAAGTCTAGAGATGTTAGAAATTCTCCTTTGCACACTGCTGCGATCACAGAATGTGTTTCTATTTGAAAACAAGAAACCTTGAGCAAGACATTCACTTTTTTAAATCCAAAATTGGATGGAAGGACCCGCCTTCTTTGGAACCACAAAATATATGGAATACCTTCCCATCCTTTGTTCCACTACCAGAACCAAATCCACGGCTCTCAGCGCTTGTAACCGATATACGGTTTCCTGAACAACATTTCTCTTTGTGGATGAAGTGCAAAGGGACACCATGAACAAGTCTCATAGCAGGCAAGAGAACTCTAATACGTAACTGTCTCGTACCATGCTGAGGACCCACTGGTCTAACATGATTTTGGTCCATTCCTCGTAAAAGAGAGACAGACGCCCTCCAGTAGGAGGAAGAGAGGAGTGGACTGGCATCACTTCATTGGGTGGACTTGGCTCCACCAGAGCCCTGGCTGAGACCTTCTCTGCCTGGCTTCCTGCCCCCTTGAAAGGATTGGTTCCAGGATTGCTGCCTCCCGGCACCCTGCCTGTGAGCCCCCCCAGATGGCCTACCAGGACGAAACCTCCTGTTTACCCAAAACTGGGGCCACCCCACAAAGGAACCTCTGTTATTTTTGGGCCAGTCTTCTGGCAGCCTATGCCCTTTGGTCTCTCCGAGATGTTTCACGAGCTCCTCTGTCCTTGCCAAATAGGAGCTTTCCCTTGAATGGTAAGGCTCCCAACTGAGACTTAGACCACACATCTGCCAACCAGTTCCTTAACCAAAGGAATCTTCTGGCTGAAACCGAAGACATCATAATTCTCGAAGTTCTGATTAGGTCATACAGGGCATCTGCTCCATAGACCACTGCTGCCTCCAGTCAGTCTGCCTGCTTAGCCCCTGATGGAGATAGCAATCTTGTGGCCTGCAACTGCTGAACCCAGCACAATCTTGCCCTTTGCATGAAGCTACTGCACACTGCAGCCCGAACGCCCAGAGCAGATACCTCAAATATCTTTTTGAGATGAATTTCCAACTTCCTGTCCAGTATGTCCTTCAGCGCCGCTGAACCAACCACAGGGATAGTGGTCTTTTTAGTGACTGAAGACAGAAACGCGTCCACCTTAGGAAGGGCCAACAACTCGAGTGTGTCCGCTGGCAATAGATACAATTTAGCCATTGCCCGACCTACTTTCAGGCCCGTCTAAGGAGTATCCCACTCCCTGACCACCAACTTCTTCACTGACTGTGAAAAGGAAAAGCTTTTGTTGGATCCCTCAGACCATCCATGACCGGGTCTACTCCCTCTTGATTGGACTCCTTCTGAGGAACTTTGATCCTCAGCTCCTCGAGAACATGCAGAATTAAGGGCCACAAATTGTCCTCCAGAAATAAACGCACCACCTTAGTGTCGTCCCCCTCTGCCACCGGCATCTGGTTCAAACCCATTCAGACCTTAATCGGGTGCAACTGGATCAGAATCAGCCCTGGTTGGATCCAGAAAAACTGGGACCTGCGGAGCCCCTTCCAAGTCATTGGAGTCTACATTCAGACTGCCCAGTGCAGTCCTCATTCTGACCTCTGGACCTCCAGAACTTCCAGCTGTCTTAGCCAGCTGCCAAGAGCCAGACCTCCGAGCCTGGCCCATCCACCCAGCTGACGTTTGCACCAAATATGCTTCATGCATAAGCAGGACAAACTCAGAGGAAAATGGTACAGATATCCTCAGAAGGATCCCCCTCTCCACCCAAATCGGGCTCCCTCCAATTAAAATTGCCCTGCCGCACTGGAGACAGCGGAGGAGGAAGGTCCTCACCCACCCCCCCCCCCCCCCCCCGAAGCAGCCCAGAGAAGCCCTCAGCCCCGGACAACATAGCCAACTTTCCCACGCCCGGCAGGGGAGGGGCAGCTGCTGGCAAAGATGCTCCCGCGCTCGTTTTGGCTTTAACCTGCCGTTCCTGAGTGGGCTCCGATGCCCTCGATCTTCCCTCTACCCTGGAGAGACATCGGGAGCACGGCTCAGTGCAAGAGAGATGCGCCCGTGTTTCACCATATGAGCGGCATGCACTGCCGCGCGTCATAGCACAAAGCTGCACTGATTTCACAGAGGCCTGACCACATGGCAAAACAGTGCCACTGCGCCGCGCTCTCAGGCAAGACTCCTCCACCCACACGCTCACCTCACGACAGCTGCTCCACGGCCCCCAAAGCAGCCGAACAGGCTGTAAAAGCCTTGACTACTCTTTTTATTTATTTATTTTTAAAGAACAGAATTTTTTTTTTTTTTAAACTTTACTTACAAGAAGGGAAGCATAGAAAGACTACCCTAATTAAGAAGAGCTGCTGCAGAGCAATTGTTGTACTGGGGGAGGAGGGAACTGGCCCCACCAGTTATAACCCTCCCCAGTGGCGATTGATCGAGAAAGCAAGGGTCCCCGACCCCCTGCTCGTTTCCCTCAACATCAGGAGGGATAGCCCCACCAGGGCCTCACAACTTCCTGGGAGGATAATCAAAAGAATTTAAAATCTCTTTCCCCTCTTCTTTTTTTCAGACTGCAGGGATTAAACCTCTATCTGCTGGAGACAGAGAAATACTGAGGCACTGTAGGTGGCACCATGGGTTATATGCCAGTGCAACTTTCTCTATCTCCATCTGCTGGAAGGGAAGCATAATCCCAGGAGTCTGAACTGATCCGGGTATGAACAGGAACAGAGCAATGATAAAGAGCAAAGAAAGTTGGGAGGGGAAAAAAAAGATCCCTGGGATCAAGGCACCAGGATCTCTGTGCTGGTTCCAACTGAGTTGGAAGCCCAAAGGAGCAGGAGGAAACTTCTGGGTCATAATACAAATAAAAATCAAAGCCCCCTACATTTAACAATGTCTCTTTTATTTGGCCATAGGTGCCAAATGGCCTAGCTATAGCTCTGGGCACTTGTCAGGTTAGAAGGAGACAATGAATGGAGAAAAGTACAGAAAATTCTGAGGAAAACCTGTTTTCCTCTGCAAGAAGCTGAAACTGAGATAGAAGTTTGCCTTTAAGTATGACGATACTTGAAGCTCTCAGCCAAAGCTGCACTGGAATGGCTAGGAAAAAACAGATGTGTGACCCAGTTAGACCCCTGACCTCAATCCAATGGAAAATCTGTGGCATGACTTGAAGATTGTTGTACATCAACACTCTCCAAAAAACTTCAGAGCGCTTGAATATTTTTGGAAAGAAGAATGGTTTAATATTGACACATCTAGTTGTGCAAAGTTGATGGAGACCTATCCCAACAGACTCACCGCTGAAACTGCTGCCAAAAGATGCTTCCATCAAGTACTAATGGGAAGAAGGAGGTGTGAATCATTCAATTGTTGGATTTCAGTTTTATTTTATTTATTTAATAGACTTAATATTCCACCTATCTTAGTAAAACCATACTAGGTGTTTTACAAAATGAAACATATGGTCTTCTCATGAGTGTGTGACTTCATGATGTAATGTTTTAAGCACTGCAAAGAATCTTATTGATGCAATGATGTAACTGTTTTTACATAGTGTGAATGTTGTATTGTACCCCGCCCTGAACTATGGAAGGGTGGGTAATAAATATTTTAAATAAATAAATGTGTGTTGTATATGCTTTGTCTCCCAATAAATCATGTTTGACCCTAAATGTTGTAGAGTATGCTATGTTAAGGGGAAGAAAAAGATCAGCAGTAAGCAATCTTGATTTTGTCATTTACAGACACAGCTGGAAACCATAACAATCCAGGAACACAAAAATGGTTAATAACATGGTCCCCCTTAACTGAAGGCCTAGTCAAACAACCAGGCCTTAATATGCTTCCGGAAGATCAAACGGTTCAGAGCAGTTCCAAAGGAAGAGTATTCCAAAGCACTAAATGGCTTTTCCCATTTTGTGTTCATGAGAAAAATGCTTAGTACATCTTAGTATCACAAGTGTATTTTAAACGAAAGACTGGCTTTGGTGTTCAGATTCTATATCCTCTATCTTAGTTTCTTGATACTACTAGTTTTTGTTTTTAGATCCTTGGATTTTGTCACAGCAGCATTTATTCTCAGAATCAACTCTTACCTAACAGTTCCACCACTTGCAGAAGCATAGAGGCAGGGATAGTTTCAAGATCATCTTCAGATCTGCCATCACCATCCTCCAATTTCCAGCTTAGTAGTTGCTCTGTAAATGCCATAGCTAATGGGAACTCCAGAGGCAGGGAATGCATGACCAGAACAGCTCCTGGGGGAGGGGACACGCCTAAAAACAATTTAAGAAAAGACAGAGTTATCGCTAGAGAAGAGAAGCTAATTTAAATATTAAAGTCATTTAAATTACCCAAAGCTAACTGCATTTAAAAGGAGAGGTAAACTGGTAAACACTAAATACAATTTAAGTTAATATGGCATCATTTATTCTAGATTGCAACTGCAACTATAGTCCCAAGGATGAAGAAACAAATTAACTTCCAAATATTAACTCATGTATTTTTCTTGATAAATGTTCTGTAACACCACCACTCATGGATCATTAGTGACTGAGCTCGCATTTCAATAAATACGGAGTGTACAGACCCATGAGTGCTGATATAGAACATTCATCAAGTTTTATTTACAACTGAAAAAACATCTTAAAAAAGGGTGAACAAAAAGCAGACCAATGATTATATTATGTTTGGCTAGCAACAATAGTTGCCATTGAGCACAGTGCAATGCATTTAGCCTATTAATATGAAGGTCTTGCTACAAGAGTAATTTCACACATCTATTCATTTGCATAGCGATCCCATGAGAGAGTTACTTGTTTAAAAGAAGTTGATATTTGGGAATCATTTATTCTAGCACATATAAAGAATGAGAAACCTATAGAGTCTTATCAGTACTACTGAAAAGCATAGCATAAACAAAACAAGTCAGCTAATCAAATATGTTAGTTTATTTTTTTCTGACTATAGAGAGGCTTGATTCCCATGCAACCATTTGAACAAGCCAGGATGCAAGGGAGGAAGGCAAGTTATGGCAGTGTGGTTCATGCCGGCATAACACTATAGAGTTTGACATCAGCAGACGTTTTGGCATTCGCCATGTAGAGTGAAGACGTTTGCTTCTCAGGGCTATGATTGAGGACATGTGGCATTATCTGAATCATATATTATACTGGCCCCATAATTAAGGCTGTTTCCAGAATTAGACACACAATCTTCAGATTATTTGTAACCCACTGTGCTTGTTAGTGTTTGAATTCCCCCTGAAGCAGCCTGCTGGCAAAATGAGAATCCTTATGGGATTCTCTACAGCAGAAGTTTAGTGCTGCACCGTGCAACAATGTACCGATTTGAGGACTTTCATACAGAAGTTTATATGGCCATGATTACATGTTTATTATGCATTTTGTATACTAGCATTAGTGAGTATTGCATATTTTCAGTGTTTTGTATGAATGTCATCTTTCATTTATGTATAAGTTTATTTAAGTTTTAGGATAATGGTGTTTAAGGTAAATATAGTGTGTCTGGTATAGGCATTTTAATAAAAAGTGTGGGTAAGTGTGTATAGTTTGCTAATTTTTTATTAAAAGTTCTGTTTGCTTACACATATACTTTGACACAGTAGTTTTAAATGAGAAATTACTACTTACCTGATAATTTCCTTTTCTTTGGTGAAGACAGGCTAATCCACACCAGTGGATTATGCACCTCTACCAGCAGATGGAGACGGAGCAAACTAACATCACAGTACATATACCTCTGCAGTGACATCAGCCCACCAGTATTCTCTTCAAAAGCCAACTGTGGAAAGACTAGCAAAAAACTTGCTTAGAAACAGATAACCATTTCAAATACTCAGCCAACAGGCAACACTGAGCTCAGACAAGAATGTACTAACGCTAGTCTAGGGACTGGAGTAACACTTAACAGTAATCCCTGTAAAACGTAAGCACACAGGAGGATCAATACGTAATCATTTGGCAACCAAGGGAGAGAAGCTGGATTCATCTGATTGTCCTAAAGAAAAGGAAATTATCGGGTAAGTAGTAGTTTCTCATTTCTTAGTGTCCAGTCAGATGAATTAAGAACAAGTGGGATGTACCCAAGCTAGTCCGGAAAAGGGCAGGAGACTGCCCGCAGACCAGTCAAAACCACATACACAGAAGTCACGTCCTCCCAGGCCTGAACATCCAGATGATAATACCTGGAAAAGGTGTGTAAGGAGGGCCAAGTTGCAGCTCAGCAAATGTCGACAGGAGACAACGATCTAACTTCTGCCTATGACGCTGCCTGAGCCCTGGTGGAATAAGCCCTAACCTGACTAAGTAACTGCTTCCCAGCATCTTCGTATGTGTCCGTGACTACCTCCTTAATCCAGTGAGCTATTGTAGTCCACGAGGCTGGCTCTCCTGTCTATTATTGATGTGAAGAACAAACAGGCGATCCGACTTCCGCAAAGGCTCAGTAACCTCTAGATACCTGACATATGTCTCTTAATATCCAAGGGTCGCAACAAATGATACTCCTCTACATCTCTTTCTCTGTCCAGAAATGGCAGGGAGATGGACTGATTCAAGTGAAACTTAGTGATCACCTTTGGTAAAAAGGACAGAACAGTATGCGGCTGTACTGCCCCTGAAGTCACCTGGAGAAATGGCTCCCAGCAAGTCAAGGCCTGCAGTTCAGAAATCCTACTTGCAGAACAAATTTCCACAAGGAAAACCATTTTCAAGGTCAGCAACCGCAAGGATAGAGTACATAGCAGTCTAAACATAGGGTCTGCCAAAAACTCCAAAACCAAATTAAGATTCTACAGGGGCACAGAAACCACAAGGCACGCCAAAGATGTTTCACTCCTTTCAGAAAACGAGCCACATCAGGATGGGCCAACAAGGATTCACCATTTACCTGACCCCTGAAACAGGCAAGAGCTGCTAATTGTACCAAGCCTTTATTCAAGCCATCCTGCAAAAATTCCAAAATGAGCAGAATCTTGACCAAGGAAGGGAGAGTACATCCATCCTCACATCAGGCATCTCCCAAACCCACACCTAGGCCAAGGAGGTGAAGAACTTTCTAGTTCTTAGCAAGATGGAAATTACTGCTGCAGAGTATCCACGTTTCAGCAAGTGAGCCCTTTCAAGGGCCATACTGTACAACAATATTGAGTCGGATCTTCGTGAAGAACAGGTCCCTGCTGCAAAAGGTTCCTGTGCACTGGAAGTCAAAAAGGCAAATCCATCAGGAGCCTCCACAGATCTGCATACCATAGTCTCCTGAGCCAATCTGGAGCAACCAAGAGCACTATCCTTCTGTGGCGTTCGATCCTTTGAATCAATCTGCCCAACATGGGCCATGGAAGAAAGGCATACAGCAACTTGTTTTCTGGCTATTCCTGCACTAGAGCATCGATCCCCAATGACTTCGGATTTCTTCTGTGGCTGAAGAATTGTGGGACCTTCACATTGCGCAAGGTCAGCAACAGGTCTAGGAACGGAAGATCCCAGCAATCCTGAATTAGCTGACATGCCTCGTCTGACAACACCCACTCTCCTTGGTCCAGACTATCTCTGCTGAGAAAGTTTGCTCTTACGTTGTCTTTGCCTACAATGTGCAAGGCTGAGATCATCTGGAGATGCTCCTCTGCCCATTCCATAAGTTGATCTATTTCCTGTGACACTTGTTGGCTCTTGGTACCTCCCTGCCAATTGATGTAAGCCACAATCATTGCATTGTCCGACATTATTCAGAACAATCGAATAACGCAGACTGTCGCCAACCGGACCGCCCTGGCTTCCAGCCAATTGGTGTTCCAACTATTATAAGTATTTTAAGATTTGTGCAATATTTAATAATTCTAATAAAATTTTCTTACAATTGACAATTTGTTCTTCAGACGATACATGAATGCTGTCTTACCTTTTGGGTTATTATACTGACACACACACACACACACTCCCCCCTTAACTCTACCATAATGCTTTCTCAGATATCCACAGAATAAAGAGTTCATTACTCAAACAGGCTAATATATCATCAAATACACATTATCTGACTAATTTCAGAGGTTGTTCTTTGGGCAACTAATTGCTCCACATGATCTTTAATATATGTATGTGCAATGTAAACACATTCTAAATCTTTGTAAAGAAGAGAGGCCCAGTATCCATGAGTCTCTTCTCTTAGAATATCTCCTTCTCTCCTTTAATTGAGTTGCCTTTCTCTGTTTGTTTCTAATTTTATAAGTTGTCTGTCACATTTAAGGGACGAGTTAAGAATCTGCTTAACTTACAAGATGCTGATTCAGGGAGATGCAGGCAAGTCTTCCACTGGGAGACAAACCAGAAGCAGCCAGTGCTTCTTTATGGTTTCCCTTAGATTTGCAGGGGAGACTTTCCAGACAGCTGAAGGTGGCTGAACATCCTGGACTTTTGTATCTATACAATCTAAGCTACTGGGTTCACATACTCCGGGTCATATGGAGAGCTTAAACAAGGTTTAACATACAGGAAAACTGGTTCTTACCTGCTAATTTTCGTACCTAAAGTACCACAGATCAGTCCAGACAAGTGGGTTTTGCATCCCTACCAGATGGAAACAGAGAACTAAAAACTTTGAGGCACTGCTACATAACCGAGAGTGCCACTGCAGTTTCTCCTCAACAACCCCCTAATTGAGAGCAAATGCTAAACCCAAAAGTTGGAGCCCTCCAAACAGAAAAACGATAAGTCAACCCAAAGGGCTAACCACAACCTCACAAACTTCTTTAGGTTCTGTATATATACATTCTGACAGTTCTTTCCGGTAAGCATGCCAGAACACGGACTTGCTGTAACGGTCTTGAGAACATTAAGGGGCTGGGTCTCTGGACTGATCTGTGGTACTTCAGGAATGAAAATCAGCAGGTAAAAACCACTTTTCCTGTTCGTGTTCGTACCCCAGATCAGTCCAGACAAGTGGGATGTACCAAAGCACCCCTACACTGGGTGGGCCCAAGAAAGACCCTCTCTAAACACACTTTCGCCAACGGTCGGCTCTCTTGGAGCCTGAACATCTAAACGGTAACGGCAAGATAAAGTGTGAAGAGAAGACCACATCACCGCTCTACAAATTTCCTGCGGCTACACTAATTGACACTTGGCCCATGACACTGCCTGCGCTCTAATACAATGAACATGCAACCCCTCTGGAATTATTCTCTCCTTACAAAGGTAGGCTGAAACAATAGCTTCCTTCAGCCAATGTACTATCGTGCCCTTGGAGGCCTTGCATCCATTTCTGGCACCTCCAAACAGTACAAACAAATGATCCAACCGCCAAAAACTTTGTGACCTTTGTCTCTGGCGACTCAGCAGATCAATTTGGGAAGGCAGGAGCTCCACAGTCTGATTCAGGTGAAACGAAGTTATCACCTTAGATAGGAACAAAAGTACCACGCGCAGACACCCCCCTCGTCCTAAATCTTTAAAAATGGTTCCCTACAGGACAAAGCCTGCAGCTCTGAGATCCTTCTGAATGAAAAAATTGCCACCAAAAATACCACCTTCAGCGTGAGGTCCTTTAACAATGCCTTCCTCAATGACTCAAAATGGAGGACCACAAAGCAGCTGCAAGACCAAGTTTAAACTCCATGCCAGATCCAATCTATGCACTGGTAGCCGCAGATGCTCGACCCCCCTTTAAAAACTTCACAACATCCGGATGTGAGGCCAACCTTTTCCCGGTAGTATACCTCTGAGATACCCCAAGGCGGTCACCTGAACCTGCAAGGAACTGTAAACTAAGCTCTTGAAAATCACAGGCTTAGAGTATCCTTTTTGTCACAAACTCTTGCACTCAAAAGTCAAGTTGCGAGACAAGAGTGATCCGCCAGAACCAAGAAAATAGGACCTTGTCTTAACAGCCCCTGCAAATGAGCCAATCTCAGGGACTCGTCAATTGTGAGCTGAACCAGATTTGTGAACCATGGATGACGCAGCCTCTTCGGCAAACCCTGTACCACCTGGCCCGGATGCCTCTCGATGTGCTTAAACACTCGGGAAACACTGTCACGGAGGGAACACATATAGCAGGATCCTTGTAGGCCATGGAAGATCCCGAGCATCTATGCCATCGGCTGCGACCTATCATCTGCAGCTGAAGAAACTTGCTGCCTTGACGTAGCTCCTTGTCACCATCAGATCCAGATGGGAACTGCCTCAACGAGACTGGAGAAGGCCGAAGGCCTCCTTTGACAGCTCTCATTCTCCCAGGTCCAACTTTAACCTGCTGAGATAGTCCGCTTGCACACTGTCCACTCCCGCAACATGTGAAGTGGCTATCCCCTGCAAATGTTGCTCTGCCCAGGCAAAAAGGTCCTGGGTTCTTTGGGCAACCGCGCGACTCTTCGTTCCACCTTGCCGATTGATATAAGCTACCATTGTCACATTGACTGAAAACACTCTGACCTTGGACTTGTGGAAGGAATTCCACCAATGCCCTGCACACTCCTCTCGTTTCCAAGCGATTGATTGATCAGGATGCTTCCACTGGCGACTACAGACCTTGTGCCAGGCGTTCTTGACAGATTGCCTCCCAACCCTTGAGGTTGGCATCCATGATCCTATAACCCAGTCCAGAACCTCCAGGCCCATCCCTTTCTCTAAATTGGGCCGACACAGCCATCACGAGAGACTGGACCAAGAAGTACCTTGCAGGGTAAAACCCGATGAAACTCCTCTGACAACAGATTCTAGCGCGACAGCAGTGCCTTCTGCAGAGGGCGCATGTGAAAAAAATCCCACAGAACCAAATTCAAAGTGGATGCCATTGAACCCAGGACCTGAAGATAATCTCAAGCCCTGGGCACTGGCATCTGCAAAATCTGCACCACCTGGGATTGCAACTTCCGAATCCTCTCCGAGGTGAGAAACACTCTGCTGACCTGAGTATCAAACTTTGCCCCCAAGTATTCCAGCATCTGGATAGGGCTCTTCACCAAATTCACCATCTAGCTCAAGGACCGCAACATATCTACCACTGTACGCACAGACTACTGGCATACCTCCTCTGATTTCCCTCAGATAAGCCAGTCATCTGGATAAGTATGAACTAGGATCCCCTCTCTGTGGAGAGCTGCTGCCGCCACCACCGTCACTTTTGTGAACGTGCGAGGTGCAGTCGCCAAACCGAATGGGAGGGCCTGAAACAGGAAAAGTTACTCCAGAACCATAACATGAAGAAACTTTGATGTTCTTCCCGAATGGGTATGTGCAGATAGGTTTCCATCAAGTCCAGCAAGCCTGAAAAACTCCGAGACAAACTACCGCCATCACCGTCTGCAATGTTTCCATACGGAAAAACGGGGAACTCACAGTATCATATTTCACCTTTTGCAGATCGAGGATGGGACAAAAGGCTTCTTCCTTTTTTGGCACAACGCAGTAAATTGAGAACTTCCCGAGACCACGCTCCCTGACCACTACCGGTACTATCTTGCCAGCACCTAAAGGTGACACGTGTTCCGAATCGCTGCTTGCTTGCCTCAGACACCACAATGAGATATCACAAAAGCTTCCGTGATGGGGCGAAAAAATTCTAAAGCACAGACGTCCCACAGAGGATATGACATCATCGGGGTGAATGGCTGCCTGAGGCTGGGCTCCTCCGTTAAGCGGCATAATTTGTGCTTAATCTTGGGCATCCGTGAGTAAGTTACGGTTGTTCAGATTGCTATACTTTTGTGGATGATAGTGATGTCGGTGAGGAAAAAATCTATAGACATACGTAAATTTTCCTATACTAAATCCTTTGAAGACCATGAGGCCACAATGGCAGTAATGGCAACCGGGGCTGGCCTTGAGGAAGAAGTAGGCCCCGAGGTAGTACATGCGCTGGTCGGCTCTGACTTACCTAGTTGGGAGGAGTTTCGCGGTTGGTTTCGGGATTTACGACAAGATATTATTTATTTATTTTATTTATTTATTTCTTTTGTTTACCGACATTCGATCGAGATATCACATCGGTTTCCAGATAACTAAAGGAATAGGGTGATAACAGCCCTATTTTACATTATAACATGGTAATAAATATAACAAGAATATTTTACATTATAACATGGTAATAAATATAACAAGAATATTTTACATTATAACATGGTAATAAATATAACAAGTTGTAACAGAACTAACAGGAGTACATGGAACATTAGACTATAGTATATAACATATGTACATAAATGGCTTGTTGATGAGGATAAATTATGGTAAGGAGAGCAGGGAGTGTAGAGGGGGGAGGGGAGAGAAAGGGATGTGTGGGAGGAAGGTAGTGATAGGGAGGGAAAGGGTGGTGTGAGATGCTTGTGTAGGGAGGGAAAGGTGTGGGGCGAGATGCTTGTGGAGGGGGCATGGAGTGGATGGTGCGATTGGGCGGGTTATGTGTCGGGTGGGAAAGCTTTTAAAAATAGCCATGTTTTGAGGTGTTTTTTGAAGACTTGCAGTGAAGGTTCGTTTCTGAGACAGGTGGGGAGGGTGTTCCATAAGGTGGGGCCCGCTATTGTTATGGCTCGTTTGCGGGTGACGTTGAGGTGTGCAGCTTTGAGATTGGGGACGGCTAGGAGTCCAGTGTTGGTGGATCTGAGAGTTCTTTGAGTGGGGTAAGGTTGTATTCCGTTGTTTAGCCAGTCCATTTTGTTGTTGTTTATTTTTTTGTGCATGAGGGTGAGGGTTTTATACTGGATTCTTTGTGTAATGGGTAGCCAGTGGAGTTCTTTGAGCGAGGGTGTGATGTGAGGGGATTTTTTGTTGTTAGAGATGATTCTGGCGGCAGCGTTCTGTAGAACTTGGAGGGGTTTGATGTGTATTTCTGGTAGTCCGAGGAGGAGGGAGTTGCAGTAGTCGAGTCTTGACAAGATAATTGATTGGAGGACTGTTCGGAAATCGTGCTCTTGGAGAAGGGGTTTGAGTTTTTTTAGTGTCTGCAGTTTGAAGAATCCATCTTTGATTGTATTGGAGATGTGTCGTTTAAAGTTGAGTTGGCTGTCAATTGTTACGCCTAGGTTTCTTGTGGAAGGCGTGAGTGAGGTTTGTGAGATTTGTGGCACTCCCGGGATGATTGAGTTTCCTGGGTGGTCAGAGGGGGTGCACATGAGTGGATAGGAGGGATGGTCATCGTGGATGTGAATGATTTCTGTTTTGGCTTGGTTGAGACATAGTGATAATTGAGATAGTAAGTGGGATAAGTTTGAGCTGAGTTTGTTCCATTTTTCCATAGTGAGTTGAATGGAGTTGTTTATGGGGAGTAATATTTGTATGTCGTCTGCATAGACAAAGTAGGTGAGGTTTGCCTCTGATAGGTATTTGCATAGTGGGATGAGGTATATGTTGAAGAGGGTTGATGATAGGGAAGAACCTTGTGGGACTCCATGAGTGAGGGGCACTTGTGAGGATTCAGATGAGTTCATCTTGACGATGTATTTATTTTATTTATTTATTTAACAGTTTTATATACCGACCTTCATAGTAAATAACCATATCGGATCGGTTTACAATTAACAAGAATAAAAAACTGGGGTAACTATTCAAGTAAACGAAAGATAAACAGTAAGTAGGAATGAGTCAAAGTTACAATCAACAGGGAAGAGAACTTGGAAGCTTGCAACAAGCTGGAAAGAAGATAAGGCAGGAAATAAATATGAAGTGATGCCATAGGGCGTACGGGTTAAAGCTTAATGGTGCTTTAACGATGTAAGATCTGTTTGAGAGGTAGGATTTGAACCACTTGATTGTGGTGTCTTGGAGACCAATTTCTTTAAGTCTGGTGAGGAGTGTTCTGTGATTGATGGTGTCGAAGGCGGCTGATATATCAAGAAGTATCAGGAGGAACGATTTGCCTTTGTCGCGGCCTTTGAGGATGGTATCGGTGAGGGAGAGGAGGAGGGTTTCAGTGCTGAAGAGTTTTCTGAAACCATGTTGTGCAGGCTGAAGAACATTAAAGGTTTCAAGGTGGTCTGTGAGTTGATTGTTGACTGTTTTTTCGATGATTTTTGCTAGGAATGGGAGGTTGGAGACTGGTCTGTAGTTTGCTGGGTCGGATTTGTCGAGTTGAGGCTTTTTGATGATTGGTTTGATGATGGCGTTTTTGAGTTTTTCTGGGAAGATTCCTTGTTCTAGGGATAGGTTGATGATGTAGGTTATTGGTTTGACAATAATCTCTCTTATGAGTTTTAGGGTTTTGATGGGGATGGGGTCTAAGGGGTGGGATGCAGGGTTGGTTTTTCTGATGATAGGTTCAATTTCTGTGGTAGCAACGGGAGTGAATTGTGACCATGAGTGGATAGGAGGGGGGGTGTCAATTAAGTCATTGTGGGTTTGGGGAATCTTGGCAATGATGTTGTTGACTTTATCCTTGAAGAATTGTGCTAGTTTTTCACTGGAGATGTTGCTGGAGTTTGGCGTATTGTCATTTTGGATGGGGTTGGTAAGGTCCTTGACATAGGCAAAGAGGGTCCTTGGGTTAAATTGGTAATCGTGAATTCTTGATGTGTGGAAATTACGCTTTGCTGTGTTAAGGTCAGTTGTATAGTTGTGTAGTAGTGTTCTGTATTTGTCTTTCAGGTTTGAGGTGGGGGTTCGTCTCCACTGTTTCTCAGTCTGTCTCAGTGTTCGCTTTGAGGTTTTCAGTTCTGGGGTGTACCATGGTGCTCTTTGCTTTGTGGATTGTTTTATTTCCTTTTTTATCATGGGGCATAATGTATTGGCTATGTCTGCGTTGATAGATATCCAGGAGTTTGTGGCTGTGTTGGCGTCATTTAAGTTGATTGTTTTTAGTGCCTCAGGTAACAGTTTGGCGATGTCTTCACTGGAGCATGGTTTGGTGAATTCGATGATTCGGTTGTTTGTTTGTAGTGGGTTTGATTGGAGTTGAAGCTTGGCTTGGATGAGGCTGTGGTCAGACCATGGGGTGGGGGTTGTAGATGGTGGTTCAGTTGCAGATATTTTGTTGTTTATGAATATTAAGTCCAGGGTGTGTCCTGATTTTTGAGTGGGTGAGTTGATGATTTGGGTGAATCCGATGGCAGACATGGTGGATAGGAGCAGTTCGCTTGTGGGGGATGGAGGGTGGGTGTCGATATGGAGGTTAAAGTCTCCTAGTATTATGGCTGGTTCTTGTAAGTTTATGTGGGTTGTGATGGATTCAATCAGGGGGGAAAGGTTGTGCTGTAGGCAACCAGGAGGTGCGTATAGGAGGAGAATTTGGAGATGTTTTGATTTGAATAGGTTGGTCTCGATAGGGGGTGGTAAGTTTAGGGAGTGGGAAGAGAATTTAAGTTTTTTGTGAGCTAGGAATAGTAGGCCACCTCCCTTTCTTTTGTTTCTGGGTATGGAGAAAATATTGTATGTGTTTTTGGGCAGTTGATTGAGTAGGACTGTGTCAGAATGTTTCAGCCAAGATTCGGTTATACAGAATATGTCTGGTTGGTCGTCTGTGAGTATGTCATGGATGATTGGGATTTTTTTGGTGATTGACTGTGCATTAATGAGGAGTAGAGTAATGAGTGTGATTGTGGTATAGGGTATGTTAGGGTTGGGGTGAATTTTGGTGAGGCGTCTAGTGGTGAGTGTGGATTTAGGAGTGTGGTGGTTGATGTGGCGATGGGTTAGTTTGGGGATGTATTGGGCTGAGGCCATTGTGTGAGTTTTGTGTGAGAAGGTTGTTGCTTGGTTGCTGAGTGGGGAGTGAATGGTGGTAGGGGTTGTTAGGTTGTTTGAGAGTTGGATGATTACTTTTCAGAGATTCATATGTTGAGTGTTGGGAAGAATATAATGGGGCTGGTAGTTGTTGAGGGCTGTGGGGGGGGTTGGAGGGGAGGAACATTGAAGACAGAGGAGCATACGGGAGTACACAAAGGGAGTGCCCGAAGGAGCGCACAAAGGAGCAGGCTCCTTTGGCGTGCTCCTTCGGCGCGCGACGCTCGGCGCCTGGGAGCCTGCTATATTTATAATTAGAGGGTTAATCAGGGTTGTCCCCTGATTGGCTGTGCGTCGGCAGCGTGTCCCTCGGAGGCGGAGGAAGGTCGGCCGATGACGTCAGCGCTTCCCGGAGGAAGGCAGGGGCTGCCTCGTGGTCGGGGTTGGAGGCGGTCGTGGGTAAGTGTAAATTAAGTAGGCCTTATATTAAAGCATATAAACAGGAGATTATTGTGCTGATTTCCGAATTAAAAGAGGAAATTGCGGATTTGGGCTGTAGAATTGATGAATCAGACATTCGCATTGATGCACATAAAGAGGAACTACGGCATATTCATAAAGAGAAGGAGGCCGCAAAAGTGGAGAACAAGATGCTTGCTGAAAAACTGGAGGACCTCGAAAACTGCTCGCGCAAGAGTAACCTGCGATTTCACAGCATACTAGCATCTCTAGAATTTGTGAACTGTCCTGATGTTGTGATCAAACTATGCCAATCTTTATTCTTTTCTCAAAGTGGCTCTGATGGGAACCCCTCTCCTCAAATTTTGATTGACAGGGTGCATCGCTTGCTAGGCCCCAAAATTGGTATCAAACCATGATATTATAGCATGCTTTCACTCTTAATCCATCAAAGAGCAGATTTTTAACATTGCTCGCAAACAAAGCACATGGAATTGGGAGGGCCACGAGCTTTCTGTCTTTCCGGACATCTCACTAACTATGCTACTAAAGAGACAGGAGCTCCGGGAGATAATGGGATTACTGCACAAAGAAAATATTCACTATCTTTGGATGCACCCATTCGAATTATGCGTCGCTGTAAACGGAGTATCACACCGGGTAAAAACACCGGAAAAGTCCGCAGCGATCTTGAAGGATCTGGGTTTTACCATTCCAACTATGCGATCCTCCACACTTCTAGCGAGGCAGCTTCGAGAGGATCCTCCCTGGTGGCAATGAGTTGCGAAGAGAGGCAAACAACTACGATGGAATTCAGAAGGCTCTTCTTCATCTAAAGATGCCACATGAACAGCACTACTTCTTGGTGACATGGTTTTGATATTTTCTCACCAATTATTTAACTGACTTATAATGGATAGCGTTTGAGCACCATTAGTTTTTTGTTTTTGTTTTTTTTTTTTTGTCTTTGGAGGGGTTTTTGTATGTGTGGGTGGTTTTTTTTGTTCAAGTGAATGCGGTTTTCATAGCACGGCTTGACTGATATACTGATTGGTTACTTAAAGGGAAACCCATTGGTCTTTTATATATCTATTCTTGTCCAGATGAGTTTACAGCGTGGCGCAGGAGCCGAGCTTTATTGGAAGGGAGGGAGGAGGGGATGGGGGTTGGGTTAATATTCATACTTTACGGCATGGCATGGCAGTGGGCTTCGTGACATGGGGTATAACTGGGAATATTTGGGTGGGTTTGTTCTCGGGGGAGGTATTTCTGTTAGAGGGGGAATATAGGGATTTTCAGGGATGTGGTAGTGCTTTTGACATCGAAATAATTGAAACAACATGGCTACCTTAAAAATAGTTTCATTGAATGTTAAGGGTCTTAATACACCTAAAAAGAGACTCTATAAGGAGTTTGATAGGTTACAAGCCAATATAGTATTCCTACAGGAAATGCATCTTAAGCAGAGATTTGAAGCTTTAATGCACTCTCCTAAATTTCCTCAGATTTTGGATGGCTAGTTTCCACCTGGCAAAATATGCTGAGGCGTCGTTTGCTATAAAAACTTAAAAACTGGGGAAATCTCCTGGGCTCAATGGCTTTACATCTTAAGTTTATCAAAAATTTAATCCCGTCTTGACACCTCCTCTTACCAAAATGTGTAATTTCTTATGCTCACAGAATAATCTTCTGACCAATTCTTATATAGCAGGGATAACCATTTTAGTGAAGCCGGGCTGTGATCCGGCAGTATGTGGTTCTTACTGGCCAATTTCTTTATTTAATTTGGATTTAAAGATTTTGGCGAAGATCCTGGCTACCTGTTTAAATAGCTTTATAGCCACTCTTATTCTTCCGGATCAGGCAGGCTTCATACCGGGACGAATGGTGGCCGATAACGTTCGAAAATAGTATACATTATATTGTGGGTGAAGACACAGAAAATTCTCCCTTTATTTTTAATGTTACGATGCAGAAAAAAACTTTGACTTAGTTCATTGGCCCTTTCCTCTTTCAAGTTCTGGATAAGATGCAGTTTGGGGTTTGTTTTTTTTTGGCAGTGAGTACAACAGTTGTATACTAAGCCCAAAGCCTGTATAAATGTAAATGGGGGCTATTCAGAAATGTTTGACGTAGGTAGGGGTACAGGGCAGGGTTGCCCCTTATCTCCCCTTCTGTTTGCTCTTTTTCTGGAACATTTGCTTCTAGAATTCAAGCAAATGGAGAAGTTAAGGGTATCATGCTTGAAGCCTTTTCTTCAAAACTATCGTTATTTGCAGATGATGTTCTATTCACGTTAACTGATCTTTTAGAGTCATTTCCAGCCACAGTGAAAGAATTGGAAACTTTTAGCTCAGTCGCAGGGTTTCAAATCAATTGGGATAAATCTGAAATTTTGAATATTACAGTGTCTAGTGAAGGGGTAAAGAAGCTTCAGGGGACCTTGCCGTTTAAATGGGCTCACTTTGTAAGTTTAAGTATTTAAGGGTATATATTAGTAGTAGGGAGGACCTATTTAGAATCAATTACACACCCTTAATGGTGAGACTTTATAAGGAGATGGAAGAATGGAGTCGATATATCTCCTGATTAGGAAGAATTGCCACTATTTAGATGAATGTGCTGCCACATATTACTTATCTTCTCCAAACATTACCGGTAGGAATACCTGGTGCAATGTTGAAAGAGTGGAAGCTCAAATTAATGAGATTCATATGGGGGAATAAACATCCCAGAGTTTCTAGACAAGTTCTGTTTCTACCTAAATCTCGTGGAGGTTTAGGAGTTCCTAATTTGGCCTGGTATCTTGCTGCGTTGAATTTAAGGGTTATAGTATATTAACATTTTCTGTGCAATGCCAAATTGTGGGTTGCCTTGGAACAGGCTATTGTTGGTATATTACCTCTCTCATTACTAATTTGGCAACCAAAACGGGCCTGGCAGCTCCCTTGTTCTTTACCTCCCTCATTATTGCTTGCTCTTTCATTATGGGATCAATGGTGTGTTCCTTTCGTAGGGACTAGGGATTATCACTATAGTACTTCCCTATATCATAATGCTTTTTTTTTTTTTTTTTTTTTACCGGGGATGACAGATTCAGCTTTTAGGCTGTGGCGTTCTCGTGGGATTTTATGTTGAGAGCATGTATAGGATCATTCTGGGATTCTTAGTTTTTCATGTTTACAAGCAAAATATGATCTCCCGGGATGGGCTGTTTTTCCCTATTTACAATTGCGTCATTTTGTGATACAATCTAAGCTTCAGGATCACTTATCACAAGGGGTTTCATATTTTGAATCACTCTGTAAGCATGCAGGTCAAGTTAAGTGGATCCTCTCAAAATTATGCATTTCTGAATGGTGATTTGCTGTCTAAACCAGCCTTTATTAAAAGTTGGGAGATTGATCTGGGGGGTGCATTCACAAATGAACAATGGCTGGCCATTTTCCAAGCTATGGGTAAGGGATTGATTTCTCACATTGTTGAAAATGGCTACAAAGGGTTATACCATTGGTACATGACTCCAGATCACCTTCATAAGATGAATCCTTCCTATGCTGATGTCTGTTGGAAGGGTTGTAAAAGCACTGGTTCCTACTTTCATTTATGGTGGGAATGTCCCTGTATAAGAACTCACTGGGGGGAGGTAACAAAGTGGATAGAGTGTATACTTCTGTTTAAAAATCACACTTCTCGCTAAAAATGCCTTGCTAAATGTCCCTATCGTACAAGGTGGTAAATCTGAACAATTATTAGTAAGACATATTTGTGTAGCAGCTAAATGTGATATTGCTATGCTGTGGAAGGAGCCCAGGGTTCCCCGCATCAGTGAAACTCAGGATAGAGTTGAGAGGGTTTATACTTTATATAGAATCTCTGCTTTTCAACATAAATGTTTACACAAATTTGATCGAGTATGGTCTTTGTATGACAGGTAGAAACAATCTATGATAGAGGTTTCCTAAGTATACTTTCATGTGATAGTCCCTAAATATATACCCAGTTATAGGTATTATGTATTTCCATATGCTTTCTTGCTTTTCCAGAGTTCTTTCTGTCAAAGTGTAGGGATGGGAGGAGGGTGGGGGTTTGGGGTAAGGGCTAGGGTTGTTTATTTAGGAAACATCCTTCATGTATAGTAAATGATACAATTTGTACATCTTTGTTTAGTTTCATGAATGATGTTAATCGTTTTGGCTATTGCTTCAATAAAATTTTCAATTAAAAAAAAAAAAAAAAAGCATAGCTGTACCTTACTACCTCTAGGACCCAATGGTGCGAGGTAATCCTGGTCCACTCTTTGTAAAACTATGATAGACGGCCCTCTACTGCCATCTCGAGAGAATGGACCAGCCTGGCTTCATTGTGAAACCTTACTGCCACCGACCCCCTATTCGGAGCCCTCTCAGGGAAGTCATCAGTTGCCTCGAAAAGACTGCTGCCTACCAGAAGCCTTATTGGGACAAAAACCGCCGCAATTCCCGAAACCTAGAGCAAGGTGGAAAAGACTTCCTGACTGTCATCTTATCCTCCAGCAGCTTATTCCCTTTAGACTCCCCAAAAACCTTCATCAGTTGTTTCAGGTTCTCCCTGAACAACAATTTTACTTCCTTTAAAGGGAAGATTACAGAACTAAGACTTGGACTACCTATCAGCTGACAAATTCTGCAACCACAGCAGACGTTGCACCAAGGCCGCAACCATATTCTTGGACAAAGTCAAACTCAAATCATAAAAGCGTGTCAGCCTCATATGCAATCCTGGCCTCCACCTGAGGTGCCTGCCTATTAACACCAGCATCTGCTGAAGACTTCTCCTGAGACTTCTGGACCCAGCATAAACAGGCCCTCGGCATCAGACTTCCACAGTGCCAAGACTTCAAACATCCTCTCCCAATGAATCTCTAGCTTACAGTCTTAAACGTCCTTCAATGCTGCAAAACCCGCAACCAGAATGGTCAACTTGTTAGTGACCGCTGAGACCGAAGCATGCACCTTCAGCAATACCAGCAGCTGCAGAATATTCTCCATGAGGGGAAACAATTTTACTTTGGCTCTAGCCACCTTGGGGATCGCCTCTGGGAAGTCTCATTCCTGGATCACCAGCTTCTTGATCTTTATAGGGCGAGAAAAGGCTTTTGGTGGGCCCCGGAGTTGAAACACTACCGGATCCACCCTTTCATTGACAGACTCCTCATGGACCACCTTAATACCCAGTTCCTTCCGAACATGGGAAATAAGGGGCCCTCAACTCCTCCTTAAGGAACAGACGAACCACCTGCAGGTCATCTCCCTCCGTTAGTGGGACCTCTTCGGAATCAGCCTGATCGACATCCACCATGAGATCTGCTAGGTCATCCTGATCCAACCCTGGACCAACCTCATGACCATCTTCCAGGTCATCCAGGTCTGAATCATCTGAGCCACCAGGTCCCTCAGGATGGTCCAGGCTCAGCCAGAGAAGGAGGTTCCCTAACCCCCGGCCAAGGAGCCCCTTGGCCTCTGCAGGAGAACGAGATGGCTGACGGAAATGCCCTTTTATAGCCAGTGCTTTTCCTGGTTAAAAAGGCCTTATATATAAGCAAGACAAATTCTGAGAAAAACTCCACGTCATCCTCTCCCCTGTCCGGCCCAGAGCTTGCATCTCCTCCTCCCCCCCCCCCCCCCCCCGACAGGATCGCCAGAGACAACAGGGGAGGGGAGTCCTTGGGCTCCTGAGAGTCTGTCACCTTCCAAGCTGTAGTCCTCCTCCTGCATGACAGGGAGTTTAGGCTCCTAGTACTGATCCTCACATGGCCTTGGGAACCTGTGGCTCTCCTACCAGCCTGATGCTCCCCCAGAGGGCCTATCTCCTCTAGAAACGAAGCGAGGCATAGCACCACTGCATTCATCTATCCCCAAGCCAGGCTGCCAGCCTGGCAAGCTTTCCTGCACTGGGAAATTGCTGTTGGCGCCATCTTGTCTCCATGTGGCCGGGCCTGCTGCAGAGGCACAGAAGCCATATGATCACGGCACACAGGACAGGAGGGGAAAGGAAAATTGGTTCTTACCTGCTAATTTTTGTTCCTGTAATACCATCAGTCCGGACCAGCGGGTTTATGCATCCCTACCAGCAGATGGAGGCAGAGAAGAAAAATTTTGAGGCACTGCTACATAAACGAGAGTGCCACCTGCAGTCTCTCAGTATTTACCTGTACCCGTCAAGATTAGAAATTCTCCCCATACCAGGGCGAACCGAAAAACCCCAGGGTTGGATACCCTGAACTGGAGACCAATATAACTCCAGTGTCCAAACAGTCAGACAACCGCTTGATCCAACAAAAACAGATTAAATGGTAAGAAACTCTTTGACATACCGGGAAAAGTACCAGGAAAATCAGTCTTTCGGCAGCAATACCGGGGCGGGTCTCTTGACTGATCTGTGGTATTACAGGAATGAAAATTAGCAGTAATAACCAATTTTCCTTTCCTGAACATACCCAGACCAGTGGGATGTACCAAAGCAACCCTACATCAGGCGAGAACATCCAAACGGTAGTGCTTGGTGAAAGTATGAAGTGAGGACCACACCGTGGCCCTACAGATCTCTTGGGGAGATACCAGCTGGCACTCCACCCCAGAGGCTCCCTAACCTATAGTCGAATGTGCTTTCAGACTTGTCGGAATGGCTCGACCCTTACAAATATAGGTTGAGCAAATAGCCTTTTTCAACCAACGAGCCAAAGTAGCTTTGGAAGCTTTCTCTCATTTCTTTGCTCCACCGAACACCGCAAACAGGTGGTCCGATCGCCAAAAGGAATTAGTGACCTACAAATAATGTAACAGAGTGCAACACACATCCAAAAGATGGAGATCTCTTCCCTACACTGACTCTCTAGATCACTCCAGGAAACCTGGTAATTAAACCATCTGATTCACATGGAAGGCAGAAACCACTTTTGGCAAAAAAGAAGGCACCGTATACAAGGACACTCTGTTGTCAGTTATATGCAAAAAAGGATGGTGACAAAATAGAGCCTGAAGTTCCGAAATCCATGTGGCTGAGCAAATCGCAACCAGAAAATCCGCGTTCAATGTAAGGTCCTTCAAGGAAGCTCGTCCTAAAGGCTCAAAAGGCGCCTCACAGAGAACCCACAAGACTAAACTGAGGTTCCAATCCGGACACGTTTGCCGACCACAGGTTGCATATGCTTCACCCCCTTCAGGATTCGTATGACATCAGGATGGGAAGCCAAAGATTTACCCTGCACCTTGCCTCTGAGACAACCCAAGGCAGAAACCTGGACACGGAGCGAACTATAGGTCAAACCCTTGGTCAAGCCCTGCTGTAGAAAGGACAAAATATGCAGAACTGTCACCAACAGAGGATTCAGACGTTGTTGCAGACACCAGGTCTCAAAAACCTTCCAAACCCTGATGTATGCCATGGAAGTAGCAGGCCTTCTCACCAGCAAAAGGGTAGTTCTGGTTCTGAATATCCCTTCACGAACAAGCGCCGCCTCTTATAAGTCAAGCTGCGAGCCAAAAGTAATCCTCCTGATCCAAAAATATGGGCCCCTGCCGCAATAATCCCAGCAGATGAGCCAGCCAAAGAGGACGTCCACCGCCAGATACACCAGATCTGCGAACCATGGACGCTGTGGCCATTCAGGCGCTAGCAGCACTACTGTCTCTGGATGCATTTCTATGTGCCATAACACTCGGCCTATGAGTGGCCACGGAGGAAACACATATAGAAGGATCCCCCTCGGCCATGGGCACTCTAGGGCATCTAAGCCCTACCAAACTGGCTTCCCTTCTGCAACTGAAGAATCTCGTCGTCTTTGCATTGGCTCGCATTGCCATGAGATTCAGCTGTGGAACTCCCCCCCCCCCCCATTCGGTCACAAATGTGATTCCAGGTTTCCGGGGACAGCTCCCACTCCCCAGTATAGAACTGCTGCTTGCTGAGGAAGTCCACCTGCACGTTGTCTATGCCCACTATGTGGGAGGCCGTAATTCCTTAGAGGTGATGCTCCGCCTACTCAAACAATAGCTGAGCTTCCCAAGCCACCATGTGACTCTTTGTTCCTCTTTGACAGTTGATGTATGCCACTGTTGTTGCAATGGCTGAAAACCGTCGAACCATGCAACTCTGAACCAGAAGTAGAAACTCTTCTAGAGCTCTGCGCACCACCCTTGTCTCCAGACGATATGGACCAGGACGCCTCTGCCACTGACTAAAGCCCCTGGGCCGAACGATCCAGGCACACTGCTCCCCAGCCATTGAGGCTGGCATCTGTGGTCACTACCACCCAATCTGGAACCTCCAGGTCCACTCCCTTATTTATTTATTTATTTAGTGATTTTTATATACCGCGGCACGTATAGATATACATCACCTCGGTTTACAGTAAACAATAAATTAGCAAAAGGCTTTACATATAACATGATTTACAGAGTGTAAACAAATGAAAGCAACAGGCTTTACATAAATAACCTTTCCCAGGTTGCTTCTCAACAGCTACCACAAAAGGCTAGACCTGGATTCCGCTAGAAGAGGCAGCGACAGATAAAACTACTCAGACATCGGTTTCCATCTGGACAGCAGTGCCTTCTGCAGCGGACGCATGTGAACAAATGCCCATGGGACCAGATCCAACGTCAAAGCCATGGAACCCTGCACCTGCAAGTAATCCCAGACACTGAGCACTGGCAGACGCAAAAGCCGTGTCACCTGTGCCTGCAGCTTTGACAAACTGACTGTTATCAGGTACACTCTGCTCTCCTGGGTATTGAAGCGGGCTCCTAGATATTCCAACGATTGAGACAGGACCAGGTGACTCTTCGCCATGTTGATGGCCCAACCCAGAGAGCCGAGAGTGTTCATCACTCGTTGCACGGATCGAGCGCACTTCTACTCTGTCTTTGCCTGGATAAACCAATCGTCTAATATGGCTGGACCAGAATTCCTTCTCGTTGCAAGGCTGCTGCCACCACCACCATCATTTTTGTGAAGGTCCAGGGCGCTGTGGCAAACCCAAAGGGAAGAGCTCAAAACTGGAAGTGCTAACCCAACACCTTGAACCGCAGAAACTTCTGATGGTCCTTTCAAATGGGAATATGTAGATAAGCTTCAGTTAGATCCAAAGACGCCAGGAATTCTCCTTTGCGGACCGCCACAATCACTGTATGCAACATCTCCATCCGGAAATGTGGCACCCGCAAGCTTAAGTTTACCTTCTGCAAATCCAAGATGGGGCGAAAGGTGTCTTCCTTCTTTAATGCCACAAAATAGATGGCATAACTTCCCCGCCCCTGCTTGCTTAGCAGCACCGGAACTACAGCCTCCAGGCTTATTAACCTTTGTAGAGTCCCCTCTACTGCTTCTCTTTTGCTTCAAGAAAAGCAGTGAGACTCCAGAAATTCTTCCCCGAGCGGACACAAAAATTCTAAGGTGTAACGGACAACCTTTAGAACCCACCAGTCTGAGGTAATCTTGGCTCACTCCTCATAAAAATGAGACAACTTGCCCCAACCACTTCCAGTGAGGAGTGGGCAAACCTAGCTTCATTGAAAGGTCTTATTGCCTCCGGTCCCCTGACTGAACCTGCTTCTGGAGGACCTGCCGGCACCCTGAAAAGTCTGCTGGAGACCAGATGACTACTTGGAACCCAACGAGGAAGACCCTCTGCCAGACCAAAACCTCGAGTCCCGAAAACGGGAGCGGGATGGAAAGACCACCTTATTGCCCTTCTTATCCTCCGGCAGTCTATTTCCCTTGGATTCCCCAGGGACTTCACCAGCTGGTCTAGGTCCTCTCTGAAAAGCAGCTTCCCCTTGAAAGGAAGATTGCATAGCTGAGTCTTGGACCACGTGTCCACCGACCAATTGCGCAACCACAAAGGTCTGCCTGCGGCTACCACCGAGACCATTTGCTCCATTTCTGGCTGAAGTACGCACCAAGTCATACAAGGCATCTGCCACATAAGCCACCCCAGCCTCCAGATGAACCGCCTGAACAGGGGTGATCACACAAGACGAGGCCTGTTCCTGAGGTTTCTGAATCTAGCACAAGCACACCTCTGTATCATGCTAGCACACACCGCTGCACACAAACTCAAGGTTGACACCTCGTGCATGTGCTTCAACTGAATCTCCAACTTGCAGTCCTGGACATCCTCCAGAGCGGCAGACCCCGCCACCGGAATCGTAATCTTCTTAGTTACTGCAGAGACAGCTGCGTCTACCTTAGGAGTCTTAAGGCAGTCCCAAATGCTCTTCCAGCAAGGGATAAAGCTTCACCATCACCCTCCCGATCTTCAAACCTACTTCCAGGAAATCGCATTCCTGGCTAATCAGCTGCTGAATCTTTTTAGGGATGGGAAAGGCACTGGGCGGCCTCTGCAGTCCATCCAGGACCAGACTGATGTCCTCATTATCCGACTTTTCCTGAGTTAGCTTTATCCCCAATTCTTCCAACACCTGTGAAATAAGGGGCCGAAGTTTCCCCTCCTTAAACAGACAGACCACTCAAGGGTCATCCCCCTGGGTCCCGGTCTCCATGAGTTTGAGTCATCCTTGCTCACATCCGGATCTGGGGTCTGACCCTCACTCAGGTCCTCATCTGGATCAGCTCCCTGTTGTGATGCAGCATCCTTTTCCATCATCCAGATCCCTGGGGTCACCCTCTGCACAAGCGTAATGTAACCCCAGGGGCTTGAGCATGCACCTAGAACCGCCCGCTGAAGCCAGCCTAGGTCTCTTGGGTGGCCCTGGCCTTCAATCGCTGGATCTCCTCTCCCCTGCACACTTTCGAGCCAGAAAGGCCCCGTGCATCGGCAGGAAAAATTCGGGAGAAAACCCCTGCGGACCTTCAAACCCCCTGCTCAAGAAGACTGGACTCCAAATCCGCTCCCTCCTCCTGGCCATCCTCCGGTTCCTGCCCTGCAGGAGAGAGTGGAGGAGGGAAGTCACCGGGTTCCCAATCGGCTGGGGTCCCTGTCTGCTATCCTCCTCGGGGGAAGATGCAGCATCCTTTTCCATCATCCAGCCCTAGTCCCCACAGAACAGGAAGCCTTCTTGGACTTAGAAGCCTTAAGAGAAGATCTCTCCGCTCCCGATGCACAACTTGTGCAATGGAAGCGAGAATTCAAGTGAGCAGACCAGAGCCCGCAGGCCTTGCAAGCCTCCACACGCGGTTTGTCCACCATGAGGGCCACAAATTAAATCGGCCCTATCTCACCGCTGCGAGGCAGGCCGCACATGTGACCGCCCTTCCAAGCCAAGCAAAGACATGCTCCCGCGCCGAAAAAGCCGGCGCACGGGAAAAAGCAGGAACAATCCTGAATACCGTGCGACACTCATGGTGGTCAGCACAGGGTCCCCTGTGGGGAAAAACTAAAATTGCACGGCCCTCTCTCGCTCTCCCACTCCTGTTGGCCACAGAGGATCCCGCTGGTTGACCACCCCAGCACTGTATCACAGTCCGAATCTCCTGGCTCCTGTCTGTCTTCTTTTCTTTTTTAAACAAACTTAAATAAGCTCAACTCAGAGAACAAGAAGATAAAGACAGGGAAACTTCTCTGTATGGAGCCAGTGGTGCACAGGAGGGGACTTCAGGGCACTAAGAGACAGCCAGCCCCCTAGCCATCTAGGTCCCCGGAGACAGCAGGCCACAATAGCCAGGGGTATCCAAACCCCTCAGTCGGCCAGCTCAACCTGAGGTATGGCCCACAAAAGGAATCTAGCACCTCGGGGAGCAGAATCCAAACGTCAAATCTCCAAGTCTCTCAAATTAGTCAGAACTACAGGTTTGCACTTCCCTTCCCCCAACCAGAAAGAGCCGGAGTGGTTGTGCTGAAAGAAAAATGTAACTTTTTTTTTTTCTATAAAGAAACAGCAGCCACAGCAAAGGAAGAAATTCAAGCAAAAAAAGAAATACTTCCCTGTTGCTGGCAACACCTCTGGGAAGAAGCCTTTAGAGGATAAGAAGGAACCAGGACCCCTGGCTGTCAGACCCCTGGATCTGCTGCAGGCTAAAGCTGACCAGGGATTACCAACCCCCCGCTCGCCCGGCTCAACCTGAGGGATGGCCCACAAAAGAACCTAATACCTCAGGGAGCGTCTTCTAACTTCTCTCTTCTTCTGTCCCTTCTTTCTTCCTTTTTTCTTAACTGCAGGTTTGCACCTTTACCATCTGCTGGAGACAGAGAAATACTGACTGCAGGTGGCACTCTCAGATATGTAGCAGTGCCTCAAAATTTTTAGTTCTCTGCCTCCATCTGCTGGTAGGGATGCAAAACCCACTTGTCTGGACTGATCTGGGGTACGAACAGGAAAATACAGATTTCTTTTGTCCTGAAAAACAGAATATATTTAAAAAACAAAAACAGAATATAAAGGAATTTCTCAGACATTGAAAAGCCAATAAAAGAAATCGTGAAGTGGCTGTAGAAAGATGTTTTCCTCTCTCAGGATGCTTAGCATTCTGAAGAAATAAAATGTTACCTAGTTTGATGTGGACCTTGTCGGTAGGAAGGATTGCTGCTGGATACTGGTTAGTTGTCGGTGGTGGTGTCAGACCTGTGTTGGTCGGAGAGGCATCTCGAGGATAACAAACTGCCTCAATCAGGTTTAATTGACCGTTCCTCTTTACTTTATGGCCAAGACCATATACAAGCAGTCGAGCCCAGGGGGCCTTATAGAGGGAGGAGCTGAAAAATAAACATAGCAGTAAGAAAAACTTCACAGAAAAATAAAACATCTTCTAGTAAGCAGTTTGTGAATACAAATAGAAATAAAAGAACAAAAACATACTTTAAAATGTCTGTATGTGAATGCAAAAAGTCTGCTTGGAGAGTTGGAATGTATGGCATTGTACAAGGATATAGATATACCGTAGACATTTCAAAGCCATGGTGGCCGGACAACAATCAATGGGACACTGTGATACCAGAGTATAAATCATATTGACATGACAAGGCAGACTGAATTACTGGTGGGGTGGCACTACCGTACATATAAAGGATGGCACAAAATCAAGCAGGACAAAAATCCTGCACTGTGGAATCTTTATAGAAAGAAATTCCAAGTATACAGATAAGAGTATAGCAGTGGGTGTATACTACTGACCACTGGTCAAGATAAAGAAACAGACTGTTAAATGCTATCTAAAATTAAAAAGGCAAATAAATAGGGCAACACAATAACAATGAGAGATTTAATTTACTCCCATATTGATTGGGTTAATGTCTCATGGGGACGTGCCACACAGGTTAAGTTTCTAGATTCTTAATTGACTGTTTCATGAAACAGTTGATCCTAGAACCGACAAGGAGTCAGCTACTTTAATTCTAATCCTCAGCGGAACACATGATTTGGTGCAAGAGGTTACCCATGGTGGGGCTTCAAAGCAATAGCAATCATAATGCAACCAAATTTGACAATTGCTGGAGGAAAGACTTTAAGCAAAACTACTGCAGTAGCATATAACTTTAAAAAGGGGGATTATGATATATAGATACACACACAACACACTTATTAAAACAACTTACTCTTTGCGAAATCCAGACTGGCTCTCTTTACAAGACACAATAACAAAGGTAGCACCAGGAAAATTAACATCCATACTGACTTTAGATTCTGAAATTGGAAACTCTTCAGAGGGAAACTGCTCAGGAGCATTCTGAGGAAAAATAAAGAACATATAATTCTTATAATTACTGTTATAAAGAAATGTCACAATATAAAATCCCAGTGTCACTTGGAAGTTTTAATCTCAGTAAAATTATAAAGAGATAAAGAAGCTCATGGAGTGATACAGGCATGAGGGAACCTCTCTCTTCATGTGGCTAAAGGTTATAAAACAGGATGGGGTCACTATATGTTTGCCCTTCCCATTACTTGGAATAGTTTCCACAAGAAAGGGATCCATTAAAAGGTAACGAAGCTCCAGAAAACTGCTTTTGAAAAATGAAATATCAATCAGTTACTGGAAATACTGGTGCAAAGTTCTATTTAGCTCCAGTGACACCAGTCTTCTTACAGGTTCAAACCCATACAGGATAGCAAGCATGCCGAGAGCCACTTTTATAAACATTAGGAGGGCAACAGTAAGTGACATGGTGAGCAGGAAGTTACACGTGGGCAATTTTAGTGGAATAAGAAGAAGAATTACCTAAGAAAATCTGCAACTGAACATATCTGGCTACAGTCAGGTCAACTATTGTGCGACCAGACTTACCCGGCTATCTGAAGACAGGTGGCAGCTCTGTGGATGCAGTGGGTGCTTGAGCACCCCAATATTGAACAATCTCCTTCATTGGGCCCAGAGAGGTGTATTGTATGGAGTTTAGCATCTCCAATCATTTTAAAAAGTTGGCTCCTATAGTACCGCATATCAGTGTTACCCGGCTAAAAACCAAGCAAGCCCTGCCTGCCCTCCCTCTCGTGACCTGGATAAGTTTTACCCAGACAGCAGGATAGGAATCTCAATTCTCTAGGTTTGTTCAGGTAATTTTAAAAGCCTTCTGGACAAACTCCTTTGAATATTGTCTCAAATTATAGTCCAAGTATAAATGATGGCGCTATTGAACAAAAATACAGAAAAGGAAAGCAAGAGTTTGCAGGTTTACCTGCAGGAAGGAACAGATTTGCTTTGTTAGATCCATCAGACTCTCTTCTCCTTGGTGCAGAGCCCGAGTAATGGCTACAGTGAGCCACTCTCGAATCGTGAGAGCATTGCCTTGGTAAAAAAGGTCTGTGGAGGAACAGTTCTGGGAGAGGATGCAGTGTTGCAGGGACTGGGCCAGAAGAATACTACTTGAACCGATGGTGCCATCTGTAAACCAAAACTAAATTATATTAAGCATTTAAATCAGTCTGCTATCATTCACTGAGAAACATGGAATAAAGGTAAGTGACATTGTGAAAAGAAAGACCCTCCACCCCCACCCCCCAAACACAATGCGAGATCTGCCCTTTCATTTTCCAGGCACTGCCATGTTGCCTCACATTTACAAAGCTTCTAGGGTGTTTGGGTTGCCTCAGTACGATTCAAGAGATTTTCAAATAGAAATTTATTATTTTTAGCATGAGGGATGGGGAATTTTTTCAGCCAAAATCAAGCTAAATGCACGATCCATTATTATTCTTCACCTTTTAACTCTTCGATAACATTTCAAATTATGTTTTACCAGGAAGGGGCGGTGCCAGAAGCTGATTAGATAGCAGCTGTAGATGCTCCAGAGTGATATCACGAATGGCAGGAATATGAAATAATCGAGTAAAAGTATGTGGCGACTTTGGAGCGAAGATATTCAGCAGAGCTATGCGGCAGTAGAGCCTGGAAAGAGAGGCTTCGCATCTCAGCAGCTCTCTGTGAAGAAAATACATTTGTAATTAAAGAGTAAACCTACACCCAGCTAGCAACATATGTGTGTACTTTCCAATTTTCAAACACAAGGTACCTACATACACAGTTGTGGGGAAACAAGGGAATTATGTGCAGTGCGATTCCTTGTTTTGTCCTGGGACTTGGGTTTTCCTCAGAAAGTTCATTTCCTTTGAAATGGCCTGTAGTGTTTTGAACCTTTACAACATTGTAGTGGCTTGGAATGCTTGCTCGACTCAGAGTGAGGCTTGGACAGCTTATCTCCCAGTATCCTTAAGGAGCTGTAAGATTAACATCTAGCAGTGCCATTGGCAAGACAGCTGTGCTATCACTTTGTGTGATTAGCCCACAGAAAACTAGCCCTCAAGTTGCTAGAACTCTCCAGTCTTGGCTGGGACTAGAAAGAGATCGACCTGTTCCAGCTTGTGTGGACAGCTCTTTCCTGACCTCCCCCAGCACTGGTTAAGTACAGTCAGTGTCTAGTTAGCATTTATTGATCGAATCTTTGTTATGTTACTGTTTTCAAACCAATCTTTTTCCTGTTCACTGTTCCTGCTATTTGTTAATATACTCTTCAGTTTGTTATCTCTGTCCCAGACCGATTCATGATTTCAGTATTTTCTGCATTTGGTCTGTAGGTGCATTTCAAGGAACTGTAAAACCTCTTGGTTGTGTGGGGTCTCAGTTTCTTTAGAAGCCACCAGAGGATAACTTGTGGGCAGGGTACTTGCCCATGGCAAGCAGGAACCCAGGTGGTAGGTGGGAAGCTGCCAGGGTAAGGGAACATGCAGAGGTGCGTGCAGGTGAGCATGGGCAGTGCTTGGCAGGACCCTCTGAGTTTCCACAGGGTTAACCCCAAGTGGGTGTTAGGGGCAGCACTAAGCTGTGTTTAATACTGGCTTGTTATGTGGCTAAAAGTACACACACACTTTCACACATAAGCTTCCAGGCACTGCTCTTTTTAATGCAGTCATCAAAAGTACATTTATTGTAAAAGTACGCGTGTACTTTCAGGGAGGAGAAAAGTCAATCTACATGCTTGCCTCCTTATTACACGGGTAGATTTTGACAAAGCCTTTGAATATTTATCCCCCTAAGATTTGTTTATTCAATTTTCTATACTGCAATCTTGACACAAATAAGTTTCAAAACAATTTGCGTGTTTTTGACAGATATGTAGCATAAGTTCTTTGACCACATACATAAGAACTGCAGTGAATGCAGGAAACACATCAAAACTTCTAAACTTCTGATTTGCAGTACCAAATGTTAAAAGCAAAAGTCAGTAACTCTGTGTGCAGGTTTTCCCAAATCTGTATCTCCCCTCATTTTACATCCTCCCATTTTTTAAAAAACTTTTATTTAATCAGTTTTTGCCATAGAAACAAATAGATCATTGTACATACACAAGTTAAAAATAAACCAATTACACAAGCTATTGCTTAACCAAATAGGCAGAAAACTGGCAAACTAACAAGCTAATATGCCCCTTCTATCAACCATACCATAGAACAATCAGAACAAACAGAAATGAGTAAAATTTAACACAACACATCCCCACACAACGTCTATCAGGTAGGGATTTCAGAGCCATCATTCTAGACCATACAAGCTGTTGAAAGAACCCCATATCCAATTATATTTGAAGCTTTCTCCTTTTTTTTTTTGTAATAAACATTTTTATTTGGATAATGTATAACATACAAGCCATGTAATATATTATACAGCATCGTCTCCCGAGACAGTGTCATTATCCATTATTAAACCCCTATAAACCTCGTCCTCCCCCCACCCTCATCTCTCCTTACGGTCTCAGATAAGATAATATAATATTATATAACATTTCTAAATCAGTACAGTTGCCACTGCTTAACAAGAACAATAAACCAGAACTGTAATAAAGTTGTATATTTATATAGCCTTATAATTATATATCATTTGTGGAGGAAAGAAATTATAATTATAATGGAGGCTCATAAAATAAAGATATTGTAACAGAAATCGTGTCTAGTCTCTTCATTCCATCGTGGGCTATGTTGGGTCTTCACGGCTTTGGAAGTTATGAGGTGTGTTTATAATCCCGGAACCAGATATCAAAAGGATCCCAAATCTTCCCATAGGCAATTAATTTATCTCGGTGGCAAGCTGATATTTTTTCCATGGTTCTGATACCCAATAATTTATACACCACTAGACTCCTAGGAGGTGTGGCCTTTCTTTTCCACCACTTTGCCTCAACCAATCTAGCTGCAACAGCCAGATAGCGTAATAAACGCTTGTGGGAACCACATAAATCATCATTCCCCAGTCCTAATAACCAGAACTCTGGAGGCAAAGGAGTCTCTATCCCCAGCATCTCCTTAGCTAGTTCTTGAATTTGTACCCAAAAAACATGTATGTTCAGACAGGACCACCACATATGGAGGAAAGAGCCCCCAACCGTTTCACATCTCCAACAGGTATTCGAGAGTTGAGGATACCATTGTGCCAGTGTATCAGGGCTTAAGTACCACAGATATAGGATTTTGTATTCATTCTCAATCATGGCGGTAGATATCGAGTTTCTCCCCAAACCCTGAAAGCAGGTATCCCATTGTTCATCATCCCATTGTCCCCCTAAATCCTTTTCCCAGGCTCTTAGATGTGCGGCTGTATAGGTTCCCCTTCCTTCCAAAAGTTTATATATTTTAGACATTAATTGGGGGGTCTTTTAACAGCTATGCAAAAGCCTTCCATTAAAGAAATACCTTTCTGGACATCACGGTGAACCTCAGAACTGTATAAGAAGTGTCTTAACTGAGCATATGCTAAAAAATCTATCTTGTTTATAGCATATTCACTCTCTAAGGTTGAAAAGGACTTCATGGCTCCTGCCGTGCACACTTGATGGATCTGAGTGAGCCCTTTTTCTTCCCACACCTGAAAAATCCACGACTCGCTTCCTATAAGGAAGTCAGACTGTGCCCAGAACCGCGCTGAAAGAAGTAACCTTTTTTCCCTGTCAAACTCTCTCTCCATCTGTACCAAATTGTTACCATGCATCGCAGAGAAGGCAATATATGTTGCCCTCGGAGATCTGGTCTCTTTTTCTCCCAGAAAATGGTCTCAAGGGTCCCCCTGCCTAAACAATTTTGTTCAATAGACATCCATTGCTTTTTACTGCTTGGGATATGGCTTTCTACAACTGCTTGTAATTGAGAGGCAATATAGTATTTTTTTTTTTAGATTTGGGACTCCCAGCCCCTCCTTATTCCTAGTCCTGTACAACACTTGTCGGTTCACTCTTGGAGGTCATCTTTTCCAGATATAGGAAAAGAATTTCCGTTCCAAGGACTGAAACCACTCATCTGCAATCAAACAGGGTAAAACTTGAAATGAGTAACTAATTCTGGGAAACAGATTCATTTTCACAATCGCAATCCTACCCATCCAAGATATGTTATATCGATCCCATTTCTGCATATCTTTATTCAGGGTGCTGAGCAAAGGCTCATAGTTCACCTTAAAGAGGTCCTTCTGATCAACCGTTAAATTAACTCCCAGGTAGCGTACTGGGCTGGTTGTCCATCTATAGGGGAAAAGCTGTGTTAATTTAGATCTTTGCTCTATGGTGAGATTGATGGGTAGAATCTCCAATTTGTCCATATTGACCCGAAACCCTGAGACCACCCCAAACTGTTCTAATACACTTGTCAAAGCTTTTAGGGATGTATCAGGTTTCGTGACTGTAAAAATGATATCGTCCGCGTATAAAGATATCTTATATTGGTCCTTGTCTACCGAAACCCCATAGATATCCCGCGCTTGACGGACCATTTCAGCCAGCGGTTCAACACTCAATGCAAAGAGCAGTGGTGAGAGAGGGCACCCCTGCCTAGTGCCCCGGTGAATAGGAAAGGTAGTAGTATATCCACAGTTTATCTTGATACAGGCCCGTGGGTCCCTGTATAGTTCTTTGACCCATCCTAAGAAAGCCCACCCTCACCCATCTTTTCCATCTCTGCGAACACGAAAGGCCAATGGACGCTGTCAAATGCCTTTTCTGCATCTATGGTTAGGAGTACTGAAGGAGATTCAAAATCTTTCGGACGTTATCCGAAGTAGACCTCCCCGGCATAAATCCTGCCTGATCTTCTTTAACCAAATCCAGAATTACTAACCGTAGGCGATTGGCGAGGATCTTGGCTAACAATTTAAGATCGATGTTGATCAAAGATATGGGTCGGTAAGACCCACATAGAGTATCATCTTTCCCAGGTTTTGGGATTACCGTAATCCCTGCTGTGTTACCATGGGGAAGCAATTGCTGCCCCTCTCGAAGGGCATTAAACATATCCTTATGAGGATTCATTAACACTCCCATAAATTTTTTTATAAAATAAGGGCGTGTACCCATCAAGTCCGGGTGCCTTTCCTGCTTTCAGAGATTTAATAGCATCTTGAACTTCCTTTGTGGTAATAGGTAATCCCAGAGTAGCCTGTCTCTCTTGCGTGAGAGATGGCAATTCCAATTTGCAAAGAAAGCTGGATATATCTTTGGATCCCACCTCATGATCAGTAGTATAGAGAGCCTCATAAAATTTAGCAAAACATGTCTTAATCATAGGTGATTTGATATGAATTTGCCCTAAGTAGTCTTTGATTTTATGAATATGGGATTGTGTTCGTTGACCTTTTAATTTATGGGCTAAAGGTTTGCTAGGTTTATCAACCTGTTCATAATATTCCTGTTTCACTATATCTAACTGATGTGCTATTTGATGTGCTTCATACACCAAACCGCTTCAGATGGTGCAAAATGCAGCAGCACGAATTCTGACAAATACCAGGAGAAGGGACCACATAACCCCCATTCTAAAGAGCTTCCATTGGCTACCTATACACTTTAGAATAATATACAAGGCCATTCTTACCACACACAAAAACATCAACCAACTGGCTCCCATTGACCTACAGATCCCTCTCCAACTACACAATTCGTCAAGACCGACAAGAGATGCATACAGGGGATCGCTACAGGTACCACCGTCCAAATCCACTAGACACTGCACACTAAGAGACCGGGCTTTCTCTACTGCCATTCCACCGTTATGGAACTCCATCCCCTCAAATCTAAGAACAGAACCATGCATCTCAACTTTCAAAAAAAAGACTAAAGACCTGGATATTCACACAAGCTTTCCCGGACGCCAATTGATAGAACACCGCCAAGCTACCCCTAATCTCCAACTATACCATGGTTAACTAATCTCCAACATGGTTAACTAATCTCCAACTCGGTTAACTAATCTCCAATTACACCATGGTCATCCTTATCTTCTATCGTTTACCTGTGTGAATTTTAATAACCTTTCCTTTCTCTTCCTTCTCAGCCAAGTTCTTATCACCCTGTTATATGTAACTGCCTTTTCAACACCATTGTTATAGTTATGTTTACTATGCACCCCTGTTTTATGTGAACCAGCACGATGTGACTGCTGTCTCGAATGCCGGTATATAAAAATCTGAAATAAATAAATAAATAAATAAATTTGTTCAGCATCTAAGTCTTTCAACAATTGTCGAGCCTCATCAAGTACGTGAATCTTAATTGACCTCTGATCCTGTTTATGAGCCTTTTCTAAATCTGCTATCCACTGTAACAACTTAATTCTCAGTAACCCTTTCTGTTTTTTGTGATAGGTTCCCAGGCTAATAAAATTGCCCCTTATATTGGCTTTTAATCCTTCCCAGAGAGTCACTAGGGGGCACTCCATGAAGTTAGCATGTGGCACATTTAAAACTAATCAGAGAAAGTTATTTTTCACACAACGCATAATTAAACTCTGGAATTTGTTGCCAGAGGATGTGGTTAGTGCAGTTAGTATAGTTGTGTTTAAAAAAGGATTGGATAAGGTCTTGGACGAGAAGTCCATTATCTGCTATTAATTAAGTTGAATTAGATAATAACCACCGCTATTACTAGCAACGGTAACTTGGAATAGACTTAGTTTTTGGGTACTTGCCAGGTTCTTATGGCCTGGATTGGCCACTGTTGGAAACAGGATGCTGGGCTTGATGGACCCTTGGTCTGACCCAGTATGGCATGTTCTTATGTTCTTATCTGCTGTTGCATTAAGTAGTATATATTCCTCTATTTGCTTTTTTATCTTGGGGAGGTATTCTTTATTTTTTAGTAAGCTGTCATTCAGCTTCCAGAATCGTATACCTGGGTCAAAGTTAGGTATGACCACCTCCCACCATATAGGCGAGTGGTCGGACCACGTAATACATTCTATGTCTGCGTTTTTGTATGATCGACTAGCGTTTTATCAATTAAAAAATAGTCTATACATGAATACGTATTATGGGGTCTAGAGTAGAATGAATTCTTGCTATGTGGGTACAGAAGTCTCCATACATCAACCAATTGCCAATCATTCATAAGTCGATTAAGAGACTCCGATCCCTCTGATTTGTACTTCCCTTTCCTGAGGATGTGTCGTTGCTCACCATATGTGCCATATTAAAGTCACCACCAATTACTAAGTGACCCCCCCCCTCCACTTGGTGCAATTTCTGATTAATTTCATCCAGAACCAATCTCTGGTCAGTATTGGACAGTATACATTAACCAGGGTGTATTTACAGTTTGAATCTCAACCACCAGGATTATATATCGGCCATTAGGACCTGTAATGGTGTCAAGAACCTTTACTCCCAACGAATTAGCAAAAAGGATTCCCACTCCACTGTATTTACATTTAGGACCACTGGCGGCATAATACTTTTGGTTAAAGAAACGTGGGCGCAATAAATGCTCATGCCTCCGCTTGAGGTGTGTTTCCTGAATGAAAACCACAGTAGCCTGTAGGCGGGACAACTCATTACATAATTGTCTCCTCTTCATAGGAGAATTTAATCCCTTCACATTAAGGGATACAAATTTAAGAGTGGTCATTATGTATCCTCCTCCCTCATCTGCCCAGGACTAAGTACCATTCGAATAAAATGAAAACCAACTGTACTGCTAACAACCTTTCCTTTCCCCCTCTCCCCAGTAATCCCACCCCCTCTACCCCTCAGAAAATTGTCGCCTCCCATGAGGTTGACCTCTAACAGAGGAAGATTCATCTAGTCCTCCCATCCTCCCCATTCATTAACAATCAAAGTATTATTATTATTATCTCTCTCCGATTCCAGCCTTCTTAAAGACAGATAATGTATCATATTGTTTAAGAGTACACCCAGTGTTCAAAAATGGCTATGTCACATCCATAGAAATCCCATTGTGCTGTAGGTTTCTTGTGTCCTCATTCACTCTCAGGAGGCCAGAGAATCTTTTTTGCGTTCCGATGTTGTCGAGTTCCCCAGCACACCGGAGCCCGATGTCCTCTTCAAGCGACGATCTCCTTTCCCCGCTCTCTGCCATTTTGCGGTCTCCAGAGCGGGCAGTGTCTGATCTTACGTTGGTGCCATATAAGCAATGACCACTCCCATGCCTTTTAGTATGGCCACAGCTTCTGTCATCGATTTAGCCCTAGATGATACACCCTTAATGGTAAACGCTATTCCACAAGGGAAGAGGCAGCGATAAAGATGATGGTCTCTCCGAAGGGCAGCTGTAACAGGTTGGAAATCCTGGTGGCTTTTTCAAGGTTGCTGGAGAGAGGTCATTATAGACTGAAAGGGCATGGCTGTCCCACTCAAAGGCGTCCACTTTTCTTGCAACTTTCATAATGGCTTCTTTTACAGAAAAATTATGCTTGCAAAGTACAATGTACCTAGGGGCATTTCTGGGCACTGCTCCTAGGACCCAATGTGCCCGTTCTACCTTGACGGTTTTGGGCGAGTCCGGTGATTCTTCGTTCGCCACCACCGCTGCTTTAAGTAGCGCACAGCAAATTAGCCGGGCAATTTCCTTGATGTCGGTATAGGCTGCGTCTTCTGGTAAGCCCCAAATGTGCAAGTTGTTGCGACGTGTTCGGTTTTCTAAGTCTTCAAGTTTTAACTCCGTTTCCTCTTCTATGTTGTGCAAACTTGCAATCTCCGAGGTTAAATTGTTTAACCGTGTGTTATGGTCGTCTAGCTGGGCCTCACTATTGTCCACCCGATGTCCCAGGTCTTTAATATCGGTGCGGAGACTAGCAATCGCGTCGCGAAATTCGTCCGATAGCATTTTTATATCATTTTTCAGGCCCATAAACCAGTTTTGAAGGTCTTTTTTTATTGATGGACCTTTCTCTACTGTCCAGCTCCAGTAATTCTGGACCTTGTTTACCTTCTGCGCCATTCGGGTCTGCTTCCCCCGTGGCCTCACTCAGAGCCGCAAAGCGGGATCCACCGGCATCAAAAGAAAATTGCTGCAGATCCACCGCTTTTTTTCGGCTAGACATATTCTCTGGAGTCGTGGCTTCTCGGATGTAGAAATTGCTGAATGGCTGCGCCACTGAAACTGGGAGATTTATCCTTTATTGCTTTGGAGAGTATCGGAGGAAAGATTTAAGCGGCCATCTTGGTCAGATGACGTCACTTCCCCCAGCTTTCTCCTTTTAAGATGAATCTTAACTTTTCAATATTAGCAATTTCTTAGCCCTGAGCCCGCCAGTGATCGAAACATGGGTTAAACTTTCAGAATGTAGCCACTGTGAATCTGGCTGAAAGTTCAGCCACTAATAACCAAAACTTAGCAGGAACCAGGGACTCATTCCATTTACCTAAAAGCCCTAGAAGAGGGGTCACATACACCGGAGAACCAATAATATCAAAGATCTCCTGTGTGATCCTTTCCCAAAACCGATGCACCCCTAGACAGTACCATTACATATGCTCTACATCCCCGCCAACATAATGAATCTGCAGTAGGGAAAAGTATTGAAAAATAAACCAGGGTACGATACGTTCTATATAACAGCTTAATCATCAGCTTGACTCTCTTGTTGCAAATAGAAATATGATGCACTGAAAACCATATACCTTTCCAAGCAATTTTGTGCAAATGAGTTCCTAGATCTATATTCCATGTTATCTATCAAAGTCTGAGGTGTTGTGTTGCTATATTTAGCCTGTAGAAAAGCCCAATAAATAATAGAAGCGCCTTTGATTGCAGAACCATATGTACATAATTCTTCCACAGCATTTAATCGCTGCAAAGGCTTTCATATATAATAAATGCCCCTCAAAACTTTCTCAATCTGTAAAAAGGAACTGAGAGAGCTATTAGCCAAATCATAATAAACTGAAGCTGTTGGAAAAGTTTTAAATCCCACTTCATTCCAGGGCTGCGTCACAAAACCTAAACTACGATCTTACCTCCTCCCATTTTTAAAAACAAAAGCAGGACAGCTCCCTGTGAAAATGCATCAAAGGTTTCTCATTAATGATGGAATTGGCTTATTTAATACCAGGCCTTCAGGAAATAAGATATCTTACTTTATTTTCTGTGCATGGCCCACCAGCAGCTGCACCTTCATTTTTCTTTTGTTCCCTGACTTTTTGTCAAAAGCCACAGAAACAAAAAGCATTTTCTTTCCAGAAAAATTCAAGACTGTCCAAGACAATTGGCTCCCAATCTGAAAAGCAAACTAAAAGCTACAGGTTGCAACATTTCTTACGTTTACTTTCCTATTTAATACGCAACAGTTTGGTCTTTTTAATTCAAGAGCAAGGAACTTAAGAGTGGGGATCTAGGGAGGGTGCAGCCCTCAAAACCATCTTCAACATTTCCAAAATGACAGAATTAGAAGAGCCACCAGAGATCAACTTTCACAGCATTTCATAAGGAAGGAGGACATGTAACCTTATACTCCGTGTGAAGGCAGGAATAAAAGACCAGATTATGTTCCTTATGACGAACATATACCAAGTTTTATTTTAACCAGTTTTCAGGTTTGCCACATGGCAGAATTATTCTTGCTGTATTCATCACATTTACTGTATTAGAGAGTCCAGAAGCCTCCAGCTCCCCCCAGCTAGGATGCATCTTCCCTGATGGTAACAATTACTTTAGACATTTAGCTGTGAAATCGTACATTTCTGTTTACCTGTGAATCTGAATGTTTGTGCTGTCCAGTGTAACCAGTCCATTTGTTGCAGTCCTCCTATACCCTGCAGGAGGCCTTTCCAGCATATCGATAGGGTACCAGTATCTCACCAACACTCCCTCACTTCGAAGGTAAGTCTCTACCTGTACCAACTCATTTGCCTGAAATGATAAAAGGGATATTTTGTTTGCATGCCCATTTCAATATAAAGTACAACATACTGAGATATAAGACACTGATATGCGATGAGCTATTCTTCAGTCTCATCATATTTTCAGCTACACTGTCCCAAAATAAATCTTGTATGCAATGCCTTGGATTTTCTTACTGCCAGAAACATAACTGAAAACATAAAACTAGTTAACAAGCAATCACAGCAGTGCACATGCATTTTATTTTGCACCAACGTAAAAAATAAAAAATAATCTACAAACATTAGAAATGTCTTTTCTTCTATAAAACTTACAGCACTTCAAGATAATTAAAGACCAGACCAAATCCAAACTAGTTGGAAAATAAGAATCTTTTCATATATTTTCTCAATATAGTAAAAGGTTTCTCACTGAATCTACATCCAGGACCACTCCATGCAGAGCAAACGTCTTCAGCATCCCTCGAATGGCAAATTTAGGTAAAGCAGTGCCCACTGCATTGCTGGCGATATTATTACTCTCTGGAGACCTAATCACCACAGTGAGCCCTAGGGACCAAGGGAACACAGTACAAAATATTTCTGTGAGTACAGTTTGTCACTGTATAAAATGGCTTTTCTTATAAGTGAGGATGTGTATGCATTCTTATAGTAGCTCAGCAATATATTGTAGGAAAAAACAGCAGATGCTTGCTCATGAAAGAGTTTGTAACATTCAGGTCACAGAAATGGGATCATAATCAGTAGAAGTTGAAAGGAAAATTAGTTTCTTACCTGATAATTTTCGTTCCTGTAGTACCACGGATCAGTCCAGACACCTGGGTTTTGCCTCCGCACCAGCAGATGGAGACAGAGAAGTTTTTACAACAACCCTGGCATATATACCAAGGTGCCACCCACAGTCCCTCAGTCTTACATAATGTCAAAGCAACATGGAACAAACACCAAAACAACTAACTTCCCAACTATAAGGCTCAGTCAAACCCCAAACCGGGAACAGAACTCACAGAACCAAAGGAACCAGCGAAAAACTAACCGTTCGAAAAGGAGAACATATACGAGCGGACTCTCTGTTACTTAAGTAAACACAGTTACGGGCGGGGCTCTGGACTGATCCGTGGTACTACAGGAACGAAAATTATCAGGTAAGAAACTAATTTTCCTTTCCCTGTACGTACCCGGATCAGTCCAGACACCTGGGATGTACCAGAGCCAACTTACCTAGGGCGGGAGCCGGAGAGGCTCGCTCTGAGCACTCCTTCTCCAAAGCCACCGGAATCCAAAGCCTGCACATCCAATCTATAATGCCTTGCAAAGGTATGCAAGGATTTCCAAGTAGCTGCCCTGCAAATTTCCTGGGGCGAAACTTGCTGACATTCTGCCCAAGAGGCGGCCTGTGACCGTGTAGAATGGGCGCGAAGCTCTACCGGCAGTGTCTTACCGCGCAGCAAATACGCGGATCCGATAGCTTCCTTTAGCCAACGAGCTATCGTAGTTTTTGAGGCCATACCCCCTCTCTTCGAACCACTCCACAACACAAAAAGATGGTCCGATACCCGGAAAGGATTTGTAATCTCCAAATACCAGAGCAGAGCCCTGCGGACATCCAGTTTCCGTAAATCCTTCTCCACAGGATCCGACCGGTCCCCTCCTGAAAAAGAGGGGAGCTCAACCGACTGATTCATGTGAAAAGACGACATCACCTTCGGAAGAAAGGAAGGAACTGTCCGCAAGGAGACACCAGAATCGTAAATCCGAAAGAATGGTTCCCTGCATGACAACGCCTGCAATTCCGACACCCTACGTGCCGAAGAAATTGCCACCAAAAATACCACCTTCAGCTTGAGATCCTTCAGCGTCGTTCACTTAATAGGCTCAAAGTGCGGTGCACACAATGCCAAAAGCACCAAATTGAGGTTCCAGGAAGGGCACGGATGGTGAAGCGGTGGTCGTAAATGTTTTGCCCCCCCGAAGAAAACGCGCCACATCAGAGTGCAATGCTAAGGCCACCCCCTTGATCCGACCTCGGAGACAACTGAGCGCCGCAACCCGTACCTGTAGGGAACTACAAGACAGACCCTTAGAAAGACCTGCCTGAAGGAAGCCTAGAATGTCCGGGACCGACGCCCACATAGGATCCGCAGAGTAGTCCACACACCAGGTTTCAAAATCTTTCCAGACCCGAACCTATGCTAGGGAAGTAGAAGGCTTTCGCGACCTCAACAACGTAGCCACCACCGCGTCCGAATAACCCTTATTCTTCAACCGTTGCCTCTCAAAAGCCAAGCCGCTAGACAGAAGCGATCCGCCTCTTCCAAACAGATAGGGCCTTGATGAAGCAGATCCGTGGAGTCCCGAAACCAGAGAGGTTCGGTGGCGGTCAGATTGAGCAGATCCGCAAACCAGGGACGCCGTGGCCACTCCGGAGTCACTAGGATTACCGCTGTTGGATGGAGCTCTATTCGCCGTAGCACCTTTCCGATCAGCGGCCAAGGAGGAAACATGTACAGTAAGATGTTCTTCGGCCAGGGTAGGACCAGGGCTTCAACCCCTTCGGCTCCTGGTTCCCTGTGCCGACTGTAAAAGCGCGGGGCCTTGGCATTCTTGAAAGTGGCCATCAGATCCATACATGGCGTGCCCCACCGATGGCAGATGAGTTGAAATGCTTCGTCGGCCAACTCCTACTCTCTGGGATCGAGACGGTGACGACTGAGGAAATCCACCTGAATGTTGTCTATGCCGGCGATGTGGAAAGCCCCCAGGCTGACCAGATGCTGTTCCGCCCAGTCCATCAACTGTTTCGCTTCAGACTCCACCGGATGACTCCGCATTCCCCCTTGACGATTGATATAGGCTACCGTGGTTGCATTGTCCGACAATACTCTGACTTCCCCTGAAGAAGCGGAAGGAAAGCCTGCAATGCCAGAGTCACTGCCCTTGTTTCCAAGCAGTTGATCGACCACTGAGATTGGTCTCTGGACCATTGCCCCTGCACCAACTTTCCCAGACAAACAGCTCCCCAGCCAGAAAGATTGGCATCCGTGGTGACAACTGTCCAGTTGGACATTACCAGGGGAACCCCGCACGTCAGGTGGTCCGAGACAAGCCACCAATCGAGACTGACTCTCGCCGAGTCTGTAAGCAGAAGCGGTATGAGAAACTGGTCCAACACCGGACTCCAGCGGGACAGCAAGGCTGATTGTAAGGGACGCATATGAGCAAAGGCCTAGGGTACCAATTCCAGAGTGGATGCCATGGATCCCAAGACCTTCAAGTAATGCCTCACCAAGGGCAGCTGCGTGGACAACAGGTCCCTTACCTGTCCCTGAAGCTTAACCACGCGTTCGTTGGTGAGAAACACTCTGCCCTGCTCTGTGTTGAAAAGGGCTCCCAGGTACTCCAGAGACTGTGAAGGTATCAATCGGCTCTCGGCAAGGTTGACCACCCAGCCGAGCGATTGCAAGAGTTGTAGCATACGGTGGATAGCCGCCTGACACAGAACCTCGGACTTTGCCCGAATCAGCCAATCGTCCAGGTAGGGGTGCACGAGAAAACCTTCTCTCCGGAGCTGAGCTGCCACCACCACCATCACCTTGGTGAACATTCTGGGAGCGGTGGCGAGTCCGAACGGCAGGGCCCGGAACTGATAGTGATGTCCCAGAATGCAGAACTGGAGAAACTTCTGGTGGAATGACCGGATGCAGATATGGAGGTATGCCTCCTTTAGATCCAGAGATGCTAAGAACTCTTCTTGACGTACTGAGGCGATGACTGACTGAAGAGTCTCCATTCTGAACCGGGGTACCCACAGACATCGGTTAACTCGTTTGAGATCCAATATTGGACAAAAAGTTCCTTCCTTTTTTGGAACTATGAAGTAAATGGAATACCGACCCCTGCGGAGTTCCGCGGATAGAACCGGTGTTAAGGCCCCCAAGTCCAGAAGACGCTATATTGTGCCTAGTAAAATCTCCCGTTTTTCCTCGGTATTCGCATGGAGATATCAGAAACTTGTCCCGAGGACGCTGTATAAAATCTAACGCGTAACCTTGACTTATCACGGTAAGGACCCACTGATCCGACATTATTTTATTTATTTTATTTATTTATTTATTTAAAATTTTTATATACCGACATTCATCCAGGATATCACATTGGTTCACAGTGTAACAAAAACAAACGCCAGGCATGGCGCTTTACATAGAACAAATGAAACAAGTTAACAAATGAATAAATGAGAGAGTGAATAACAAGGGGAAATTTGCATTAAATAATCGAGATTTTTTTTTTTTTAAATATATACATATGTACAAAATGAAAACACTAAGAGATATGCAATTTAGGAATGCTAGGAGGAGAGGGGGGGGAATGGGATTTTAGTCCATTCCTCAAAGAAAAGTGATAGTCTGGCACCCACGTTTGGCACTTGGTGGATGACTGGCACTGAGGGATGGACTGGCAATATCTCATTGTGAGGCCTTAACCACCGCTGTCGACGGGGGGTTACCTGGTGTGCCGAAGCATTTGCCATGAAATGGCTAAGACCACGATTGTCTTCTGTTGGAACTCGGGCGAAAGGATGACCCGGATGCCCGAGCCGGCCATGGTCTCCTATTAGCTCGAAATTGAGACCGAGCAGGGAACGACCCTCTGGACCGGGGCCTGTCCTCTGGTAGTTTGTGAACTTTCCTTTAAAAGGAAGCGATCTGAGATGGGCCTTAGAGGAAACATCCGCCGCCCAATTCCGGAGCCAGAGTAGCCTGCGTGCCGAAACCGCGGACACCATGGATCTGGCGGACATGCGCAACAGGTCATGCAGAGCATCCGCATTGTACGCCATGACCGCCTCAAGCCGATTTGCATGAACCGCCTCCCCCTCAGAGAGGTCAGCATTGGCTTGGAGGTGCTGGGCCCAGTGAAGACCCGCACACAACGCGAAATTACTGCACACTGCAGCTCAGACACCCAGTACAGACACCTCAAACACCTTTTTGAGCTGCATCTCCAACTTTCTGTCCTGCAAGTCCTTGAGGGCAGTTATTCCTGTACCCGGGATAGTGGACCTCTTGGTAACAGCCGACACCGTGGCATCCACCTTAGGGACTTGGAGCAGTTCCAAGGCATCTTCCGGAAGGGGATATAACTTGTCCATCGCCTTACTGACCTTCAACCCCAACTCCGGGGTGTCCCATTCCCGGAAGAGGAGATCCGTCGATGAGAAATGGAAAAGAAAGGAAACTGTAGGACCCCTGAGGCCCAGCAAGACCGGATCCATCGCACCCAGCCGGGACTCCACTGGTTGAGACTCCAGCCCAAGCTCCTGTAAGATGGCCGGAATCAGCGGAGACAGCTCGTCTTTCTTAAAGAGACGAACCACCTTTGGATCGTCACCTTCCGTCATCTGAGAACCCCTGCCAGACCCCTGCGGTGGGTCTGCATCGCCCCCAGCTATCCCCGGGGGGAACCCTGAGGGTCTTGATCATCCTGAGACGGAGAATCCGAATCCGTCTCCGCTGGCATGGAGCGTAAGGGTCTCTTGTCCTTGCGAGGATCAGAGTCCCCTCTGGAGCTGTCCCTCTTCCTCTTGCTCCGGTCATGCGGAAGCTGGAAAGGCTTGTCCGCTGCCTGTTTTCTCCCAACTTTCTTTGCTCTAAAAAAGCTTTGTGCATAAGTAGCACAAATTCAGAGGAGAACGATGAGTCCGATGAGGAATCAGTGGCCCCCTCGGGGCTGTCCTCATGAATAGGAGAGGCCTCCCCCCCGGGAGTGCCCCCCCCCGGCAGGAAATTGCTGCAGGGAAAGCGAGGGGGGTAAAATCCCCTCCCCCATCGCTGCCCGCGTGTCCTCACGAAATGTGCCCAAAATGGCACCCGTTCCCTCGCTGAGCAGGAACGGGTCTGCTAAAGGCACTGGAGACTCTGCAGATCGCACCTCTGAACATGGTGCTTGCCCGCGAGCCCCCACCCCCCCGAAGTGAGGCGGAAGGTCCCTCTCCTTCCTGCACGCACTCCGAGCAGAAGCCCGTCTGGGACAGACGCGAACGCGACGAGCCGCGGCAAGATGATCCCCGAGGTATTGGAGGCCTGCTCAGGGCCCAAGAAAATCGGTGAAAAAAAATGAAAGAACATGATCACGCAGCGCAGGCCCCCTCCCCTCCCAAGTCCAGTAAGTGACAGAGAGCCGGCGTGCACCAAGAATAAAAACAACACTTTTTTTTTTCAACACACTTTAACTTGCCGTTTCACTGTCCCGGGTTCTGGATAGCGACAGGTCCTGCTCCTGTAAGGGGGTGAGGGAGCCGGGCTCCCCTGTATCACCCCAGTGTTGCTGAAAAGTATAGAAACAAGATCCTCGACCCTTAGCAGCGGCCTTGACCAGGGGGGATGGTCTCCTCAAGACCTCGCAACCCCCTGGGAGGCTCCCAGAAACCCTGAGGGCAACAGGACTTTCCCTTGCATTTTTATTTTTTAAATTTAAAGATACGGCTCCTCACAGCCAAATAAACCCCGACTACACTCCTGCTTCAATAAAGGCTATAATCAGGAAACCAGAGACTGTGGGTTTTGCATCTGCACCATCTGCTGGAGACAGAGTAAGACTGAGGGACTGTGGGTGGCACCTTGGTATATATGTCAGGATTGTTGTAAAAACTTCTCTGTCGCCATCTGCTGGTGCGGAGGCAAAACCCAGGTGTCTGGACTGATCCGGGTACGTACAGGGAAAATACATTTTCAGCTCAGAGGTAGTTGCATATACTGGTTCTAAAGCACAATCAAATATCCAAAATGAATACTGCAAGTGTAACAGATTACACAGTTCATATATACTAGAATTACCATCTTCACAAAGGAACTAGAAAGTAATATTAGTGTTTTATCTTATTTCAAGGTGCAAACTTTTCATTCAATTTACTTTATATATGCACAGGAGAAAGGGGTCATTTTTTAAGGCATTTCTGTGGAGAAAACAATATGCAGGTAAACTTACACATGCATATCCTGTATGTGGGCAAGGTTACCTGGACTGAGTGGAAGTTTTCCTGCGGTGGGGCTGGACTTGTATGCAAACTCTTTCATTTTCAAAAGTATGCGTGTTAATTTTCTCAGAAAAAATCTGCACGTAAATTAGCAGGTGTAATTGTGCGTGAGTAGTTTTGATCTGATCATTTTCAAAAGCAGACATGTAAGTTTGCACTGAAAGTTCGTGTAACTTGTGCACACATTTGCTGACTTCCTTATGTGGGCAATTTTCAAATTATTTTACCTGGGTAACTAGAGTAAACTCCACTGTTGAAAATTTTCCTCTCTGTGGGTAAAAATACTCGTGCTGTTTGCTCGAGTCGCAGGCCTGCACTTAGTGCAGCCAACTGTCTTCTTAAAAAGAAATGTGTTCACTTGAAAACAATGCAAACCCAACATGGATGCCTATAGCTTTTAAACCCTAAAGGCGTGGTACAAATAATATGCCCTCCATTTCTTAGGATATCTCCAGTCAAAAGGAAGATTGGGACCATTTTTTGTTTTAATTCAAAATCAGAAGTCTCAGAATGCACGGAGAGAGGCAGTGGGCTGGTCAGGTTTTCTTTGTGGCCTGCGGATACTTTGGCAGGATTAACACATGCAAGTAAGCAATAAACCATGATAAAGTACACAAGGAAGAAAGTTAGAGGTCCTATTTTTCCCCTCCCCTCTCTCTCTTGAGACAGCAGGGATATGCGCCCATTATGGTCTTTTCCTGATAAGAAAGCGAGGATGCAATACCCTTTCGAACTTTATCGATGGTGAACTTATTTGCTTCATCTTTGATATCCTCAATGGTGGGCAGATATAGGTCTCTTGGAATACCTCCATTTTCCTCGTAGAGAAATTCCACAGTTTGCCGAGCTATATCCACCATGCCTAAACAAGCGGGGAAAAAAAACATTTGATTGATTTCTTGCAAATGGGATTTGCGGTCTTCAGCCAGTGCAAGCAGTATCTTGTTCCATCATCTCACACTCATTACCTAGCTGCAAGGCTCCTTTAATCTGGTCCAAACCCGACTTTCTCTCTGCCTCGTTGCGGAACCGTCTTCTAATTGTAGGAAATACTTTTGTTTCCCAAGCTTTAACCAAAAGAGCATAGTGATCCTCCTGGAAAAGGGATTAGAGCAGAAGACAGAACGATTACTCTATGCATAACAAAAAAAAAGGCAGATTTTTTTCAAATTTGAGGCTCTTATGAGAAGTGGAAGAGAAAAGTAAAGAAAATATTCAGCAGGAAGAATGTGTTCTCCTTTCTCATCTCTTTCAGTAGTTTTATGTAGGATTTTCACAAAGAAATAACAGTATATTACATGGCTAACAAAAAAAAAAAATCTTATAAAGAGTGTCACCCGATGCCTTCAACACAATTTATAACCATTCTAACCGGATGTTCTATTAAATGCTTTTTCCTACTTTAAGATGAGTTCATGCAAAATCTCCATAGAGTCTTGTTTTACAAGAGCAATGAGCTTCAAACCTATGTATGCTCTTCTTTCCTTCAAGTCCCTTATTTTTCTGTATTACATCCATGTAAAAAGACAGGCCTTGCTATAACTTCACCACTACCAGGCAGGATTTAGAAAGGACTCTGAGAATTCCTGGCTAATACCAGAAGCGAAGACAATACTGGGCTTCCATCAGGGCAAAGACGATTACTTTAATCCTTATTTTAGGTTGCCACCATCCTGTCATCGTCCTTACCCGTGGGATATCATCATCATCGTCATCATCACTTTCATCATCTGCAATAGGTGGAGGATGAGGATCCGGACCAGATGTGATGAGATTCTCATAACTGAGTTCTATTTTATAGTGGCAGGAAGCATCGCTGTCATATTCTACAAGATGACCAAAAGAACAAAATGAAACAATGAGCTAATAAAGAAGTCACACTACCCAAAATACTTACTTCAGTCTGACTTCTTAAATAGTAACAGGATGTTCCATTGGCTAACATATTCTCTTCTTAAATAGTAACAGGATGTTCCATTGGCTAATATAGTGCTGAAAACATCATGAAGTGCTCTGTAATATCTCTGGCATAAATATAAAGCTGAGTTCTCCTTCAGAGCTCCACTTCATTTCCCAGATGCTAGTTATTTGAAAAGTTAAGAATATCTCTGTGCACTAGCAAATTAGAAAAAGATGACTTTACGTTGCTGAGCTGTGGCTACAGCAGCAATTCGGCAAGGAGGCCCATGGGATCCCGGGTCAGATGCTATGCTGGTGCCCGCGTCGTTGTCGCTGTCTGAAGCCATGGCGAATGGCAATGCTTCAAAGTTGGCACTTATCTCTTCTGCTAGATCAATGCACAAATCTGCAGCATTTCTGTGTGCTTGACCTTCTGCATAGGCAAATTGGCGAGATCCAAAATTAGCCCGGATCTTTGTATTCTGTTAAAACACAAAATATATTTAAAACTTGACCACTGCACTGAAGCACTGAACCTCCCACTCCTCCAAAATCCCTCACAAAAGATAATTTTCCTTATGCACAGTGACTACAGAAAATTTACACCCCTTTCCAAAATGTTCACCTGTTGTTGCCTTACATCCTGGAAGTATAATGCATTAAACCAGTGTATGTTCCATATATCCATACACCCTACCCCACAACTGCCAGGTGAAAAATATATTCCAGAAGTCCTTAAAAAATGAAGCAGAAATAAAAACATGGAATAGCTTAGTTGGATAAGCCTGCATTCCCTCCCCCCAGATTCAATATTTAGTGGAAGCACCATTGGCAGCAATTACAGCTGAGAATCTATTGGGATAGGTCTATGCCAACTTTGCATACATAGATTTGTCAATATTAGATAACTCCACAAAACTGTTCAAGATCTGTCAAGTTCCTTTTGGAGTGTTGATGGATAGGAATCTTCAAGTCATGCCACAGATTTTCCATTAGATTGAGGTCAGAGCTCTGGCTATGCCACTCCAGGGCATTTAACCTTTTGTTCCTTAGCTGCTCCAGCATAGTTTTGGCTGTGTGCTTTGGGTTGTCGTCATGCTGAAAGGTGAACATCCATTCCAGTTTCAGACTTCTTGCAGAGGGCAGCAGGTTTTCCTCAAGAACTTTTCTGTACTTTTCTCCCTTCATTGTCCCTTCTATCCTGACAAGTGCCCCAGTACCTGCTGATGAGAAACATCCTCATAACATGATGTTGCCACCAACATGCTTCACAGTAGGGATGGTGTTCTCTGCATGATGTGCTGGGTGATGCCAAAAGTAACACTTTTCATTCAGGCCAAAAAGTTCTATTTTGGTTTTGTCAGACCTCAAAATCTTTTGCCACATGGTTATAGTGTTCCTCTGTGTTCTTCAAATGGGATTCAAGGTGGGCTTTTTTGAGTAATGGCTTCCATATTTCCACCCTACTATACAGGTCAAATTTGTGGAGTGCTTGGAGTACTGCTGTCAACTGCACATTTGGACCAGACTTGTCCATAGACGTCTGTACTCTTTCGAAGATGCCTCCCTGATTGGTCATCTCCTTGCATCGTCAAGACCTAGGCAGGGTCTTGTGGTGCCTTATGCCTTCCACTTCTTAACAATTACCATGATCATGCTCTGAAGGATATGCAAATAAACTTTGCCATTATTTATCCCCATTCTCATATTTGCCTTTCCATAACTTTGCCCCAGAATTCTTTGGACAGCTCCTTAGTGTCATGGTTGCTGAACTGATTTAAATATTGTTGTGAATGTTTAATATTCTGTATTTATGTCTTTGCTTTGTTTTATATGATATTATGTGTATTTGTAGGAGGTTAATTATTTGCTTTGTTTATCATCATTTTATTATTTATGTTATTTTTAATGTTTACTGCTTTGATTAGTTTAGTTTATTATTTAACTGTCATTCTGAAAAACAAACTAAACTAAGTATTTAGGATTGCTACAAAGGTGCAAACAGGGTGCAGACTTATCCAACCAAGCTATTCCATGTTTTTATTTCTGCTTCATTTTCTAAGGAATTCTGGAATATATTTGCACTTGGCAATTGTGGGGTAGGATGAGTGGAAACATGAAACAAATCATAGTTTAATGCATTTTACTTCCAGAATATAAGGCAACAAAAGGTCAACATTTTGTAAAGGGGTGGAGAATTTCTATAGCCACTGTATATTAGATTTTTAAAGGAATTTTATTAGTGTAGACTTCTCTAATGTACAGTAAAATCCATCCCAAAGAAAAATCCAGTGACACAAAGGGCCCTGATTTGCTAAGACATTTTTCCTTGTGTTTATGGGGGAAAAAGCTTAGTAAATCAGGCTCAAATGAAGAAATTATTTACCTGATAATTTCGTTTTCCCTTAGTGTAGACAGATAGACTCAGGACCAAAGGGTTTATGCTCCCCTGCCAGCAGATGGAGACAGAGTCAGATTTCAAAGTTGACGTCTCTCTAAATACACCCCTGCAGTGACCTCAGCCCTTCAGTATTCTCTTCAAAAGCTACTGTGGGACATACTAATGAAAAAACTTGATTAAAAATAAGACTATAAATATGATTAAAAACGGATAACCGTAACTTTACTCAACCAATCAAACACTGGCAGTGGCTGAAAGGAGGGCCCTGCCAAAATTTCCAATACTAGATTAAGATTCCACAAGGGAACCGCCCACCGTAGAAGTGGCCGGAGGTGCTTCACCCCTTTCAGAAAACGGGCCACATCCGGAAGAGCTGACAGGCGGGTTCTGTTCACCTCGCCCCTGAAACAGGAGAGGGCCGCTACCTGGACATTCAAGGGTTAAGGGGCAAACCTTTATTCAAGCCGTCCTGCAAAAAATCCATAATTAGTGGGATTTTGACTGCCAGAGGAGTGACACTGCGTTCCTTGCAACAGGCCTCAAATAATCTCCAGACCCACACATACGCTAGAGCAGTGGTCCCCAACCTTTTTTGCACCAGGGACCGGCTTCAAGCAAGACCATTTTTCCATGGCCCAGCAGGGCGGGGTGGAGGTGGGGCGGGGGCGGGGCTATGGAGGGGGTTGGATTTTAGTGCACACTTATCATTTAATTATGACATTTAAATGTGAATGTGACTCAACTCACCATAGGTTCTCACATGCATGACACACTGACCCCATGATCGTCACGGGGCTAGATGTAAAAGAATACAGTTTGCATCCACGGGAACCCCCCTGACCCACAATAATGGATGTAAAGCAGAATTATGACATTCCCCATACAACTCACCCTACAAAAAAGATATTCTGGTTCTGGTGTCATCTCAGTAACAGCAACTCAAACTCCTTCTACTTCCAGGCTCAATAGCCCTATTTATGAAAAGACAGTTTACCACCAATGCATGTCCTCTTGAGAAAACACAACAAATAAGACCGATACAAACGCTTACATGCTAGTAAAATATCTCATCTAGGTAACAGACACAGAACCGACCTAACATACTCCCAGGATCTGTAGTAATGCACAAACTAATCCGCACACAGTTACACCTGTATTATGGAATACACTCAAACAGGAGCAACCCTACCTATGAAAAGGCAACACTACAAATATTAAATCAGGTCCTAAAAACCAATACACCTCTTATTAGGAAAACAGAACTAGCAAGCAGCTATAGATCCCCACACAGAAATAATTGTAAAACTATACTAATAAGCAGAATAAATGTTTCAAAACAGCTATGAACAGAATAACATCCAACAATTAACAACTCATAAAAACTATTAAACATTCTCCGAACACCAATAAAATATTTCAAAAAAGCAGACATCACACAATTAAAATGGCAGTCAAGAAAAATAAACTTAAACGCCACCTTTACTTACCCCTTCCAGCAGCTCTCCTACTCCCCTTCCCTGCAGGCCGTGGCACACACCAGAAGCAGCAGTAGAAGCTAAGCTCTATACTTATGGTCCTCTTCCTTAGTGCCCATGTCTCTCTCACACACACACACACCATACCAGTCATGCCCCCATGACCAGTTTCTGTCTCACACACACCAATCATCTCCCAAATAGTCTTTGGCACACACACACCAGTCACCTTCCTGAACAGTTTCTCTCATGCCATACACACACACAGGCTTCCCACTCCCGTGTTCTACTTACATATATGGGCTTCTCACTCTCATAATCACTTTCTCTGTCTCTCTCTCACACACACACCAGTCTCTCACTCCCATGCTTTTTCTCTCCACATGCACAGGCTTCTCATTCCCATAATCACTTTCTTTCTCTCTCTCTCACACACACACACACCAGTCACCTGATCTCGCTCATGCATACACACACACAAGTTTCCCACTCCCATGTTCTCTTTCAGATATACAGGCTTCTCCCTCCCATGCTATGTCTCACACACACCCAGGTTTCTCACTCCCATGCTCACTCTCTTCACATGCACAGGCTTCTCATTCCCATAATCATTTTCTCTCTGTTACACACACACCAGTCTCTCTCATTTCCATGCTCACTCTCCACGTGCACAGGCTTCTCATTCCCTGAATCACATTCTCTCACATTCACACACACCAGTCTTTTTCTCTCACACACACCGTCACCTTACCAACCAGTCTCTCTCTCTCTCTCATGCATGCACACTCACCCAGGTTTCTCACTCCCATGCTTTCTTTCACCCCCCCCCCCCCACCCCCAACACCAGGCTTCTTACGCCCATGCTTTCTCACATACCCAGACTTCTCACTTTCATGCTTTTTCTCTCTCTCTCACACACACATATCAGTCACCTCCCTGACTAATGTCTCACACTCTCACATACACATCAGTCATCTCCCTGAGCAATCACTTTCATTGTCTCTCATACATACACACACACACACACACACACACACACACACACACACCAGCTCTCTGACCAGTCAATCACACACAGGCTGGCTGGCTGCTTCTCTCTCTTTCTCTCACTCACTTCCTCTCCACCCCACCCCCCGAGCACAAATGGGAGCTGCAGCAGCCCCCACAGGCCAAGAAAGAAGAATCCCTGCTGACTCCTTTCTCGATTACCGGCTGCTTCAATTGCTCGGGGGCTGATGCTGCAGCCACCGCTGCTACTTTATCATGCGGCACGGCTCTTTCTCCTTCCCACGCACCGCGTATCACTTCCTGTTCCGGATCACGGGGGGGGGGGGGGGGCAGGCGCGGGAAGAAGAAAAGGCCAGCCGCGGGTGCCACAGCTTCTTCTAGCACCGCTGCCGTTCCCACTGGGCTTGAACGTGCTGATAGCCTGACGGCAACGGCAGAGACCGGGAGCGCGCAACACACCTGCCTGTGCTTGGCGGCGCCGCGGACAGGCAAAAAACCCCCACGGCCCGGTCCCAGTCCACGGACCGGTGGTTGGGGACCCCTGCGCTAGAGACATAGAGAACTTCCGAGCGTGAAGTAAGGTGGCAATTACTGCCGCAGAATATCCTTGCTTCATCAGGCAAGCCCTCTCAAGGGCCAGAATGTAAGAGAGAATCAAGTCGGATCCTTGTGAAGGACCGGTCCCTGCTGAAGCAGGCCCCTGTGCGGTGGGAGCTACAGAGGGGTCTCCACCAGAAGTCTCCGCATGTCCACATACCACAGACACCTGGGCCAATCTGGAGCTACTAGTAGGACTAATCCCCTGTGGTGCTTGATTCTGCGAATGACATTGCCCAGCAGGGGCCATGGAGGGAAGGTGTATAGCAACTCTTCTTCTGACCAGGACTGAACGAGAGCATTGATCCCCAGGGATCACTGATCTCTTCTGCAACTGAAGAATTGGGGATGTGGCCAGCAGGTCGATGTACGGGAGACGCCAGTGATCTACTATCAGCTGAAAGGCTTTGGCCGATAACATCCACTCTCCTTGATCCAGACTCTCCCTGCTTAGAAAGTCTGCTCTGACGTTGTCTTTTCCTGCGATGTGGGAAGCTGAGATCATCTGTAGATGTATTTCCGCCTATTCCATAAGGCGATTTATCTCCCGTGACAATTGGTGGCTCTTGGTTTCACCTTGGCAGTTGATGTAGGCTACCATCGTTTCATTATCCAACATTAAATGGATCGCTTGACCCTGGAGTCTGTGGCTGAATTATAGACATGCCAATCTGTCTGCCCGGGCTTCCAGGCGGTCGATATTCCAGAGAGCCTCTTCCTCAGTGCAATGTCCCAGGGCTATCACTTCCTGAGAGTGAGCTCCCCAGCCCCGGAGGCTCATGTCTGTTGTGAGGACCAGGCAGGTTGAGGAGGACAGGGTACACCCTTGCTCAGATGAGCTTCCTGCAGCCACCACTGGAGCCGAGAGCATACTCCCATGATAAGTGGAGGTGCAGTCTTGAGACTGCAGGTCAAACCGAGAACTTGGAGATAGCTCCACACCGTCTGACGTATCATGCTCATCAACCAACACACTTGGGACATCAACTTCCTTATCCGTGTAGTCTGAAGGAAGACCTTGCACTGCTTGGTGTCCAATTGGACTACCAAATATTCCAAGGACTGGGAGGATTTGAGACTGCTTTTGCCAGGTTTACGACCCAGCTGAGTTCCTAAAGCAAGGACGACACCCTGTTGGTCACCGGAAGACTCTCTTCCATGGACTTTGTCTGGATCAACCAGTCGTCCAAGTACAGGTGCACCAGGATTTTCTATTTTCTCAATGTTGCTGCTACAACCACCATAATCTTGGAAAATGTTCTGGGGGGCGGTGGCCAGGCCAAAGGGCAGTGCCCGAAACTGCTAATAGTGACCCCGTACTGCAAAGCATAGGAAATTGTGTTCTTGACAGATTGGAATATGTAGGTAAGCCTCGGATAGGTCCAGGGAGGTTAATTCTCCTGATTGTACGGCCATTATCATGGAGCATAGGGTTTCCCATGCGGAAGTGATTCACTTGTAGATGTTGGTTGATGCTCTTGAGGTCCAGGATGGGGCGAAAGGAACCTTCCTTCTTGGGTATGATGAAATAGATGGAATTATGCCCCATATTTTCCTGGGGGCAGGTACTGGGATTATAGTCCTCATCCTGAGGAGCCTTAAAAGAGTAGTCTCCACTGCCTGCTTCTTGTGCTGGGAATGGCAAGGAGACATCATGAATATGTCCCCAGGAGTGTCGTGAAAGCCCAATATAACAAGCAGAACAGAAAGAAAGGCACGTATATTTCTTGGTGGCTGGAGCCATGGCAGTGGTAACTGTGCGTTCTGTTGGCTCACACTTAAAATTTTATGCGCACAGATTTCAGGCGCCTAGGTGGGATGCGGTGAGGTGCACGCACAGCCCATGCACCTGGCTTTACCTGTATTCTGTGCTTAGTAGGTTGTGTGTGTGTATATACACATGCGACATTATATATGCAGTGCATGTGCCGTGCCAAAGCACTGCACATACCGATGTTCTATGGAGGGCAATACAGCACGCACAAAGATACGTGCAAGATGCTGCTGCCGCGGCCTACCACACAGTGTACTGACCAAGCAGAACACTTGGAGAGCAATAATATCCTGTACCCATCATAACATGGTTTTCGCAAAATCTACAGCACAGAAACACTACTGCTTGTGCTAACAGACAACACCACGAGAGGTTTCGACAGTGGTAAACATTACATTTTAGTGATACTAGACCTGTCAGTCGCATTTGATACAGTAAATCATGACATCCTATTAAATAGATTAGAAGAAATAGGATTAAGTAACAAAACAATCAAATGGTTCAGATCATACCTAAATAACAGATACTTCCAAGTACAGATCAAAGACGTAATGTCAGAAAAAAATAAACCTTCAAACAGGAGTTCCACAGGGATCAGCCCTGTCTGCCACACTGTTCAACATATACCTGCTGTCATTATGTCACCTGCTAACTGGTCTGGGCATCTCACATTACATATAGGCTGATGATATTCAATACTACCCATCGACGACACAATTGAAAAAACATTAAACATAGCAAACATGTATCTAGATATCATCAAACAGCTACTAAACCAAATGGAATTAGTTATTAATATAGAGAAAACTGAATTCCTACATTTAGAACGTAAAAACATAGAGATCATCCAAAATCCAATCACACTCAAAAATAACCAAAAAATAGAATTAGCAGAGAAAGTACGAAACCTCGGAGTGATAACTGACACAGAACTAAGTATGAAACAACATATAGCTTTAAAAGTAAGGGAAGGATACGCCAAACTCATGACTTTTAGAAGACAAACCACTAACAATTTGCAACTTCCGATCAGTGTGACAAGCTTTAATTTTTGCAAGCACTGACTATTGTAATGCCCTCCTACAGGGTTTACCATACACCACACTAAGACTATTCCAGATACTACAAAACACTGCTGCAAGAATTCTGACTGGTAAAAGTAAGAGACCATATCACCGAAACCCTAGCTGAACTACACTGGTTACCCATTGAGCAAAGAATACAATACAAAACACTATGTACCATACATAAATTAATACATAACGAAAAAGCAGAATGTCTGAACACAGACACAGCCCTTCGCGTACACGTCCTCACAGAAACCTGAGATCAGCAAACAAAGCACTACTAACTATTCCTTCAGTCAAAACAGCAAGACTAACCCAAGTAAGGGAAAGGGCACTGTCCTTAGCAGGACCTATACTATGGAACACCATACCATTAGAAATCAGATTACAAAGAGACATCAAAACCTTCAGGAAAAGTTTAAAAACCTGGCTATTTAAACAAGCGTATCACAAAGAGAATGGAAATAGATTCCAGGAAAGTGTAGGATGCAATCAGTAGAACTCCCACACACATCACCTTCATCAATATGTGTGTATTTTATTTTTTATTTTCCTCCGCACCAAAGACTAAGATACAATTTTAAATCTATTTTAAAGCTGATACAGATAGGAATGGCCATGATTTATCACACCCACCAATTAGTATTTATTATGAAACTATGTTACCATAACTTAATGGCACCTGTTTAGTTGATATAATTTAACTCAGTTAGCAATATTAATTTATGTGCCTCATTGTAAACCATTGTGACGGTATCTAACTTAACGACCTTAAAGAAAAGACTTTAAATAAATAAATAAATAAATAAATAAATAAGCAAGCAAGCAAGCAAGCCTAAAGCAGGGCCTAGCCCACCAGGGGCTGCTCAACCTGCTCGGAAGCCCATTTCCTCTTATCCCAAACAGGATTGGGAATGACTTCGGTACGGTGCATCGAGCAAGGAGACTGGAGGAAGTCTTACTGAAAACCCCTCCAAATGTCTCTGAATTGGGAGGCAAATTTTTTTTTTTTTTAACATAGAAACATAACAAGTGACAGCAGAAAAGGTCCCTAAGGCCCCATCCAGTCTGCCCAGCAAGCTTCCATATTTATCAGTTTCCCATACCTATCAGTTACTCAGACCATCAAGGTCAGGGCTCTTGTTAGTTACCAATTTGAGACCAATTTCCCTCCCCCCCCCCCTTTTTTTTTTTTTTTTTTTTGCTTACCTGGGCTCAGCCTTACCAGCTGAGTACAGAGACGGTTTCTGGCTGTGGGAGGAGAGGGCTTTGGCTGTTACCACCGCGCTTGGCTTCCTGCACCTGCTACCTTTCAGCTGCTTAAGCAGCAAAGTCCACGCCGGGAACTGGCTACCGGACCAAGGTACACCTCTGAGGGAGCTCAGAAATTGCTTCAGGAATTCTCAACTGGGAGAGGGACCTTTAGGTATCACTGCAGGAGAGTAGGGCTCAATTTTTTTCTCCAATTTAAATGTAGAATTTTCTCCTTCCAAAAAGTACAGTAATCTCCATAGGGAGAGATATGTCCACCATCTGCTGGAGACGGAGAAATACTGAAGGCTGAGGTTACTGCAGGGGTGTATCAAGGGAGACTGAGTCAGCTTTGAAATCTAACTCAGTCTCCATCTGTTGGCAGGGGAGCATAACCCATTGGTCCTGAGTCCATCTGGTTACACGCTAGGAAAGTTAGACAAAGCTGGATAAAACTGGCACCTGTGATCAATAAACATACAGCTACAGGTTTTATCACAGTTACAAATGATGTATGAATATATGTATACACAATTGAGACTTCTGGCCATGTTGAATCTATTTTTATGTAACGTGTGTAATTTCATTGAGAAATACCTTTCTGCTATAATAAAGCACATGAACTATCCTGTTTGTGAAGAGCTGAGGCAGAATCTTTCTGAAGCCCAAGAAAATGTACATTATAACCGTCAAACATCTACAAATGACTTGCCTTTTTTTGAATGTGAACAACTGGCCACATTCCTCCTGAGACATCTTCAAGAAAGGGCCCCAAGCGTTGGCCGCAGTAGGAAAAGTATACTCTGCCCTTAGCTGGCTGCCCTGGTGGCGGCGGCGTGCCTTCCATTCTCTCCCAGCCAATTCCTGCAATATCACCTACAAAACAAAAGGGAGAACACAAAGCTTTTCACTTTTGGGTATTCTTTCACATGACTACATGCAGTTACTTTTTTGGCATGTGAAAGACATTGCTAGCGACTTTCTTGATGATGAATAACTAATAAATACATAATAGTATTTGGATTGCAAGTGAATTTAGCGCCTATTAATTTATAGCCTTGGTTTATTGATGGATTTAAGTCAGGAATCCAAATTTGACCATGGGCCACAAATAATCCACCAATTTGATTTGTAGCTTTAAAATGTTTTGAATTTTTTTCTAATCCTGTAAGTATGCAACTGAATGTCTCAAGACAGGAAAAGAAGATACCATCTTTTGTATAAAAGATATGTACTTCCATTTGTTTGTGGGATGCTTTAATTAAAAATCATATTTAGTCTCTGTTCAAAATCCAGATTGGAGTTGAACAAGTCCCTTGCAAAAAGTAGGGATTTATGTGAAATAACTATTGGCTGGACTTGGTGGTATCAACCACAGTCAGTTATGCAAGTCTCAGGTATGGGTGGTGAGATGCAAGAACACCATACAGGTGATGTGCTCGGAACATAGCAGAAAGAACAATGACTGTGAACAGCAAGGTGACACCCCCCCCCCCCCCCCGCTAGGAGATTTATGAGAACAAAACAAAAACAGTTATTGGTAACTATTCAATGAAATTACAATGAATCTGAATAAGTGCTATAAGAAAAGTATTCCTTACCTGCTAATTTTCGTTCCTGTAGTACCATGGATCAGTCCAGATGGTGGGTTGTTCCCCCCTTCCAGCAGCCCTTGGGGCTCCATCTGCTGGAAGGGGGGGGGGGGGAGAACAACCCACCATCTGGACTGATCCATGGTACTACAGGAACGAAAATTAGCAGGTAAGGAATAATTTTCTTATAGCACTTGTTTGCTTTCGTTCAACTCAGGGCTGATGCTTTCATTAGGCAAATTAGGCAATCACCTAGAGTGTCAAGATTTTAGGAACAGCAAAATCCTGCCAGCATGAGATCTACAGGGGTACTGTTTCAGAACCACTGCTGCCAAATAAGGGCGCACTGTGCTGGATCCACTGCCGCCAGTAGGAGGGAGCACTGTGCTGAAGCAGCCACCAATAGTTAAGTTGGTGAAGAGGGGTGAATGACAAAGTTCGCCTAGGGTGTCAAATATGCTTGCACCAACCCTGGTTCAACCACTACCCATCTGAAAACAAACAGTAGTCCATAGTCTTAAGAATGAAAATACCTGGAAATGTTACATACCAGGTGAGAGACATACATCTAATCGAACACTTTTCCACTGTAGCAGGCTTGATCCATTGTAATGTACTGCTCGCCCATTACTATAGCAAAAAAAAAAAAAGGGAAATAAATAGAATGACCAGATATAATGCTGTGGGACTTCTGTATGTAAGCCAGGAGGTATTAACAGAAATATAAAAAATGTGTTTGCATTTAAAAATCATGGCCTGGGGATGACTAGCCTGGTCTTGGGGGCCAATGTAATAAGCAACGCTACAGCTGCCATGGATTTTGTGCATACTTACATGGGTTTCTGCACGGGTTTTTCCCACACTAGCCTTAGGCGGATATGTAATAACGTATTCAGCGCATGAAAAACACACAGAAACCCGTTTAAAATCACAGAGCTGGTTTAGCACTAATGCATGCAAATGAGGCAAATTAACTATTCACGGGCTATGCAGGGAGCCGCACATTGGTTAGTGCAGGTTTTTGTACGTGGCTTTTTTGGTGCCTGTTCAGGGAGGGAATTAAGTTAAAGAATGTGTCTGGAGACCGGTTTTGCTGGCATTAGTATGGTTATCCATGCAGCTCTGGGGTAATCATGGGTTACCTTCACTTGTTCCAGATGTAACCTATCATTAAAATCATCCATTGTACCTGAAGACTGGAGGATAGCAAATGTAACCCCCATATTTAAAAAGGGCTCCAGGGGCAATCTGTGAAACTACAGACCGGTTAGCCTGACTTCAGTGCCAGGAAAAATAGTGGAAAGTGTTCTAAACATCAAAATCACAGAACATATAGAAAGACATGGTTTAATGGAACAAAGTCAGCATGGCTTTACCCAGGGCAAGTCTTGCCTCACAAATCTGCTTCACTTTTTTGAAGGAGTTAATAAACATGTGGATAAAGGTGAACCGGTAGATGTGGTGTACTTGGATTTTCAAGAAGGCATTTGACAAAGTTCCTCATGAGAGGCTTCTAGGAAAAGTAAAAAGTCATGGGATAGGTGGCGACGTCCTTTCATGGATTACAAACTGGCTAAAAGACAGGAAACAAGACCATGTCCTGCTTTTTCGGTTCATCAGAGCACTTGATCAACATTCTTAATATTTAAATAAAATACCCCAAACATTTGGTACATACTTGTGGAAAAGGCAAGTGCCGACAGGGTTTGTCCATGCTCCATCGCGCTTTTCTGCCTCAGTAGCAAATCCAAATGAAACTATAGGACCAGTGTCATCATCTGTATCCCCATAGGAAACAATTTCAATCTCCCAGTAAAACGATGGGGCCTATGGAAAAAGAAAAGCAGGCATGACTACTAGAAAACTCAAATAGTGCAAATTATTTTAAGAGGTATGTTTGGCAACTTCTATTATTTCGAAAGACTCGGCCCCCAAAATATTTATGCAACTCTGCCACTAGAAAGTAAAATGTAGGAAAAAAAATTGCCTATGCTGAACTGCTTCCAACATTAGGGGGAAGAACCAACAAACCGAGAGGAAATGAGACGAGTACCTGTAATGAAATAACTAAATCTGGGTGTAATACTACATGCATTTTAAAAGTTTACTTGAAAACTCAGCCTTGCTCAATCAACTGTACCGGAACCCCTCTCCATATAAGCTATAATCACTGCTGATGTGTTCACATCAGGGCTGGCGGAAGCACTAGGCGAATTAGGCCTGGGCCTAGGGCGATGACCATTAGGGGGCGTGAGCCATGTGTGGAGATTCGGCAGGCCGCAAGCCCAGAAAATACACACTTGGTGGGTGTGACTGAAAACAAGGTAGGAGTTGAGCCCAAGTCCGGGGAGGAGCGGCGCAACTTTGGGCAGGCGCAAGGCAGAAGATGCCTAGGGTGCCTAATCTCCTTGTATCGGCCCTGGTTCACATCAATGTAACACTTTCGACTTCAGTTCGTATAAAACACCCTAAAAACCTGCTTTATTTTGATTGCTTATTTTAACTATCTGTTCTCAAAATGATTCCAAAAGCACTGAACGTCTGGAACCTAAAATTTATAAGCAGAGAATCACAGTTGGTTCCTAAACCATCTTCTTTCACCTCAAACAGAGGCTATAATGGCACTTGCCTAAGGGCCATGAAGTAAAGGAACCTATGGTGCCAAGAAGTCTTCTACTTTGCCACAGAAAAGATAAGTCAGAACCAACTAGGGATCAAAACGGGACGGTGCAGAGTTGTTGGAGAATGCAGTGTAAGTTGGTCGAGTTAGGAGAAAGCTGTGGCTGGAAAATCCAGCTAAAACAAAATGAAAGAGCTCAAGAAGGACATGTGAAGACTGCATTGGGTTTTCTTACCTGCACTGGAACTGGAGAGGTTGCATAGATAAATGTACCACGTGGCAAACCCCCACCGGCGCTAGGGTCTGCCAAAAATGTCACAGCGGCAAGATGCGATGAAAACATACAGGCTCTAACAGGTGGAAACATCCTGGATGGACTCCAAGTAATCTCCTTGGGCTACAAAAAATTAAAAAAAAAATCAACCAGCTGACACCACCAGATTTAACTTCAAACATATATTTCTCAGTGTATTTAACAGATTTGTATCTATTTACTTTGGATTCAATCAGACAGAGCAAAAACATGGAATGGAAAATACTTTCCCATTTACATGTTTGTAACCAAAAATCTATTTAATTCTATAAATAGAATTAAAGTCTGCATTGCAACTCTATGGACCTCAAGCATTGTTCCATGGACTAGCAGCACAAATAGCCATGCAAGATGGGTGTCGTCATTAGACAGCACCAAATTGGTCCATTCTCTCTCAGCTCAGAGCTTTTCAAAACTGCTCTCAGCATCTGCCGCAGTTCCTGTGCTGCCCTCCCTGAATCTTTTTCGTCTGCTTGGGTGAACGGTTGGAAAAATTCTCTCTCAAGTGGTCATCACATTTTTCACTTAGAAAATGTCACTGAAGGCCTCCTCAGAAAGGAAAGGAAAAGCCCCTTTTAAATCCTGTGATAAGCGTCACAGGAAAATGGCTGTAGCAAATCTATATAATCTATACTAAAATGCCTTGGACCAGACTGTGGCCCTATGGCAGAATGTTCCCACAGGCGTTGGTTTTTCAGGACCTCAGTCTCAAATATGGGCTTTCAAGCTCATTGGAGCAAAGTTGATCAAAACACTATCAGAAAAGACATCGAAACTCTTAGTCATTAGAAACTTCCTCAAAAACGTTACGTGAAGAAAAAAAATTTGGCATAGAGTCAATTGACATGAAAAAATGCATCAACACTGAAGCATCATAGCATTGACTCATCGGCGAAGACTCAATACATGAATCATTGTCACCGAGACACCACAGCACTGAGCCATCAATGTCAAAGCATCATGGCGCAGAATCAATGCTGTTAAGGCATCATAGTGCACCAGTGCAGAGACACCATGGCGTAGACTCCTCAGTGCCAAGACAACACTGGTATTTTGGCACTGGTGCAGAATCACCAGTGCCAAAATGGCATGGCACAAATTCTTCAGTGCCAAAAGAGAAAAAATAAATCGGCACAACACCACCACAGTGTAAAATAATCAGCGTTGATATATCAAAAGAAGGCACAATAAAACAAAGATAACATGACAAGGTAGAAAGATTCCGACTTCAACCGTATTTATACTGTCAAGTAATTCAAAGAGCAGCACTGCATCACCCCAAATCTTGGAGGCAGAAATACCATCCAATGAAGGAGAACCTGAATTACCAATGCCACCATTATCTAAAATGCATTCATTTGTGCAAATGTCTTACATTTAACTTGCCAATGCTTATGCTTTATCATATTTCCCTCTGATGGAACCTTACTCCAATTTTTCAATGAAGATCTTTTGGCTAAAATAGCCTCTTTCACCTCACTTTTTAACCATGCTGGCAATCGTTTGGCCTTCCTTTCACCTTTCTTAATGCATGAAAAATATCTGGACTGCGCTTCTAAGATGGGAAAATTAGTTCTTACCTGTTAATTTTCGTTCCTGTAGTACCATGGATCAGTACAGACTCCTGGATTTTGCCTCCCCTCCAGCAGATGGAGACAGAGAAGTTTTGACCGACTCTGCCCTATACCCTGAGGTGCCACCTACAGTCCCCGTCAGTATTTCACTGTATCAAAGCAGAACATTGAAAAACCAAATATGAACTCTAACTTGAAATGTACCCCCCGTAAGCATGGGAGAAGAAAACCCTATAATGCCAAGATTCTACCCACAAACGCAAACGGTGAGCAGAACTCACTATAACTGTGAAAGCAATCTGCCGAAAAAGACCAAAAGAACTGCACGAGCGGACTCTGTCAACTCAACACTGAAATGGGCGGGACTCTGGACAGATCCGTGGTACTACAGGAATGAAAATTATCAGGTAAGAACTAATTTTCCTTTCTCTGTACATACCAGGGATCAGTCCAGACTCTTCAGAGGAAGACTCTGAAGCATCATCCCCCCAGGGGTCATAGGGGTCCTCATCCTCACTGTAAGCTACAAAGGATGGGTCCCTGGGTTCTTGGCCTTCGTCCAGAGGTGCAAGCACCAGTAAAACTGGACGGGAAACTGCAAGCCTCTGTGTCTCTGCCAGCCCCAGTGGAGCTTCCTTCTTGGATGAACCAGCAACGACACTGTATCAGTAGGGGGAGGCCTCAGTGCCCCACTGGGTACCAAAGCTGGCCCAGGAACAGACATCAGCTGGGTCAGTAACACACTGATGAGCACATTGAGCTCCAGTAGCAGTATGAAGATGGGCGGCACCAGGTCCAGTGCTGTCGGTGCCACAGGACCAAAGCCCTGCAGTGCCCGCTCCACCACTAGCTGGACTCAGCACTCCAGCTTCTCCTCATACGCTGCCGATGCCAACACCAACCGGAAGGAAGAAGGGATGGCCAGATCTTCTTCAGACCTATGAGGTAGATTGGTGATTGGCATCAGGACCAGTGGAGACCGTCGCAGACCCCTTGCACTGATGGAGGACTGGCACTCCTCGTTGCAGGGTCGCTTCGGGGGCATCGCAGCATGAGCCAGTGCATCCTTATGCCTGGCACCGTGCATCAACGGGTGCTGTGCTTCAGCTTCCTTCAATACTTGGCCCAGTCCTTCCCTAGTGCTGAGGCTGATTGAGTTGCTTACCTGTAACAGGTGTTCTCACAGGACAGCAGGATGTCAGTCCTCACATATGGGTGACATCATCAGGATGGAGCCCAATCATGGAACACTTGTCCAAGTTTCCAGAACTTTGACTGGCACCTACTGGGCATGCCCAGCATAGCACCAACCCTGCAGCCAGCAGGGGTCCCCCCTTCAGTCTCGTCTTATAGTAAAAAGTACATGCGAAAATAAAATAAGAAAACGTAAACGAACCCAACTCCGTGGAGTGGCAGGCGGGTTTCGTGAGAACTAACATCCTGCTGTCCTGTGAGAACACCTGTTACAGGTAAGCAACTCTGCTTTCTCACTGGACAAGCAGAATGGTAGTCCTCACATATGGGTGAGTACCGAGCTGAGGATGCCCGAGGAATGCACCAAATGTACCCAAAGACGTGCAACAGGTACAAGAACTGGGGTGGAATTTGGTAGAGGGCATCCTGAACCCTAACGGGTTGGCAGAAGGATGTTGGTACTTCAGATCGCAAATAAGTTGCATAGCACAGACTGGCCGAAGAGGGAATCTTGTCTGCAAGCCTTGTCTAAACAATAATGGGTTACGAAGGTGTGGAGAGAACTCCAGGTAACAGCCTTACAGATGTCAGCAAGCGGCACCGAACGTAGGTGCGCTACTGATGTTGCCATGGCCCTGACAGCGTGTGCTTTAACACGGTCTTGAAGCAGAATGCCTGCCTGTTGGTAACAAAAGGAAATACAGTCCGCTAACCAGGAGGAGAGAGTCTGCTTACCCACAGGTTTGCCCAATTTGATGTGATCGAAGGAAACAAACAATTGAGTGGATTTCCTGTGGGCAGCTGTATGGTCTAGATAAAATGCTAGAGCATGTTTACAGTCAAGGGTATGCAGAGCCCATTCTCCTGGGTTTGAGTGGGGCCTGGGAAAAAAGGTGGGTAGTATAATGGATTGATTGATATGAAACTCCGATACTACCTTAGGCAAAAATTTAGGGTGAGTGCGGAGTACTACCCTATAATGCAGAAGTTTAGTGTAGGGCAGGTAGGTGACTAAGGCCTGTAACTCATTAACTCCGCGAGCATATGTGATTGCCAAAAGAAAAATCACCTTCCAGGTCAGATGGCGGAGATCACAGGATTGGAGAAGCTCAGACGGCGGTTTCATGAGCCGCCCCAAAACCAAGTTGAGGTCCCAGGAAGGGGTCGGAGGAGGGCACAGTGGAGGTTTAAGGTGGCGCAAGCCCTTCAAAAAGCGTGTTACAAGGGGTTGTACTGAAATAGGTACATCCCCGACACCTTTATGGAAGGCGGCTACCGCACTGACATGTACCCTGAAGGAAGAAGTTTGGAGACCTGACTCTGACAGATGCCAGAGATAGTCCAAAAACTTTGGTGTGGAACAAGTGAAGGAATCGATGGACATGGAAGTACACTATACCGTAATCCTGTTCCATTTGTAACGATAAGACTGCCTTGTGGAAGGCTTTCGTGAAGCTACTAGGACATGGGAAACTAGCTCTGAAAGATTAAGAGGTTGAAGTATTAACCTTTCAACATCCAGGCAGTCAATGAGAGGGCCTGGAGGGTGGGGTGACGAAGGCAGCCATTGTTCTGAGTGATCAGAAGCAGGTCCTTCCCCAGAGGAATGTGCCGGTGTACTGATAGGTCGTGGAGAATTGGAAACAAGACCTGGCGTGGCCAATGAGGGGCTATGAGAATCATTAGTCCCTCGTCCCTTCGCAACTTCACGAGAGTCTTTGAAATGAGTGGAAGTGGAGGGTACACATAAAGGAGACCGCTGGCCCATGAGAGGGAGAAAGCGTCTCTTGGCTGAAGGTGTTGGCTGCGAGTGAGAGAGCAGAAGTTCCCTACTTTGCGGTTGTGAATTGACGCAAAGAGGTCTATGTGAGGGTAACACCAACGTTGGAATATTGAGTCCACTACAGTGGAGTTGAGATACCACTCATGTGGTTGAAAAGTGCGACTCAGCTTGTCTGCCAACACACTGTCCACTCCCAGAAAGTAGGTGGCCCTGAGGTACATCGAGTGGGAAAGGGCTTCCGCCCATTTCTGTGCAGCTTCCTGACACATGAGGTAGGAGTCCGCTCCCCCTTGCTTGTTGATGTACCACATGGCCACCTGGTTGCCTGATTGAATCAGGATGACCTGATTGGAAAGATGATCCTGAAAAGCCCTGAGAGCATATCTGATTGAACGAACTCCAGGAAATTTATTTGGTGTTTGGCTTCCTCTGGAGACCAAATGCCCTGAGTTTGCAGGTTTGCAACATGTGCACCGCAGCCAAGGTTGGAGGCATTTTTTGGCAAGGTTATTTGAGGGTCTGGAGCCTGAAATGGAAGGCCTTGAAGCAGATTGGATTGGTTTATCCACCAAGCCAGCGATAAGCGGAGCTGGTTGGTGATGTGGACAATGGCTGAGAAGACTGAATCCACTGCAATTTTAGAGTCCACTGCATTACTCTCATGGCTAGGTGGGCCATGGGAGTGACATGCACTGAGGAGGCCATATGACCCAGTAAGATCAGAACGTGACGTGCAGTTGAGCGTTGTCGAGACTGCAGTCGATGGGCCAGAGAAGCGAGCATGAGAGCTCGATCCTTAGGTAGGAAGGCTATCGCTTTTAGAGTGTCCAAATCGGCCCCTATGAACGATAGGGTTTGAGAGGGAACTAGCCTGGATTTTGCATAAGTTTATGAGAAACCCTAGGGAGATCAGGGTATGGCACGTGAGACGTGGAGACGTCAGTGCAGATGCTGAGTAGGAGCCCTGATCAACCAATCGTCGAGATAGGGGTAGACATGGACACTTTGACTCCTGAGAAAGGCAGCTACCACTACGAGGCACTTTGTGACTCGTGGGGCAGATGCTAGGCCGAATGGTAACACTCGATATTAGAAGTGTTTCAGGTCTACTAGGAATCGCAGGAATCTGCGATGTGACGGAGTAATGGAAATGTGTGTGTAGGCGTCCTGGAGGTCTAGAGAGCAGAGCCAGTCTTCCCTTTGGAGAAGGGGAAGAAGAGAACCCAAGGTCACCATCTTGAACTTTTCTCTTTGTAGGTATTTGTTTAAGGTGCGAAGGTCCACTATTGGGCAAACACCACCTGACTTTTTTGGTATCAGGAAATACCGGGAATAGAACCCCTGCCCCCTGTTGGGAGAGGGGCACTAGTTCTATTGCTCGGAACTGGAGGAGGAGGGAGACCTCCTGCTCCAGAAGCGGTGAGTGATCAGATGTTCCCCATGTCAGCCGAGATGGGGAATCCGGTGGAACAGAGAGAAAGTTGAGGTGGTAACCTTGGGTTATTACAGTGAGTACCCACTGATCTGTGGTGACTGTATGCCATGGTTTGGAGAAGTGGCACAACCGGCCTCCGACGGGAATGGTCGGAAGTGAAGGCTGGGTACTGATCTCTAGGAAGGAGTCAGAAGCCAGACGCTGGACCTGGTTGGGGGGTTGGCTGTGACTTCTGTACTCAAGGTTGCTTGGATTGACCTTTCTGGTAAGGCATAGAAGCTCGAGCTCTGAACACCAGGGAATAGAATCTCCTTTGCCGGTAGAATTGTCTCTTGGAGTCTCTCCTAAAAGATCTTTTGGAAGAGGAAGAGAGATCAGAAGGCAGTAAGGAGAGCTGGCGCAGTCTCTTGGTGGTCCTTGAGCTGCGCCACTGCTTCTTAAGAACATAAGAAAATGCCATACTGGGTCAGACCAAGGGTCCATCAAGCCCAGCATCCTGTTTCCAACAGTGGCCAATCCAGGCCATAAGAACCTGGCAAGTACCCAAAAACTAAGTCTATTCCATGTTACCATTGCTAGTGTCAGTGGCTATTCTCTAAGTGAACTTAATAGCAGGTAATGGACTTCTCCTCCAAGAACTTATCCAATCCTTTTTTAAACACGGCTATACTAACTGCACTAACCACATCCTCTGGCAACAAATTCCAGAGTTTAATTGTGCAATGAGTAAAAAAGAACTTTCTCCGATTAGTTTCAAATGTGCCCCATGCTAACTTCATGGAGTGCCCCCTAGTCTTTCTACTATCCAAAAGAGTAAATAACCGATTCACATCTACCCGTTCTAGACCTCTCATGATTTTAAACACCTCTATCATATCCCCCCCTCAGTCGTCTCTTCTCCAAGCTGAAAAGTCCTAACCTCTTTAGTCTTTCCTCGTAGGGAAGTTGCTCCATTCCCCTTATCATTTTGGTAGCCCTTCTCTGTACTTTCTCCATCGCAATTATATCATTTTTGAGATGCGGCGACCAGAATTGTACACAGTATTCAAGGTGCGGTCTCACCATGGAGCAATACAGAGGCATTATGACATTTTCCGTTTTATTCACCATTCCCTTTCTAATAATTCCCAACATTCTGTTTGCTTTTTTGACTGCCGCTGAACCGACGATTTCAATGTGTTATCCACTATGACACCTAGATCTCTTTCTTGGGTTGTAGCACCTAATATGGAACCCAACATTCTGTAATTATAGCATGGGTTATTTTTCCCTATATGCATCACCTTGCACTTATCCACATTAAATTTCATCTGCCATTTGGATGCCCAATTTTCCAGTCTCACAAGGTCTTCCTGCAATTTATCACAATCTGCTTGTGATTTAACTACTCTGAACAATTTTGTGTCATCTGCAAATTTGATTATCTCACTCGTCGTATTTCTTTCCAGATCATTTATAAATATATTGAAAAGTAAGGGTCCCAATACAGATCCCTGAGGCACTCCACTGTCCACTCCTTTCCACTGAGAAAATTGTCCATTTAATCCTATTCTCTGTTTATTGTCTTTTAGCCAGTTTGCAATCCATGAAAGGACATCGCCACCTATCCCATGACTTTTTACTTTTCCTAGAAGCCTCTCATGAGGAACTTTGTCAAACGCCTTCTGAAAATCCAAGTATACTATATCTACCGGTTCACCTTTATCCACATGTTTATTAACGCCTTCAAAAAAGTGAAGCAGATTTGTGAGGCAAGACTTGCCTGGGTAAAGTCATGCTGACTTTGTTCCATTAAACCATGTCTTTCTAAATGTTCTATGATTTTGATGTTTAGAACACTTTCCACTATTTTTCCTGGCACTGAAGTCAGGCTAACCGGTCTGTAGTTTCCCGGATCACCCCTGGAGCCCTTTTTAAATATTGGGGTTACATTTGCTATCCTCCAGTCTTCAGGTACAATGGATGATTTTAATGATAAGTTACAAATTTTTACGAAAAGGTCTGAAATTTCATTTTTTAGTTCCTTCAGAACTCTGGGGTGTATACCATCCGGTCCGGGTGATTTACTACTCTTCAGTTTGTCAATCAGGCCTACCACATCTTCTAGGTTCACCGTGATTTGATTCAGTCCATCTGAATCTTTACCCATGAAAACCTTCTCCATTACGGGTACCTCCCCAACATCCTCTTCAGTAAACACCGAAGCAAAGAAATCATTTAATCTTTCCGCGATGGCCTTATCTTCTCTAAGTGCCCCTTTAACCCCTCGATCATCTAACGGTCCAACTGACTCCCTCACAGGCTTTCTGCTTCGGATATATTTTAAAAAGTTTTACTGTGAGTTTTTGCCTCTACAGCCAACTTCTTTTCAAATTCTCTCTTAGCCTGTCTTATCAATGTTTTACATTTAACTTGCCAATGTTTATGCTTTATCCTATTTTCTTCTGTTGGATCCTTCTTCCAATTTTTGAATGAAGATCGTTTGGCTAAAATAGCTTCTTTCACCTCCCCTTTTAACCATGCTGGTAATCGTTTTGCCTTCTTTCCACCTTTCTTAATGTGTGGAATACATCTGGACTGTGCTTCTAGAATGGTATTTTTAACAATGACCACGCCTCTTGGACATTTTTTACTTTTGTAGCTGCTCCTTTCAGTTTTTTTCTAACAATTTTGCTCATTTTATCAAAGTTTCCCTTTTGAAAGTTTAGCATGAGAGCTGTGGATTTGCACACTGTTCCTCTTCCAGTCATTAAATCAAATTTGATCATATTATGATCGCTATTGCCAAGCGGCCCCACCACCGTTACGTCTCTCACCAAGTACTGTGCTCCACTGAGAATTAGATCTAAAATTGCTCCTTCTCTCGTCGGTTCCTGAACCAATTGCTCCATAAAGCTATCATTTATTCCATCCAGGAACGTTATCTCTCTAGCATGACCCGATGATACATTTACCCAGTCAATAATGGGGTAATTGAAGTCTCCCATTATTACTGCACTACCAATTTGGTTAGCTTCCCTAATTTCTCTTAGCATTTCACTGTCCGTCTCACCATCTTGACCAGGTGGACGGTAGTATACCCTTATCACTATAGTGTTCCCTGACACACAATGGATTTCTACCCATAAAGATTCAATTTTGTATTTAGTCTTTTGTATTTTGTATTTCTCCAAAAAGATTATCCCCAGCACAGGGCAAGTCAGCTAACCTGTCCTGTACTTCTGGTCTGAGGTCTGAAGACTTTAGCCAGGCCCATCTTCTTGCACTAATTCCTGCCGCCGAAACTCTGGAGGAGCTGTCGAAGATGTCATATGCCGACTGCACTTCATGTTTGCCAGCATCTAGATCCTTTTGTGCTAGGGCATGAAGTTGGTCCTGGAATTGCAGAGGTAAGGCTTCAGCAAATTCCTGAATCTTCGTAAACAGGGCCCTATTGAACTGGGTCATGTATAATTGATAGGAAGCAATGCGAGAGATGAGCATTGACCCATGAAATACTCGCCTTCCAAATGCATCCAGAAATTTCTGTTCCTTTCCTGGGGGAATGGAAGAGTGAGGTTTGGAGTGTTGTGCCCTCTTCTGGGCTGACTCCACAACTACTGAATGATGGTCTAGTTGAGCTCTCTGGAAGCCAGGGGCTGGCTGAACTAGATAGGTGGCATCATCTTACGGTTGACAGGTGCCACAGAGCCAGGGTGCTCCCAATTTCTCTTTAAAAGGTTCAAGAGGATGTCTTGAATAGGGATAGACATGATTTCCTTAGGAGCATCGAGAAATTGGAGAAGTTCTAACATCTGATGCCTAGAGTCCTCTTCAGTCTGAAGCTGGAATGGAACTGTTTCAGACATTTCTTTTACAAAGTTGATAAAGAGTCCTCTGGAGGAGAGCGCTTCCTTTCATCAGGAGGAGAGGGCTGTGAAGGCAGATCATCTGTATCCTGGGACGAATCATCGGTCCAGGGATTGTATGGCTCATCAACAGCTCCCACATGTTCATCAGAAGGGAGTAACGGTGTTATTCCGGAAGGTCCGGGCCTAGGCATCGATGGCCTTGAAGATGGAATCAAAGGCATCGAGAGTGGCATTGGAGGTATCGATTGAATCAGTGACATCGATGGAATCGGTGGTAGCACTCCGGAGGGCGGAATGGTGTTTCTTCTTCTTCTTCCGATGACAAGGGTATCGTGAGGAAGGAACTGGGACCATCGGTTCCCTCGGATGCACCGGTGGAAGGGCATCGATTAACTTATCCATTCTTGCCAATAGTGGTGCAAGCGCCATAGGTATCGGATCGGTGGCTGGAGCAGGAACTGGCATAGATGGAGGTTTGAACCCCTGGAGTGCTTTACCGATGGCCTCTTGGATCATCTGATCCAATTCCTCACGGAAACCTGGGGCATGGATACCCGGTTCCGGAGTAGGAGGCAGCACTGGCGCAGCTGGAGGGTCCACCGGTGAAGGTGGAATCGTGGATCCCGGCACCTGTCCAGGTGGGGAACGCCTCGGTGACCCAGAGACAGAAGAGGATGAAGCCTTTTCTGTCGGGACTTCTTTGTCGGTGGCTCAGACGATGTTGATGCCGAGGGCTTGCCTCTATCGGTGGCCTGAGCTTTCCGATGGCGGTGTTGATGTTTTTCTCGATGTTCTCCTTGGTCTTTCTCCTGAGGAGGAACAGAGGGGGTCGACACCCGCGGAGTCTTCGAAACTGGTCGGGCAGCAGCGGTTTCCCAGTGCTGGCACAAAGTAGACGGCACTTGTTCAGACGACGTTGAAGCTATCGATGGAGTCGGGGTTTTTGGCTGAAAGAGAAGTCCCATCTTCTCCAGTTGAGCCTTGCGAACCTTTGGTGTCATTTGGGCATATTTGGTGCAAATAAGGACATCATGGTCGGACCCTAAACACATAACACAGACCGTGTGAGGGTCAGTGATGGACATTGTTTGAGTGCAGTCAGGGCACTGACGGAAACCCGACGCCATGGCCTCGACAAAATTTAGCCGCGGTGCAGACAATGGCCAGTAGGCTGCGAGGGAAAAACTCGACGGGAATCGACCGCAAGCAGGTATAAAACTTACCATTCGACCACGGAGCAAAGATATCGATAAGTGGAACCCTGTGGGGTAAAATTTTTTGAAAGTTTTTGATGAAGTTCTGTGAGGAAATATTCCTGTCAGGAATCTCTGAAGAGCTCCTCAACCTGCGTGGCTACTGCTGCGCGGAAAAAAGAAGACTGATGGGGGACCCCTGTTGGCTGCAGGGTTGGTGCTATGCTGGGCATGCCCAGTAGGTGCCAGTCAAAGTTCTGGAAGCTTTGACAAAAGTGTTCCGTGATTGGGCTCCATCCTGATGATGTCACCCATATGTGAGGACTACCATCCTGCTTGTCCTGTGAGAAAATGAGGAACCCAACGTCCTTGGCCTGGAGGAGATTACCAGTGGTTGGCCTCCAGTTTCCCTATTCGCCGATGGCACCAACAGAACAAACGATCTCGCCGATGTTGATGGCTTGGTGTCCATTGGTGCAGCTCCTTGGTCCTTTGATGCTGATGCCGCCAACTCGGACTTCTTCAACCCTAAGAGCTGTTCCATCTTGTCGAGTCGAGGCCAACGTCCCTTCAGTGTCATCTGGGCACATAAGCGGCAAGCCCGGATGTCATGCGATGTCCCCACGCAGAGGACACATCTCATGCAGATCAGTGATGGACATGGTCCTCAGGCACTGAGTGCATCACTGAAAACCGGATGTGGCTATGTTAGACAAAACACAAGGGGCACAAATCGAAAACGATGGTGGTAGGCGTCTATGGCTGGCGGGTACCGAGGCACCACTGCCACAGGGAATTGATCATGAAAGCCAACTTACCAGAATCTCCGAAAACCCTGACTAGAATCACTTCAGGAAGGCACCGAGAGGGACCTGGGAATGGACTAACACGGAAAACCCCACAAAGAAGAAAGTTTTCCACAAGGTCAAAAGCAGCCAAAAGTGAGCTCACTCACACCACGAGGCTTTCAGCTCTGTGGAAAGACAGAGACTGGAGAGGGTCACTGCATGGTATTGGGCATGCCAGTGTGCCTAGTCAAAATTCTAGAAACTTTGACAAGTTTTCCACATCGGGGCTCCATCTGAAGATGTCACATGTGTGAAGTACACTATCCTGCTTGTCCTCGGAGAAGCTATTTTCCCTTCCTCACCACTCCCACGATGTGCACAAAGTCAACCAAGTCCTGCTGGCTGACTAGACATTTACCTGTCTTCGGTCTGTTTGCAGTGGAGGGGGTGGTGGCCGAGCACAATCTCGATATAGCATCCTTAGTTTTTCACACTGCACTTCCACAACCAAGTGTCGCTCACCTGCAATGTTACAAAAGACAATGCTTAATACCTTCATTTCATGTTAAAGCAAAAGGTAGCTACACTGAACTGCTTTCGTGAGGTGCATTGCATATTTGATAGTGTTACAAACCCACTGGCGCTAAAATACATAAAAATAAGCTATTTGTATGTTGGGCTCCTGTTGCTGTAGAGCTCTGAGAGAGCAATTCTGGTAACACTGCCTTCTGCAATAGGTACCACCAAGAAGCACCACCAAGTAGGATATTCTTGGTAGTAGGCAAATAACTTTTTAAAATTATGTTTTCTTAATAAGGGTGCAGAATGCTATAAAATGACACCATACATACACAGGGATGATTTTCAACAGTCATCTTTAGAAAGCCTATGTACCAACCTGACTAAGCCAAGAGAAGGACTAGAAGCCAGCCAGAAGCAGAAAAATCAGGAAAGCGATCAAGAAAGGGAATAGTTTTAAAAGTGAAAGTGAATTTTTACTTCCAATGTGCTATAACTATGACTCAGGATTTCAACAAAATCAACTTGAAATGCCATTTGAAGGTCAATATTCAAAAATAGTTTATTTGGCTAACTGTTGAAGTTATGCCAGATAAACCCAAAGATTTGAATTTTATACCTGATGTAGCAGCTAAATTTTAACTGGGGTGGTTATTATGTACTTAAAATTTAGCTGGATCAGATAGAAAGTGCTCAATATTGAAAGCTGGCTGTTTAAGTAACTTAGCCAGATATAACTTATCTGGCTAAGTTACGAGGTATGTTCAGCAGTATGGCTAAGCTGCTGAATATACCCGTGTATATTCGTGCTTAGCCGTATAAGTTATAACCTGCTATGGAGCAGCTCTAACTTAACCGCATAACTTATGTGACTAAGTTATATGACTAACTCATTCCTCTCCAATCTACCACTACACACCCACAAGTTATGCAGCTAACTTTTAAGCCACATAAGTGACTTGTGCAGTTAAGTGGCAGATGTTGAACATAGGCGCATATTCAGCAGCTGCTACTTAGCCACATAAGGTCCACTGATCTGGCTAAATAGTGCTGAACGCGCTTTAAATATTGACCTCACAGTGAGAGAATGTTTCAAAGGAGTGGTTTAAGTTTATCTGGCTAGTCAAAACATTTCTGACCTAAAATTGGCTGAACAGTTTAAAATCCAAAATTAGTTGAACAACAAAAATCCAAACGCCCAAAAAATATCTAGCAGCTGATCCCTCCTGCCCCTCCCTCCCCAATATGATTAAAAAATATTGTATTGCCAAGCAGACCCCACTCCACCCAAAATATGCAAAATTTGTAGCATGGCTGTAATGGAATTACTTAGCCTGTCAGACAACTCTGGCTAGGATTGTATTTAGAAGATAGGCCTTTTTGGACTCAGAGTTTTCACTGACACACATCATGTGACTATAACAAGTGTGAGAACAAAAGAAGTAAACACCATAGGTGCAAAATCACAAGAGAAAGCCAGTATGTTTTTGGAAAACTGCATGTGTTTCTCAAAATACTATTTCAGATGCACAGATGAAAAGGGAGAGGGAGATGGAAAAGGGACAGTGAGAGAAGGAACTCAGCCTGCCCTAATAACTGTAATAAAGTATTTGTACTACATTATCATTGCAACTATTGCCTTTGCTATATCTCTGTATTCTGCCTTGTTTTCTGGAATATAACTTAGCCTTAATAATAAACAAACAGTTATCCTGGTATTTATGGTGTGCTGACTCAGAGTGTGAGTGGGTGAATGTGAGAGTATGGTTTGTGTTTTCTAAGTAGTAAATCATGTTAGGAAGGAAGCCTGCAGGATTACTGCTTTGAGCCTTGAAGTTTTAGATCTCACCAGGGAAGCTGCCTAGGGGATACTGGCTCTTTGTGTCTTTATGTTTTACCACGCCCATATAGCCAACCTATAATAGCCAAGCCAAATCTCCCTCCTAATCTTTCATATAATTTAAAATTCTGCAAGCTGTCAGTAAAGAACCAATCATTATTCAAGTGCAGAGAATAAATTAATATTAAGTGCTGGTAGCTGTCAGAGCTATCGGCACTTGGTATTCAGCAGGTAACAGCATCTCCTGCTTCTAATCTGCTTTCAGGTCAACTTGGGGCTTCAGGGATAGGGTGAGAGGTTCGAAAATAAGGATTTTTGGCAAAATGTTTTTAAAATGTACAGGCTGGGGAGGAGGGAGAATCGGCACCATTTGCAGGACATTTTTTAATTATACTATATATTTTTTATATTTAAATTATGGCAGGCAAACTGGCATCTACATACTGAGGTTTATATATATTGAGGGTCGGGATGAGTCTGCTTGGCTGTGCAACATTTTTCATTCATATTTGGAGGAGGGGCCCAAAAATCTGCTATAATTTGGCTGCTAATGTTTTTATGAATATTCAGTAAGTAGCAAAGTTCCACTGAATATACTCCAGGGCTTCACAAACCTGTCCTGGGGACCCCACAGCCAGTTGGGTTTTCAAGATCTCCACAATGACTATGCATGAGATAAATTAGCATATCATGGAGACTCAGCATATACAAATTTACCTCATGCATATTCAATGTGGAGATCCTGAAAACCCGAATGGCTGTGGAATCCCCAGGACAGGTTTGGGAAGCCGTGGAATATATTCAGCGAACTTTTACCTGGATTAAGTGCTGCTGAATATTCAGCTGAAGTTATCCAGGCAATTTTATCCAAATAACTTCTCTGCTTGTTGGCTTACTGGATATTGACTTGCTGATGGTTCATGTCATTGTTGGGACTTCCAGGTGAAAACAAAATAAACTACAGAGAGATCAAGCTAAGCCTCCAATATCATCTGATTTCATTTTATATACACAACTAATTGTTGATGATTCATCAACTCAGTATGCTAATTGCCTTAAAAATGCTATATCTATGTGAACACACAATGGCAGATTTTGCATGTACATGTGTTGAATTCCTGTGGCAGTTCTATATATTAATTACAATAGTTTGTACATAAATTAATTACTTACCAGGGCTACACTCTTGGGCTACCAGATTAAGAACTTCAACAGCTGCTGGGCACTGTTGTATGAATTCTTCACAGAATAAACTATCTTCTAAAAGTTGAGCCATGACGAGGCATGCTCTGGTAAGAATATAAATACAGCTTATATTTATTTTAAAAAAAATTATAAATTGCTTTCCAGATCTTATAATAAGATCTTCCACAGCGATGTACACCAAATAGAAATCCAAAATAAAACAAAAACATTACAAAAATAACATTATAAAACAATTCCAAAAGCAAAATATACATTCTTGCTGCTGCTCCTAAAAAGAATTGTAGATTATAACTAATAAATTAAATATTGTTCTTGCTTGTAATCAATTCAAGAAATACGTATGCTTCTCAAATTCACTAGATATTTTAGAGAGAGCAAAAATGAGGCTTTAAAAGACCAATACAGTGTTTATGCACACACATTATTAAAAAAATCAGCTAGTAAGGAGAACTACAAAAAAAAAAAAAAAAAAGGTCACACTTTTGCCCTATTTACAGAGCTCGTTCTAATGAAAAATTACTACTTACCTGATAATTTCCTTTTCTTTAGACCAGATGGATGAATCCAGAACAAGTGGGTTATGCACGCTACCAGCACATGGCGACAGAGCAAAGCGGACATCATAATATATATATATATATCCCTGCAGTGAAATCAGCCTGCCAGTATTCTCTTCAAAAGTCACTTCAGCACTCAGCCAGCACGAAACACTGAGCTCAGACAAAGATTGTATTAACACTAGACTAGGAACTGGATTAACACTTACCAGTTACCCCTGGAACAAGGAGCCATGTAGGAGGATCATAGCACAATCATTTGGCAGCCAAGGGCGGGAAGCTGAATCCACCTGTCTAGTTAAGTAGTAATTTCTATCTAGGCAAGTAGTAATTTTTCATCACCTAGACAGATGGATTCAGGACCAATGGGTTGTACCCAAGCTACTCCCAAATAGGGCGGAAGACAACAATCTAACCTCTGCCCATGACACTGCCTGAGTCCTAGTGGAATGAGCCCTAACTTGAGTAGACAGCGGCTTTTCAGCAGCTACATATACAGCCATGACTACCTTCTTAATCCAGCGAGCTATTGTAGCCCATGAAGCCAGCTTGCCCTGTTTTCTTCCACCATGGAGAATAAATAGGCGAGCCGACTTCCTGAGAGTTCTAGAAACCTCAAGATATGTCCCTTAACATCCAAGGGTGGCAACAGGCAATATTTCTCTGCATCTCTCTGCCTATCCAGAGATGGCAGGGAAATGGACTGATTCAAGGGAATTCAGACAACACCGTTGGCAAAAAAGGAAGGAACAGTATGCCGCTGACAGAACAGATCCCAGCAAGACAAAGCCTGCAGCTCGTATATTCTACACATTGAACAACTGCCACAAGAACACAGTTTTCAAGGTCAGTAACCACAAGGAAAGGTTACTCATTGGTTGAAATGTAGGGCCTGCTAAGAAATCTAAAACCAGATTAAGACTCCACAAGGGCATTGTTTCACTCCTTTCAAGAAATGGGCCACATCTGGATGAGCAGACAAGGATTCACCATTCACCTGACCCTTGAAACAGGCAAAAGCCACTACCTGTACCGTTAAGGAATTAAAGACCAACCCATTATTCAATCCATCCTGCAAAAATTCCAAAATGAGCAGGATCTTAACCGAACGAGGAAGAACCCCTTGATTTTCTTTTTTTTTTAAATTCTTTATTTATGAGTTTTTTCAAAAATATATTACAAGGAACAAACCTTGCGTGGAAATACAGAAAAAGTTATCAAGGAAATTTACATACATTCCCTTATGTATATAATAGAAAGAAAAAACATAACATTCTCAGATGTTTTTCATTGGAAATTGAAGAGGGAGGAGATAGGGAAAAATCAGAGAGGTGCTCAAGAAAATAATAAGTTACTAAATTCAGGCTTGTAACTCTCTATCATATTGCCGCCGATTAACACAAACTTATTCCCCCCCATCCAGAAAATGTCTCAACTGTTCAGGCAGAAAAAAAGATAATTAAATTACCAGCTGATTTCACAAAACATTTACAAGGAAATTGAAGAAGGAAACTCGCTCCCTTAGCCAAAACCTCAGGGCACATAGCTATAAACATTTTCCTACGCTGTTGAGTGGGCCGTGAGAGGTCTGGATAGACCCTCACTACTCCTCCCATAAATGCATTATTTATATTTTGGAAATATGCTTTCATCAGCTGTCCTTTCTCTGCTTCTGTGAAAAACTGGACAAAAAGAATTGCCCTTTCTGTGACTTCCATATTAGAGTTTTCCAAATACTGTGTTAAATTATTGAAATCATCCCTATTTTCTCCAGAGGTAATCCGTAAACTATTCCTTCGAGGTGTTAGAAAGAATAATTTCTTTACAGAAAGCACATTTTCTATATCAATCTTGAGGGATTCAGTTACAAAACGTTTGAAAGTCACTAGGGCTGGTTCTCCCAAAACCTTTGGAAAATTGACCAATCTAACATTTAAATACCGAAGATAATTTTCTTCAGACTCTAGTCTTGTCTGTGATATAATACAATCCTTCATAATGGATGAATTGAGAGACTGAGTCTGATTTAATTTCACAGTCAAGTCCTGTATGCTGTTAGAATGGTCTTGAATTTTCTGAGAATGTTCTTTTTCCTCGGTATCCAATTTATTCTCAAATTTACCCAACTGTTGGGACTGAATCTTCAGGGTATGGGCCATTACAGCCATTAGATCCCATATGGCTTCTAGTGTAATTTCCGCTGGTTTCACAAACTCCAAGGGGTCAAGCGTGTTTTCTCCTACCTCCTCCTGTGATCTCTCTCTTGTTGTCTCCAGGGGTTCATTTCCTGCACCATCCGAACTCCTCGCAGGAATTTCCTGAGCCTCAGACAGGGGTGGTAGGGAAGCCCCAACTCTCGCCTGATCAATGGACCCTCCATGCTGATCTCTTCCGGCTAACGTTGCGTCGGGGAGTACAGCTCCGTCAATAATGCGGAGGGGAGAGCTGCACAGTGGACCTCGGGGTTCTGGTGGGCTCAAGGTGATTTTGCCTGGCGAGAGAGATGCTTCTCTCGGTTCTCCCGCAGCGGCGCTCGTGGTCTCCACCAATGGAGAGATGGTTGCGAAGTCGGTGATATACCGCTGTCCCACCGGGCCGGGTGAGTCTGGGGGGTAGACCCTCACCTTGCCCTTCCGCTTATGGGGCATTTCGAAGGGAATATCCTTTATTCAAACTTAAAAGATTTCAAGGAAAAATAGTGGGTGGCGGAGCAGTACGACTCAGCGTCCTCAAGCCGCGGCCATCTTGACTCCTCCCTCAACCCCTTGATCTTCTCACCAAGCCTCAAACACTTGCCAAACCCACACAAAGGCTAAGGAAGCGGAGATCCAATTGGGGGGGGGGGGGTGTGGTGTCTCAAAACCAGGTGAACCTCTGTCACATCCCACGCCAGTCTCATTATCTCTATTTTAGGGAAGGGCCGGGCCCAGCAAAAAATGCCAGAGAACTCCCCCCGAGCCTCCAGGCAGCACTGACACAATTTAAAGGGTACACCAGGGTGCAATGCCCTAATATGGCAAGCAGCACACACTGTAAGGCACCCAGGCTTCTTTATTATTGGCACCATGATATGCATCCACGATCAACAAGATCCACTGCATCTGAAAACAGAGCATCGAACTGTGCATCCATCTAAAATAAGGATGCCCAAGAAAAAGGAACTTCTATCTCTGGACGCCCAAAAATTGGATGCCCAAGTATGCGGTCCCGAAGTGGACGACCTACCAGGATGCGCAGGCGCGAACAGACTACAGGCCCAGATGTGTGGCAGATATGCAAAATAAAACACGCGAACCCTGCTGCAGCCTTCCATGCAGTGCCACAGAAAAGCCTGAGATCGGGGCCTAGCCTAAAAAGGCCGCTCAACCTGCCAGACTGCTGCAATCCCCAAGCTCTCCACAAAGGTGGGAAATAAGTTGGATCGGCGCACCTAGGCTTTGGAGACCAGAAGAAGAGAGGAGAGGAGTCCTTAAGCTCTCTACCCTCTTACTCACTAAGAACACCTTTCCTGAGATCAGTCTGTCCCATCTGAGAACAGCTCCAGCTGCGGGGGGAGAGGGCTACTGCCTTCATCACCATCCATGCATTGCTTTCTGCAACTGCAAGCCTTTCAGCTGGATCTCCCATCAGTTAAGCCCATGCTGGGAGCCGGCTACCGGACCAAGGCACTCAACTGCTAGCCTTTCATCTGGAACTCTCATCAGCTAAGTCCACACCAGGAACCAGCTGCCAGACCAAGGCACTCGACTGGGGGAGGGATCGAATGGATATCACCCCAGGAAAAACTCAACTGAAGGAAGGACCTTTTGGTATCACCTCAGGAGAGCGGTGCGTATAGTTAATCTTCTTTCTCCTTTTTTTTTTTTTTTTTTAAAGCAATCCCCTAGTAGGGAGATGCGCATCCACCATTTGCTGGGGACGGCGAGTACTGGCTGCCTATTGTCACTGTAGGGATATATATACTGTGATGTCAGCTTTCCTCTTTCTCTGTCTGCTGGTAAAAGGCGCATAACGCACTGGTTCTGGATTCATCTGTCTGGATGCTTAAAAAAAACCAAAACAATTCTAGACCAGATGTCTCAAACTCTTGTCCTTGAGGGTTGCAAACCAGTTGGGTTTTCAGGATCTCTCTAATGAAAATGCATAAGATTAATTTGCATGCACACTACCTGAAATGTATGCAGATCAATCTCATGTATGTTCATGAGGGATAGCCTGATAATCCAACTAGTCTGTGATCCTCAAGAACCAAAGTTTGAGACCGCTGTTCTAGACTGAAGAAATATGCCAACTGCACATTAAAACTGCCAGTTTCTTAATATGCTTTTGCCAAATGGTATTTCCTATACCATACTGTTTCTGTAATATATGATACTCGTATTTTCATAGACCCCTTTTTCCCTAAAAAAAAAAATTAAAAAAATCTTACCTTGTTCTGATCTCTGCAAGGAGTCGAACCACTGCCATTACTGATGTTGAGCCATCTCCTGTTGCAGGAAGTGAGGTATGAATAGACAGACTTCCCTCCTGAGGAAGCAACATGGACTGGACTGCCTGCACTACCTTCTCAGTAATGGACAGCTTATGAAGAGGCAATGCCTGAGCAAAGTGGTGGGGCCATGGTAAAAATTTAAATTCAAGTAGTTAGTTGAAAAGAAAATATGGGTGTTTTATTACCTGGTGTTAATTTTTACTTTGTACTATAAAATTAAAACAGTACACAGGCACACAAAATTGCAAACAAACCAAAAAAATAATAAAATCAATCCAACATGCTATGGAAACATTCTTAAGTGCCATGGTATGAGATTTTGCATTATTTGAATGTAAACGTTCATGCAAACATCCCTCTGCAATGAAATACGATACCATCGATAGGGATCAGCAACAGTTTTAGTATCAACTATATTTTCTAGGAATTGTGCTTATTGCTATTTCTGAATCAACATGAACTATGCTATTTTTAAATTACACACTAAATAATTAAGCTGCTGTGTTGCAGTTTCCTCACACCCCATAAATTCTCTCACATATGTTTATATGGTTTATAATGGTTATGTCACAAATGATACCCAGTTATCTAGCTAGGTCATGTAGTAACGTATGTGATGTCACTTGACGCATGTCTATACAAAGCAGGCCAAACAACTTCAAACGTTAATGACAAATATAAATGTAAATAATCTGAGACAGGTGTTCAAAGCTGACTTTTTAAACATGGCACAGAATAACTGGCTCAGTTTTCTTCTAAAGGTGGCTACTAGAAATGGTTTTGATGGTGCTTTACAAAGTTTTTGCTATCTAAAACAAAGAGTTCAAAATATGATCCTAATTACTAGCAGTGCTTGCAGTCAAAAAGAGAGCCATCTAGCTTGAAAGAACAAGGGAATGAAAACAAGAGGCAATAGATTTCCTTTTTGTAATAAAAAAAACAAACAAACTGGAAATAAAGAACTTCTTTCCTCATATTCTAAGCAAATGAATTTCCTGGGTATTTACAGGGAAATGTCCGTTACCATTAATTTTGCTGATCCCTAAACAATGGCAATCTTAAAAAATTGAAGCTGGTTTTTAAGTTAATACACAATTTTAGAAAATAAAATGTTCATGTCAGGCAATCGGCTGTGAGGGAAGGGGCTCAGACAAGTTTGCACAGAATTCATTATAAAACAGGAATGAAATAAGAAAACAAAAGATGACAAAAATTAAAAGCTAGAGACACGTCTTTTGGAATTATGTAAAATGTATATAACATATGTATACATCTATCTACATCCATCTATATCTATATACACACACCTCCAAAATTATACCTTCTCAAGGAGTAACCACCATAAACACTGCATCAACCACTTAAAAGAAAAGAAAGATCTGAACACTAACTGAGATTTTCAGCAATGATTCCAGGAAAGCATGAAAGACACTAACAAGATAAAGCACATTTTTTGATTCTCTGTGTTGAAAGGAATTAAAATATGAAGTTTTGAGATATAGAATTTACTACTTAGCCTCATTGTTTGGGTAATTTCATGCTACAACGACTTAATTACTCCAGCCGTGCACCCTCTTTATAACAAACCGAAATGGGGGGCCAATACATGTCTTATACAGAGGAATTGTTAAACGGTATCAGAAATTAACAGCTTTAATAGTGTGTTACTTTGGCAGACAGGCCAAGATTTGTTGAGAAATGTATTTGTCATACAGAGGGAACACAGATTTGGCTTGCTTTTATTCAAGTATATTTCATTTTCTGAAAGTGACAGTCACCTTTAGTAGATGAATTTATCATAAGAGCAACTGCTTTCAACTTGATTTAAGTAGCTACTTGGTGATAAAGCCCTCTCTACTGCAGGAACTTCTATTCAAATCAATACTTCATGGTTTGTGTGTGTGGGGGGGGGTGTTTGTTGGTTTTTTTTTTTTAAGAAACAACCTTACCTCGGATCTGGGAACACAGAGCCTAGATAATGGAATAGTCAATGTGTCTGATGCTTTGGAGGTCTTTCTACAGTCTACAGAGGGAAATCTGACTGTTGCAATACCTTCCTGTTCATTAATAGATGCCACCACTCCAATGCTGCCAGATATTCCTCTACCTAAAACCTGAAATGAAAAGGGGTTAAACCTGGATTATAAATACTAAAAAGGCTACCACTTCTATATACTGTGCTTCTAAGAAATCAAAGTCTGATCTACCTTGCATACCAAGCACCATGCTTTGATGCAATAGGCACAAAAATAGGGCTTTGCGATCAATGATAATTATTCAAAGAGTAAGAGCGACATAGAACGCATTTCACTAAGGGCGTGATTTCATTTGTCTTATGCAGCTGAACATATTAGCCTAGTCCATCCGAATGGCAGTATAATGGGATCTGGCTACACAAAGCACCTGTTCCTACCCAAAATCATAGTAACATCGTAAATGACGGCAGAAAAAGACCAAACTGGCTAGTCAAGTCTGTCCACTTGTGAATCTTCAACTTTGGGAAGAGGAACACAAAATCCCATATGCAATCCAACACCGGCTTCCCATCCCCCATTATCTTTTACCTGAACTTTCAACCCTTTTCCTACCCCTGCCCTCCATATCAGTCCCAAGCATGGCTAGAATCTGATGTCGCCTCTACCACCTACTCTTCCCAAGGGATCAGGCCCCAAGGTTTTTTCTCCCATATACGGTACTTTTGTAAAAATTTCTCAGCAGATTGCACTTTTGATTGTCAAAAGATTACAATATAACAAAAAAAGAAAACTGAGGGTTACCTGAACTTCTGAGCCTATTTTAATTGTCTCTTTGAATCCACCAAGAGCGCACAATGCAGCGACAGCCTGCCGTGCAATCCCTTGTAACTTAGCAAGTTTCCTGCCGCTACTGCTGCCATTTTCCAGGATACTCTCTGCATACTTTCCTAGCTGAGGGATGTACATCAACGCTCGAGACAGAACCTAAAAATTCAAAAGGGAGGCAAGGAATGAGGAAGGTTTTAACAAAAGGAAAACTGGTTCTTACCTGCTAATTTTTGGTCCTGGAATACAACAGATCAGTCTAGACTCCTGGGATTATGCCTCCCTTCCAGTAGATGTAGACAGAGAAAGTTTCACTGGCACTGGCATATAACACAGAATGCCACCTACAGTCACTCAGTATTGATCTGTATCCAAGCTAAGATTAATCCCACAACAATCCTATTAAACATACAAATAATTTACAACAAAATGAGCAAGGGGAAAGAGGATAAACCCCGCCTTGAAAGAAAACTCTTTACTTCATAACTCCTAACCAGGAGAACAAACTTGAAATCTGTAGTAGCGCTGCAGCCTATATACAATAGATCCATGACCAGAAGAATAAGCAGACTCTCCCCCCACACAGGACAGCTGTCTGGACTGATCCGTAGTATTCCAGGAACGAAAATTAGCAGGTAAGAACCAATTTTCATGCCCGGATCAGGCCAGACTCCTGGGATGTACCCAAGCTTCCCTAAATAGGGTGGGACTGCAAGATGCCCATAGAACACTCTCACCAAAGCCCATGGCCTCTGGGGCCTCCAACCGATAATGTCTGGCGAAAGCGTGCGGTGACTTCCAAGTATCTGCCCATCAAATTTCCTGTGGCGATACCAGCTAGCACTCGGCCCAAGAAGTCGCCCAAGATCAAACTGAATGAGCCCTTAATCCCACCGGGACAGGGCGTCCTTTACAGATATAAGCTGAGCTTATCGCTTCCCTCAACCATCGGGCTATCATAGACTTTGAAGCCTTCTGCCCCTTCTTCGGGCCACTCCACACACAAAAAGATAGTCAGAAACCTAAAGTTATTAGTGACTTTGAGGTAACGCAAGAAAGCCCATTTTACATCCAAGCATCGCAGGTCTTTAGCATGTGGAGCCAATGGTGTCAAAACGTGCTTCCAAGAACTCCAAAATTTGAGACAGGGTGAGATGACTGTTCGTCAAATTCACTACCCAGCCCAAAGACCACAGCTGCTCCAAGACCTGAGACATCGTCTGAGCCCCCAGGACTTCCAATTTCGCTCAAATGAGCCAGTCATCCAGATATGGATGAACCAAGATGCCCTTCTTCCTGAGCGTTGCTGCCACCACAACCATCACCTTGGTAAAAATGTGCAGCGCAGTGGCCAGCCCGAATGGAAGGCACAAAACTGATAATGTTTCCCGAGAACCATGAAGTGCAGAAACTGCTGGTGATCTGGGCGTATTGGAATGTGCAGATATGCTTCGGTCAAGTCTAGAGAAGCCAGGAATTCTCCCTTGCGCACTGCTGCAATCACTGACCGCAGAGTCTCCATGTGGAAACAAGGAAACATGAGAGCCACATTCACCGTTTTCAGATCTAAAATTGGACGGAAGGTCCCTTCCTTCTTCAGGACCACAAAGTAAATGGACTACCTTCCCGTCCTTTGTTCCCCCAGAGGAACGGGAAGTATGGCTTCCAGCTTTCATAATCAATCCACGGTTCCTTGAACCAACTTTCTCTTGCAGCCTGGAGTGCAGGGGGAAACCATAAACAAGTTCCAGAGCGGGCGAGTGAATTTAAGCTCGGAGCATCGCCAAGTGAATCCTCCGATCCAGCTCTTCCTCGAAGGACGCCGTGGGTAGGGCAGGTGGAGAAGGAGCAGGTGCCACCGGATCGCCCTCAAAATGAGGGGGATCAGTGCCCAGTACTGACATGGGCATCGGTGAGGAATGCCCAGGACTCCCGGGTGCAACCAAGGGCGAGGCCTGGTCTCCACGGGGCACCTTCGGGGGCAACACGGCAGATGCCTGGAACCAGTGCCATGCAGAATTTTTGTGCCATCTGCAAATCTAATCATCTCACTCATCACTCCCTTTCCCAAATTATTTATAAAAATATTAATGAATACCAGTCCCAGTAAAGATCTCAGAGACATGTCACTATTTATCTTTCTCCATTAAGAGAAATGACCATTCAAGTCCTACTCTCCATTTCCTATCCTTTAACCCATTACTAATTCACAATAGATTATCCCCCTATCCCATGACTTTTAATTTCCTGATGATTCTCTCATGAGGGACTTTGTCAAACACCTTCTGAAAATCCAGATACACTATATTAACACTCACCCTTGGCCACACGTTTGTTAAGCCCTTCAAAACAAAAATCTAACAGATATGTAAAACTTCCTTTGCTAAATCCATGTTGGCTCTGTCCCATTAGTCTATGTTTATCCATTTGGTCAGTAATTTTATTCTTCAGAATAGCTTTTACTATTTTGCCCAATTGGACCGAAGGGGGAAATAAGAAACAGGTCGTGCACTGGACGAGCAAATTCTAAAACGTAGCCTTTTCTTATCACACTGAGGGCCCACTGGTCCTATGCAATCCTGGCCCACTTGTTGTAAAATTGAGATAAGCGATCTCCGATAAAAGGAACAATGGAGTGGACCGGCCTCGCCTCATTGTGAGGTCTTACCTCCGGCCGCAGCACCTCCAGGGGCTCCACGAAACGATCTCTGGGCCCCCCCGAAAAGACTGTCCTCCCAGGGCCGACCCCGAGAGAAAACTGGTCTCTGAGCTCCCGGAACAACCCTGAAGGGCAGAGACCATCTATCGGAACGAAACGGAGACCGCACCTGGAAAAAACACTTGGCTTTAGGTTTTCCTCGGGCAGGTGGGGGGCCTTATTATCTCCAATAGACTGTATCAGGTGCTCAAGACCTTCATCAAACAAAAGCTTACCCTTGAAAGGCAATGAACCTAACTGAACCATGGAGGAAACATCCGCCGCACAGTTTCGCAACCAGAGTAGCCTTCTCGTCGCCACCACCGAAGCCATTACACGAGAGGAAGTACAAACCAAATCATACAGAGCACCGCCCCATAAGCCACTGCAGTCTCAATTCGCTCAGCCCTGTCCAAGTCCTTTCCAGGCTTTGGCAGGGACTCCTGCAACTGTTGAACCCAGTGAAGACATGCATGCTCCATGAAGCTGGTACAAATCGCCGCTCTCAAAACTCAAAGCTGAGACTTCAAAAATGCGATTGAGGTGCACCTCCAACTTATGATCCTGCACATCCTTTAACACCGTGGAACCTACCACAGGAATCGTAGTCCTCTTAGTGACTGCCAAGACCGCCACATCGATCTTAGGGATAGAAAAAAGTTCCAAATCCTGCTTCGGAAGAGGATAGAGCCTCCCCATGCTCCTAGCAACCTTTAGGAATGCATCCGGCGACCACCACTCAGCTTCCACAAGCCTCTTAACTGCCTTGTGGTACGGGAAGGACGACAGAGGAGCACTTATCCCATCCAGGACTGGGTCCACTCCCTCCAAATCCTGGTCGCCCTGGGGCATCTTTGACCCCCAAAACCTGTAAGGCCAAGGGAAACAGGGTATCAGCTCCTCACGATTAAAAAGGTGGACCATCTTGGGGTCATCTGCTCTGGGGATGGAAAAAAATCTGGTCATCACCCTGGAGCGGGATCAACTGGGTCCACCTGAATCCTCTGAGGCCCCTGACCAGAGTCATCCATGGTGTCTCTGGGGGTCTCATCGGCCTCCTCCAATTCATCCCTGTCCAAATGACCCCCCAAAGGAGGACCGAGAAGTCGCTGAACCGGAGACACCCATGGTCTGCCCGAGGTGCCAGCACCAGAACCAGAGCGAGCCTCGGCCAACCCAACGGGCTGGGTGGGCTGAGGCTGGGCCTGTGGGATTCCCACCGGCACCCTTTGCCTGGCTAAATAGGCCTCGTGAAGTAATGAAATAAACTCAGGGGAAAAATGAAGTCCCTGCTCCAGCCCCACCTGGGCCCGCAGCAGGAATCGGAGCAATAGGTTGTCCTCCCCCTCCAGCCCCCCCCCCCCCAGTCATCTCCCAAATCCAACTGGGCTGGAGACAAGCAGGGAGGACAATCCACCACTCTCCCCAACGGCGTGGGAGCAGTTGCAGAAAAATCCAAAATGGCCGCCACTCCTGCACCATACGGGCCGAAGGCAACATCCCGACCGCTGCCCTAAATTGCTAGACTTCTGCCGTTGCTTTGCGGCTGGAAGGCCCCTGGAGGAGCCCTCCCTCAGCACAGCCTGCACAAAACCCACCCCAATTGAGACACAATTGGGACGAACCACATGAGCAACACGAGGCCCTGCGGGTCATCTCAAGAGGGAAGGAACCACATGGAGAACCCAAGGGAAAAAAACACCAAAAAGCTACAAAAAGCGATCCCATGGGAAAAAACAGCCCCTCTTACCGCTACCAGGAGAGTAGAAAATCACCCACACTTTAGTGATGTCTTGCTGCCAAAAGACTGAGAGGCCTTTTTTTTTTTTTTTTAAACAAAAACTTTACTTCAGCTATGAGACTAAACCCCTACGAGAAATCTGAGAGTCAGGGGAAGAAACCCCGATGGAGCCTGCAACCGCCGCAATGGCCTCGTGGCGGGGAGGGATCTGGACAACCATATTTACACCCCACGAGCGCACAGACGAGCTCACAAAAGGGTGACAACCACCGGCTCATCCGCCTCAACCAAACGAGTTAGAACCCAAAAAGGAGTCCTTAAAAAGAAATAAAGAAAGAAACCCCTGGGAGGAAGACTCAAAAGTAAAAAGTTAGTCAAAAACTTCAGAACTGCAGGTTTAATACCCTCTGCCATCTGCTGGAGACAGAGAAATACTGAGGAACTGCAGGTGGCACTGGGGTTTATGAGGCAGTGTCAGTGAAACTTTCTCTGATTCCATCTGCTGGCAGGGAAGCATAAACCCAGAAATCTGGACTGATCCGGGTACGTACAGGGAATAGCTTTTACCATTTTGCCCAACACTGACTAAAGGCTCAACAATCTGTAGTTTCCCAGATCACCTCTGGAACCCGTTTAGAAAGTGAGCACTACATTGGCCAACCTCTAATCCTCATGTATCACAATTGATTTGAATGAGAAGTTACAGATTATTAGAAATAAGCCTGCAATTTCTTTTTTTTTCTTTCTTTCAGAACTCTAGGGTGATAACCATCTGGTTCCGGTGATTTATTACTATTTAGTTTGACAATTTGCTCTAAAACAATTTCCCGGTTCACCGTGATTTAGTTCCTCTGAATCGCTCTCAAAAGCATGTTTCCAGTGTAAGTATCTCCCCAACACTTTCTTGAGTAAATAATTCATTAAGGGATCGATTTTACGACCTATGTGCACGCACATGGACACGGCTATTTTATAACATGCATGCGTTGGCGTGCACATGTTATAAAATACAATTCCTGTGCATACATTGTGCGCAGGATTTTCATGTCCATGCACACGGCCTCCTCAGTGCGAGGAGGAATTTTAGAAAAATATGTGCGGCGATGAGATTGGGCCTAGACCAGTTCCCTCCCAGTCCACTCCAATTAAGGAGCGGACTGGGAGGGAACTTCCCTAACCTTAACCCTACCTTCCTATCTTTTCCCCTCTCTTCCCTGACCCCTAAACCTACCCTACCTATCCCCAGTTTGTTTGTTTTGGTACATACTGCTTCTCCAGAGCAGAAGTAAACTCCGCACCGGTCAGCTGCTGGCGCGCTTCCCCAGGAGAGCATCTATTGACGCTGTCCCAGCCTGCCTCCGCCCTGCCCCGAACGCACCCCCGCACCGCCCCTTTTCTTTGGCCCGGCACTTCTGCGCATATCGGGGGTTTCGAATGTGGCTGGGCCCTTTCGAAAATGCCCGCAGCACGCGCAGGGCCCGGTCACGTGCGTAACCCCCAAATTTTATGCACACAATGCTTCCAAAATTCAGGTTTTAGTTTTTCTGCTATGGCATTTTCTTCCCTGAGTGCCTCTTTCCCAATGTAATCAGATTAAAAGTTACTTAGTAATAGGCTGTATTAGGGGATCGATTTTTAGAAAGGTAATTAACATAAGCAGTTAGATGACTTTTAGGAACAAAATGCTCCTTTTTGTTACTTCCCCCATTAGTGATATTTGATAATAAAAGCTCAGTAGACCTAACTTTTCAAAGGGTCTTTCCTTATGATTTTCAGTTCTTGGGAGTTGCTGCTTACTAAATCATCCTGAATCTTGGAGGACTCCTGTAAGGGTAGGGTTGGGGATGTTTCCCAGAGGTGGAGTTTTCTCCTAGTAGAATTCTTTTTTTGGGAGTAGGGAAGGAGAAAGTTGTCCTTTGGCAGGTGTGGAGTCATAACCTTTCCCTTGACCTGTTTAATCTTAGCCAGTTATTTCTGTTTATAATGATGAGTTTCTTCTAGAGAGATAGATGGTCCACCATTTTACGGTTATGGCTTGTATTCTTGTGTTTTTTGTGAATGTTACTCCTCTGATTTTATGTTTGCTGGTGAACTTCTATGTTCCTCAGATGTTAATCTGCTGATACTGATTAGTTATTGTGTTTTAATGATTATCCTGATTTGTATAATATGATTGTTTTATTATTTTTATATGTGCCTTCCCATGAATGTGTGAGAAAAGTAAATAAATATTACAAACAAGCCCTCATGAAGACAAGCTGTTTCTGGTACTAACAATCTAGAAGTAATTCGTAAGAACATTCAAGAAAAGGTAATTGGTAATCTGCAAGTGATTACTTTATTGCTCAAGTAATCAATGCTATACAAGCATTTATTTTTCAACAGTATTAACACTGCTCAGATATACATATTTGCCTTGTTTTTCATTAGAAAATGTGTTTTTCTGGCATTAATGCTAACCCAGCATAGGGTACAGAGAAATAAATAAATAAAAACAGGCTTTTTACTTACTTTTTCTGCAGTGGTTGTCCATATCTGAGCTGCATTTGATTCTGGTGCCATCAGCAAGCTATGAAGTAAAGCAATCACTTCTGCTGCCATGCTGTTTGCCACATGACCACTGATAAATGGCCGGACAGGATCAGTCCTGCATATTTCAGAAAGAAACGTTATCACGTGCAGGGTTTGAATCCAAAGTAGCTTCAACTATCTTTTACAAAGTAAAACTAGGCAATCAGCCCTGGTTGAGAAATTATAATTTGCCCCTTTAACATGAATAAGAAAATAAACTCTAAATGACAAAGCAGAAGAAAAACAATGCAGTAATGGTAAATAATAGGATTAAGGAAGAAAAATACAGGCAGACACTAGGTGGCACCTCAGGGGTATAGGACAGAGTCCGCAAAGTCTTTTTCTGTCTCCATCTGCTGGAGGGGAGGCAAAACCCAGCTGTCCTGGACGGATCCGGGTACGTACAGGGAAAATAGGATTAAGGATGAAAAGAATATGTTCGGCTTTTAAAGAACTGTTGTTAGTTGCTTGGTAGGGCAGGAGGGGGCAAGGGGGGAGGGTTGGTTTTCCATTTTCAGCTGTTGTATCTCAAGTCACTTGGGCAGAAAATGTCTGCAAAATGTGTGTGTAAATGCACAGCAGAAACACCATGCATTGCACAATTGTTGATTTGTATCATGGTTTCATTCATTAAACAATTTAAACATTAAAGAACTGCTGTCCACTCAGACTATGATCACATGCATTTAGGCAACAACATAACTATCTAATAAAATAAGATTTGAAACTTTCAAGATTCCATTTAATACTTAAATGTATAATCCAATTCATTCAACTAGAAGGCAGTTTCCTTGAAAATAACCTGCCTCATTCTCTTGAAATGACAGTCCAACTAGCAGCTGGTAGAAATTTTTCAAGGAAAACAAACATTTGAGATTCCCTGAAAGGGATGTAGCCACCTTCAGTAGTTGTTACCTGGCAAGTTCGGAATTCCTCTCTCTGCAAACTGAGGTCTGGGCAGTCTTCTTTTTGTCTCCAGTTGACAACCCACTCGCTGTTTCTGGAATGGCAGTCTCTACTGGAGGCCCAACACTGACAATTAAGCCCGACTGAGCCCATTTGGTGGCTTTCCGAAGAGCTGCTGTAGCCTCCTCTGTGATAACTTCACAACAGCCACCCTGCACAATACATTAACATAAATGCCTCTCGCTCACTCAAACCAAAGATAATACTATTCTTTAGGAGTCATGTGACACCTCCCTCCCCCCTCTCTATTGTAAGTTCAAAAGGGTTCACTGTCAATGTTTAAAATATACTCCTGTTTTATAGGAAAACCATAATTAGAAATGGATGGAATAAAAAGGAAGGTAAAAGACCACTACTACAAAGCAGATCAGGATCTCCAAATAGGTGATCTTTAGGACCTAAGGGCTACGGTCTCATTAGAACCTATGTTGGCAAAGTGAATGAGAGGAATGACCAGCGAACAGACTGTAACCTTCACAATTCCTTTATCTGGGTGCATAAGAACTGTACTGAGGTACTTTAGGTGCTGGAAAAACCTGCATTGGCCCATCACGTTAACCATCACGCGACCAAAATGGTGGGTGGTCTCCATCGAATGACTTATGAGGAGAGGTTGAAGAACCTGAATATGTATACCATGGAGGAGAGGAGGAGCAGGGGTGATATGATACAGACCTTCAGATACCTGAAAGGTTTTAATGATCCATGGTCGTCAACAAACCTTTTCCATTAGAAACAATTTAGTAGATCTAGGGGTCACGATTTGAAACTCCAGGGAGGAAGACTCAGAACCAATGTCAGGAAATATTTCTTCACGGAGAGGGTGGTGGATGCCTGGAATGCCCTTCCGGAGGAAGTGGTGAAGACTAAAATTGTGAAGGATTTCAAAGGGAACCCTAAAGGCTAGAGGATGGGAATAAATAAAAAAGCTTAACCGGCATGGAGCGGCAGGTGCTGCCTTTAACAGAAACGTTGGGGGTAGTCTGCACGGAGCAGCGGTGACTGCCTTGGGAGGCTTGCTGGGCAGACTGGATGGACCATTTTGGTCTTTTTCTGCCGTCATTACTATGTTACGTTAAACAATGCAGGCTTTTCTTCTCTACAACTCTATGCAGACAACATGTACCCAAATTCAAGTTCTCAATCTAGCCCTTAAAGTTTAAACTGAATGCATTTCACTTGACTGGAAAATTGATTTTTAAGTCCTCTTAATTATGTAAGGCTCTCATGAGAATAGCAAGTTTTCTTAAAAGCCTCTGGGCAAAGTTTAAACAAGCTTTTCCACATACTTATTGCAAAACTTATTTCATTAGGCCTCATGTTAACCCCAAAACGTCAATTACTTTGGTCATGTCTCGATCCATCTTTACAACCTTCTCCATGTTTGCTCCCGTGCCAAGACGGAATGGCCGACCTTCGGAGCTACTGCAAATATAAAGAAAAAGTAAATCAGAACTACAATTAAAAACAAATGGTGCTAGGTTTATTTGTTATATATGAAAACTAAGCTGCTTGTATTTGTGCTGTTTGTTTTATGTTATTTTTAATTGTTGTGCATTCTGTAATTTCACTTAGAGCAGTTATTGGATATCCGGTGTATAAATGTAAATTATAAATAAGGTAAATTTAAATCATAAATGTACTGATAATGTACAGCTATTTGTTTTACTGTAATTATGTATGTGTATTACTATAAACCACCTTGGTGGCTTTGGCTTTGTGCGGTATCAAATTTTTTAAAATAAATAAATCACACCTCTCCATCTTTTCCTTTCTTCCTTCTATTAGAATAAACAATGTGTAGATGAATTATTCAGGATAGGTTTGTGGCTAAAATGTTTATGTACAATATCAGCAGTAAGCTGCAGGGCTGGTATCAGGCTGCCACTCTCTCGACCCCACCTTCCTCCTTAGTCTCACTCATTTTCTTTCTTTGAAGCCCACTCCATCCATGTATTCACTCCATGATGCCGTCAGGTGTCATTTATTAACACTCTAATAAGCCCCCCCTCCTACTTCTTCTCACCGACTGACTCCTGGCTTTTCCTTTTTCTCGTCTTACCTTCTCCTTCCTTTACTTTTGAGGACCAACTTCCACCCCAATGATCCCTCTGACTCTTATGTTTCAAAGTTTCTTGCCTTATAACGTTCTCATTTATCCTCCAATTATGCTCTACCTACCCCACTCACCAGCATGGTCTCTGCCTTGAGCTAATCCTTTCTTTCAATTGTGCCCTCTCAGAGGACTCTACTTCTGCTCTTCCCCATTCTATTATCTGATAAACTTCACATTTAACCTCCCTTCCCCACAGTCTTGTCCTGTTACCACCAACACGTTTAGGAATTTCTAGGTTACTGACTCGCATCCTCTTCACTATGGCCGCATTTTTCCTCTCCTTCACAATTTTGTCAGAAACTGTTGACAAGGCGGTTTCTTCTTACCATACTATTCTCTCTTCTGCTTTGGACACTCTCTTTCCACCCCTCCCTCAACATGTTGCCTAATAAACTGCCTTGTGTGTTTGTTTGTTTAAACTAACTTTAACTTCTTTGTCTTTCTTAAAACTTTAATGTTACAGGCAAGCAAGAAACATAAAGGGAATACTTCCTTGAACACTGGACTTGCATCAGCAGGGCTATCAAAGGATTCCAGGCTGCTGCTTCGTGAAGGGGAGGGATCTGGACCATCAGATGTTCGCCCCTATAGAACTCTGGACTGAGCTAACAAAAAGGTCACCTACCCTCTGCTCGTCCGCCTCAAACCAGGGTGGATGGGCCCACCAGGACCTAACCACCCCCTGGTAGGACTAGGAAAATCATCTTCTCTGTTCCTTTTATTTATTTATTTATTTATTTTTCTCAGTCTGTAGGTTTTATACATCTTAGAAAAAATCTCTGTACAACCACATGCGAGATAACATCACATTTAAACTCCCCAAATGAGCAGTGATATAGCCTGATACCAGACCTCATACCATGGCATAGTAAGTAATGCTAATTTAGCATATATTGAATCTGCCAGTATGTATAATCATAGGTCTTTAACATTTAACATTTTCTTTTCATTTTTCTTGCTTCCGTGCAAACAACTTGTGAAAATTTGTGAAAAAATAAAAATTGCTTTAAAGAACGTGACTTGTTCCATTCATTTGATCAAGTTTTTGATCGTTTATATCTTATTTAATCAGCACTTAGCTTTAGTAATGGTAGTGAAGAAACGCCATATTTTTCTTCAGAGGCTAGTATGGAAAAGCCCGACACTGGATCCGTGTTTCGGCGCGTGCCTTCGTCGGAGGCCGAAATAACTGTTAATGTAAAAGAATATGTATCAAACAACCTTAACCAAAAAATATCTTAAATACTTATCAATTGTAGTGGGAATTCAGCAGTACAACCATGATATTGGAGCGGCTGGAGGTGGCGGCTTCTGCCGGTACTACGTTTCTTCCACACAGGTGAAAGAGAACGCGCCATTTCTTTTAACCATTGACTGACCAATCATCGTGTGCTACGTGAATACTGACGTCCAAAAAAATCTGCAGGCATTTAAACCAAAGAGAACCATTCGACCGAAAGATTGAGTCCCATAGGCTGTATTGTATTAAGTTTAAAGATCCATTGCTGTTCTCTGATATTTAATAATTTTTGTGGATCACCTCCCCTCCCTGATAGTTGGATCACATCTATCACCCTCCATCTCAAATCCACAAAATGGTGTTGTTTTAAAAGGCAGTGTGCTACAATTGGAGCTTGTAATTTACCAGTTTGTAGACAACTTTTATGCTCAATAAGTCTAGTCCGTATTAAACGTTTGGTCCGACCAACATAAAATAAATCACAGGGACATTTGATGATATATATCACGTGTGAAGACTGACAATTCGAATGAGTTCTTGCCGACCATTTTCTTCCTTGGGAATCCGTCCATTTTCTTCCTTGGGAATCCGTCCATTTTCTTCCTTGGGAATCCGTCCAATCCGTCCAATCTTTTTGTACGACTACTTTAGCAGGTCCAGATTGGACGGATTCCCAAGGAAGAAAATGGTCGGCAAGAACTCATTCGAATTGTCAGTCTTCACACGTGATATATATCATCAAATGTCCCTGTGATTTATTTTATGTTGGTCGGACCAAACGTTTAATACGGACTAGACTTATTGAGCATAAAAGTTGTCTACAAACTGGTAAATTACAAGCTCCAATTGTAGCACACTGCCTTTTAAAACAACACCATTTTGTGGATTTGAGATGGAGGGTGATAGATGTGATCCAACTATCAGGGAGGGGAGGTGATCCACAAAAATTATTAAATATCAGAGAACAGCAATGGATCTTTAAACTTAATACAATACAGCCTATGGGACTCAATCTTTCGGTCGAATGGTTCTCTTTGGTTTAAATGCCTGCAGATTTTTTTGGACGTCAGTATTCACGTAGCACACGATGATTGGTCAGTCAATGGTTAAAAGAAATGGCGCGTTCTCTTTCACCTGTGTGGAAGAAACGTAGTACCGGCAGAAGCCGCCACCTCCAGCCGCTCCAATATCATGGTTGTACTGCTGAATTCCCACTACAATTGATAAGTATTTAAGATATTTTTTGGTTAAGGTTGTTTGATACATATTCTTTTACATTAACAGTTATTTCGGCCCCCGACGAAGGCACGCGCCGAAACACGGATCCAGTGTCGGGCTTTTCCATACTAGCCTCTGAAGAAAAATATGGCGTTTCTTCACTACCATTACTAAAGCTAAGTGCTGATTAAATAAGATATAAACGATCAAAAACTTGATCAAATGAATGGAACAAGTCACGTTCTTTAAAGCAATTTTTATTTTTTCACAAATTTTCACAAGTTGTTTGCACGGAAGCAAGAAAAATGAAAAGAAAATGTTAAATGTTAAAGACCTATGATTATACATACTGGCAGATTCAATATATGCTAAATTAGCATTACTTACTATGCCATGGTATGAGGTCTGGTATCAGGCTATATCACTGCTCATTTGGGGAGTTTAAATGTGATGTTATCTCGCATGTGGTTGTACAGAGATTTTTTCTAAGATTTAAAGTTGGCTGTCTCCACAGTATACAAATATAAGTGAGTCTTATTGGTTTTATACATCTACCATCTGCTGGAGACAGAGAAATACCGAGGGACTGCAAGTGACACACTATGTTAAGTAGCAGTGTCAGTAAAACTTTCTTGGTCTCCATCTGTTGGCAGGGAGGCAAAATGCAGGAATCTGCACTGATCTGGATACATACAGGAATCATCCCATCCTCCTCCTCCCTTTCACATCTCAACTATGAAAATGTGCTTTTCACCTCTGCTGCCTCGTCTTCTTGCATCTCAAGCCATTCTTGAACCACTTCAGTTCTAGCTTCCATCTATGGACACAGATCTTGTCAAAGTTTCTAGTGACCTCTTCATAGCCAAGGTCAAAAAGCTTTACTGAATCCTCATCTTCTTTGACCTATTTGCTATTTTTTGAAACTCTGTCCTTACCTGGATTATGGAACTCTGTTCTATTCCTGTTCTCCTCTTACTTCTCTCATTGCACTTTTTCTGTACCCTCTGGTAGATTCTCTTTCACAGCTATACTATTACTATTTGTTGTCTCTTACAACTCTCTCCTGGGTCATTTTCTCTTACTACATGCATTCCCTTAGGTACTCTGATCTCTTCCCATGGCTTTCAGTACTATCTTTATGCTGACTCCCAGATCTACCCCTCTGTATCAGAAATGTTCCCAAGAATCCAGTCCTAAATCTCAGCCTGCTTGTCTGGCATCACCTGGATGTGCCACCACTGCCTTAAAATTAACATGGTCAAGATACAACATCTTATATTTCCTCAAACCCACTTCTCTCTGCTCCCCTCTTTCTAGCTCCATGGAAAGTACTGTCATCTTTCCAGTCTCCTCAGCCCATATTCCATTTTCTTCTTCTCTACCCTCAAAACCCTGCTAAAACATATTCATTTATTCTTTACCATAGCACCAACATCCATCCCTTCTTACTAAACAATTTCTTAAATTTATATTCCACTTTTCAGCACATCAAAATGGATTACATTCAGGTACTGTAGGTATTTCCCTATCCCTAGAGGACTCAGAATCTAAGTTTGTACCTGAGGCAATGGAAGGTAAAGTGACTTGCCCAAGATGGGATTTGAACCCTGGTTTCCTGTCCACTGTTCTAAACAATAGGCTACTCCTAATGCTTAGAACAGGATACGGAGAAGAAGCACAAAGATCCGAGTTTTGCAGTTCAAAAACACAGACTTTGATGAAATGGGGAAGTACCTGGAGGAAACACTAGAAGACAGGGAGAACAAGAGAGATTTGGAACAATGGACCAAACTAAAAGGAGCAATTACCAAGGCAACTAATCTATATGTTAGAAAAGTAAAAAAAAAGCAAGAGAAAAATGAAACCCATCTGGTTTTCAAAGGAGGTGGCTGATAAAATAAAAGCTAAAAGAACAGCGTTTAATAAATATAAAGGATCCCAAAGGAAGGAGCCCAAGGAAGAATATCTGGTGGAACTGAGAGAGACAAAGAAAGTAATCAAGACCGCAAAAAGTCAAGTGGAAGAAAGGATTGCCAAAGAGGTAAAGTGAGGTGACAAAACATTTTTCAGATACATCAGAGAAAGGAGAAAAATCCAAAGTGATATAGTGAAATTGAAAGGTGAAAAGGATCAATGTGGGAGAGAGACAAAAAATGGCAGAAATATTAAACGAATACTTCAGTTCAGTGTTCACTAAAGAGGACCCTGGAGAAGGACCATTGCTAGTTAACAAAAAACTGGAGGGGAGTGGAGTAGATGTAACTTCCTTTACAGAAGAGAATGTATGGGAAGAGCTAGGAAAGCTGAAAGTGGACAAAGCCATGGCACCTGATGAGATTCATCCCAGGATACTGAGGAAGCTCAGAGATGTGCTGGCGGGTCTGCTGCGAACCTGTCCAATAGATCCCTAGAAACGGGAGTGGTGCCGAGTGATTGGAGAAGAGCGGTGGTGGTCTCGCTTCACAAGAGTGGGAGCAGAGAGGAGGCTGGAAACTACAGGCCAGTTAGCCTCACCTTGGTGGTAGGAAAAGTAATGGAGTCGCTGCTGAAAGAAAGAATAGTGAACTATCTACAGTCAGAAGAACTGCTGGACCAGAGGCAGCATGGATTCACCAGGAGAAGGTCCTGTCAGACAAATCTGATTGATTTTTTTGACTGGGTGACTAGGGAATTAGATTGAGAAAGAGTGCTCGATGTCATCTACTTGGATTTCAGCATGGTGGCCTAGATTGCAAACTGGTTGATGGACAGAAGACAATGTGTGATGGTAAATGGAACTTACTCTGAAGAGAGCGTGGTGTTAAGCGGAGTGCCGCAAGGATCGGTGTTGGGACCAGTCCTGTTCAATATCTTTGTGAGTGACATTGCGGACGGGATAGAAGGGGTAAGGTTTGTCTTTTTGTGGATGATACTAAGATCTGCAACAGAGTGGACACGCCGGAAGGAATGGAGAGAATGAGACGGGATTTAAGGAAGCTGGAAGAGTGGTCGAAGATATGGCAGCTGAGATTCAATGCCAAGAAGTGCAGAGTTATGCATATGGGGTGTGGAAATCCGAAAGAACTGTATTTGATGAGGGCTGAAGGGCTGATGTGCACGGAGCAGGAGAGAGACCTTGGGGTGATAGTGTCTAACGATCTAAAGTCAGCGAAACAATGTGACAAGGCGATAGCTAAAGCCAGAAGAATGCTGGGCTACATACAGAGAGGAATATCTAGTAAGAGAAAGGAAGTGATGATCCCCTTGTACAGGGCCTTGGTGAGGCCTCACCTGGAGTACTGTGTTCAGTTCTGGAGATCGTATCTCCAAAGGGACAGAGACAGGATGGAGGCGGTCCAGAGAAGGGTGACCAAAAAGGTGGATGATCTTCATAAAATGACTTATGAGGAGAGACTGAAGAACCTAAATATGTATACCATGGAGGAGAGGAGGAGCAGGGGTGATATGATACAGACTTTCAGATACTTGAAAGGTTTTAATGATCCATGGTCAACAACAAACCTTTTATTTTGGAAAAAAAAGTCAGTAGAACTAGGGGTCACGATTTGAAACTCCAGGGAGGAAGACAGAACAATGTCAGGGAAGTATTTCTTCACGGAGAGAGTGGTGGATGCCTGGAATGCCTTTCCGGAGGAAGTGGTGAAGACTAAAACTGTGAGGGATTTCAAAGGGGCATGGGATAAACACTGTGGATACATAAAGGCTAGAGGATGGGAATGAAGAGAAGAGCCATGGGGGTGGATTACTGGAGTGGAGGCTATTACCTGGTGATTACTACCCTTACTCAATAAGCCTTCGCACGGTTAATGCAACTCCAACATTGCTCTCTGCTTCAATGGCAAGGGGAAATGTGGAAAAGGGGATCTGCATTCAGATAACAACCAACAAGAACTGAACTTCACAATCTGGGTAAACAAATAAGCGTGGAGGTAGCTTGCTTATTACGGCGGTTACTACCTTAAACCAATTAAGCCTGATACATCACTTTGAATGCATATAGTGTTGCTCTTTGCTTCAACAGCAGGGGGAAATGTGGAAATTACTTACCTGATAATTTCGTTTTCCTTAGTGTAGACAGATGGACTCAGGATCAATTTTTTAAAGTGTGCTCCTGATAGCACCTGGGGACGGAGTCATATTTCAATCTGACGTCATAAGAACATAAGAAAATGCCATACTGGGTCAGACCAAGGGTCCATCAAGTCCAGCATCCTGTTTCCAACAGTGGCCAATTCAGGCCATAAGAACCTGGCAAGTACCCAAAAACTAAGTCTATTCCATGTAACCATTGCTAATGGCAGTGGCTATTCTCTAAGTGAACTTAATAGCAGGTAATGGACTTCTCCTCCAAGAACTTATCCAATCCTTTTTTAAACACAGCTATACTAACTGCACTAACCACATCCTCTGGCAACAAATTCCAGAGTTTAATTGTGCGTTGAGTAAAAAAGAACTTTCTCCGATTAGTTTCAAATGTGCCCCATGCTAACTTCATGGAGTGCCCCCTAGTCTTTCTACTATCCGAAAGAGTAAATAACCGATTCACATCTACCCGTTCTAGACCTCTCATGATTTTAAACACCTCTATCAAATACCACTACATATACCCGTGCAGGAAGTTCTGCTCTTCAGTATTCTCCTCGAAAAGCAATTGTGGATATATGTGTGTTTGAATAACTTGATTAACTCGATTAACTTGATTAACTTGAACTGGTTGACATGATTTCTAGCTGGAGATTGCCAGTGCATTCAACCGAGAAACTCCGACACCCTGCAATTATGGGTGTCGGAGTTTCTCGGTGTAAACTAGGTGTAAACTCCGGCTTACCCGTGCTTGTCTTGCTCTTGGGGATTGTCACCCGAGGTTTCCGGATTTTGGGGCAGCCGTGGGCAGGATACTGAGTCTGTGTACACTAAGGAAAACGAAATTATCAAGTAAGTAATTTCTCCATTTCCTAGAGTGCAGCAGATGGACTCAGGACCAATGGGATGTACAAAAGCTACTCCCAAACCGGGTGGGAGGCTGCCTGTGGCCCACTGCAACAGTATCATATGAGCAAATGCCGACGACACTGAATCTAGGGTCGAAGCCATAGAGCCCAGAACTTGCAAATAATCCCATACCCTGAGTATGCATAACTGCAACAACTGCCGAATCTGCCCCTGCAGTTTCTGCACAAGCTCCTCTGAGAAATATACCTTGCCAACAAGAGTGTCGAACCGTGCTCCCAGATACTCCAAAGACTCTGTCAGTAACAGGCAACTCTTAGCCACATTCACCACCCAACCAAGCAACTGGAGGATGCCAAGAACTTTGTGAACTTGCAGGTGCCAGTTGTCAGATAGAGATGCACCAAAATCCCTTCCTTCCGGAGAGTCACTTCCACCACCACCATCACCCTTGGTGAAGGTGCGTGGTGCAGTGGCCAATCCAAATGGAAGAGCCTGAAACTGAAAATGTTGCCCCAGATTAATGAATCGCAGAAAACGCTGTGAGTTCTGTTGAATGGGGATGTACAGATAGGCCTCTGTTAGATTCAGAGACGACAGAAACTCTCCTTTGTAAACCACTGCAATCCTTAGGATTTCCATCCTGAAAAGCAGAAACTTGCGTGCTGCATTTACTTTCTTCAAGTCTAAAATCGGGCAGAAAGTCCCCTCTTTCTTTGGGACCACAAAGTAAATGGAATATCTTCCCCTGTGAAGCTCTTCGCGGGGAACCAGAATCACTGCTCCCAGGCGACGCAAATGTTCTAGCGTCTCTTGATCCGCTAGACCATTTGCGTACAGAGAAACTAGAAACAAATCGCGGATAGGACGAGCAAGTTCTAAAATGTAGCCTCCTTTACCACGGTGAGAACCCACTGGTCCTGATTAATTCTGGCTCACTCTGCTGCCTCAACCCTCTCAGCCCTGTCCGCCTCCTCGCCAGAGCTCGGCAGGCTTTCTTGCATCTGCTGCACCCAGCAGAGGCAAGCATGTTGCATAAAACTAGTACAAATAGCAGTACGCAACCCCAGTGCCGAGACCTCAAAAATCCTCAAGGTGCACTTCCAATTTACAATCCTGAACATCCTTAAACGTTGCGGACCCTACTACCCGGTTTACATTCAGGTACCTACACAGTACCTGAATGTAAACCGGTGTGATATCTCGATTGAGATCGAATGTCAGTATATAAAATAAATAAATAAATAAATAAATAAATAAATAAATAAATAAATACTGGGGGGGTAGTCCTCTTAGTAAACCGCAGCATCAACCTTAGGGACAGCAAAAAGGTCTAATGCCTGCTCAGGCAATGGATAAAGCTTTGCCATGGCCCTTCCCACCTTTAACCCAGAGTCAGGAGCTCCCCATTCTGCCATCACCAACTTCCTTACCGACTTGTGATACAAGAAGGCCATGGGAGGAATCCCACAACCCATCCAGGACCAGATCCACCCCCTCCAAATCTGAGTCTTCCTGGGGGATCTTAACCCCTAGAATCTGAAAAGACAGAGGGAGTAAGGCATCAAGCTCTTCCATTCTAAAAAGGCATACTACTGAGTGGAAACCAAGATGTCCACTCTCTGAGACGCACGCTCAGAGAGCTCTCTCCGCGCTTTGCTTTCTGGCTCAATTTTCCTGCTTTTAATATGCCTCATACCAAGCGTAAGGTGAAATTAAGGGAGAACACTTGTTCCTCTCCCTTAATGGAATTACAACAGCCTCGGATCGAGAGCTTCTCTGCGGCCCCACCACATGTTTCACTGGATGTGCCAGCCACTTCGGATCCTGATGCAGCGCGAGCATCTTCTCTGTTGGCCAAAGAAGTTTCACTCAATCCCGGTGACCGACAACACCCTCACCTCCACACGTTGCTTTTTCTGCTACTCTGGCAGCTCAACCATTTCACCCCAATGGGGGACATGGAATTTTGTCGTTGGGAGGGACTGGCCCAGAGGATTTTAAAAGGAAAATGGTTGCTTCCCTTTCATCGGAGCCTTTGAGTACAGATGAATCCACGGTTCTTGTCCCTGCTTCAACTCTCCCTAGAGCTGAGGAAGGCATTAACATCCCTACAAGAGTAGGCGATGGGGACATTAAGGTATGTCCGATATCAAGACCTTCTCTGATTAAACCTGTCATAATAACCTTGGAGAGGCAGTTTGGAATGCACTTATTTCTTTGGAATCAGCCATTTCTTCTTTAATTACTGTTATCCTTGATACTAACCATCATGTGTTTGCTACTGAAAGTTTGTAGCTACTCATGGAGTAAAGGTTTGAAGAACTGGAATCTCAGATTTCCACAGTGGAGAATGTCCAGCACAAGTTAGTTCAATCTGACTTGATCTACTCCAAAAAGTTGGAGAATATAGAGAATTCTTTAAGAATTTTTAACTTGAGGGTTCTTAATTTTCCTCTAATCAAAATTATATCCTCATATGAATTATTTAAGAGCTACTTGTCTCAAATTCTTAAGATTCCATCAGATGCTATGCCTGTGATTTCCAAGGTTTATTACTTGCCTCAAAGCCTACCAGAATCTACCTTAAATTTGACAGATATTCTTGAATTATCTCAAGAGACAGTTATCTCTAAGAGAAAAACTTTACTGATTTCCTTTGCATTTATTTCAGACAGAAATTCTGTGTTGAAGTTTTTCCTTTGTAATCATTTGCAGTTATTCTATGGACAAAAAATCTGGATATATCCTGATATTACAAGGATAACTCAGGAACGTAGGAAGACATTTCTTTTAATGAGACCCGAAGTATTATCATGTGGGGCAAGATTTATTTTAAGATACCCTTGTAAGTGCTTAGTGAAATATCTTAATTCCAATTATGTCTTTTTTGAACCTTTACAATTACAGATGTTCCTGGATTCCCATGCCTAAGATCTCTCTTATGTACGTTTGGCTGGATTGATGTTATGTGGTTGGGTTACCTCTAGAGATTTGCTTTTTACTTTTTTTTTTCATGGTACATTTTGCTCTTTAACCTCTTGGTTTCTCCTTATTTCTTGCTATCTGGAGATATGTATATTAGTGATATATTCACTTTTGTATATTTTTTTTATTTTCCTTAGCAATGATTCTGAAACTTATCTCCTTTTTCTGGTACAAGATGATTATAAGAAAATTATTACTTACCTGCTAATTTTCGTTCCTGTAGTACCATGGATCAGTCCAGACCGTGGGTTATGTCCCCAATCCAGCAGATGGAGTCAGCCCAAAGCTTTGAGGGGGCGTCACCATAAGTACTACTACCCCCTCTGCAGGAGTTCAGTATCGAGTATATCAAAGCCCGAGTAAACAGAAACCCCCGGATTGGATCAAGTTTAAACAAGACGGCAACAATAAGCCGCTGAATCTAAATAGAGAAACTGGAACCGTCCCACCAACGGGTGGGAGGTCACGAGCATAGCGTGTCAACCTCCAAGAGAACGGTGACAAACAGTGAAAACTGGAAACACGTGAAAACAACAGCAGTAAAGACACTACTGTAACATGAGGAACAGCTGAGCAGAATCAGCACCCAAATACAGCTGAGCAGGAGTAGAACCCAAATGCGGTGGGCGTCTGGACTGATCCATGGTACTACAGGAACGAAAATTAGCAGGTAAGTAATAATTTTCTTTTCCCTGTACATACCAGGATCAGTCCAGACCGTGGGATGTACCCAAGCTTCCCTAACCCGGGTGGGGTCCTGCGACGCCTGCTCGTAGAACCTGTTCACCAAAGTGTCCATGGACGGACGAGGCGAGATGTAGTCTATAGTGTCTTGAGAACGTGTGCAACGATTTCCAGGTGGCCGCTCTACAGATTTCTTGCGAAGAAACCGAGCGGCTCTCCGCCCAGGAGGCCGCCTGAGAACGTGTAGAATGCGCTACAATGCCGGGTGGGGGAGTCCGCCCCACCCCAATGTAGGAAGCGGCAATGCCGGCCTTCAGCCATCTGGCAATGGTCGTCTTCGAGGCCTGAGATCCCTTCCGGGGACCGGACCAAAGGACGAAGAGATGGTCAGAAGTCCGGAAATCATTCGTAGCCTCCAGGTAGAGACGCAGAGTGCGCTTGACGTCAAGGAGACGGAGAGACCGCGGCTCAGACGAAGGGAAAGATGGAAGTTCCACCGTCTGATTCACATGGAACGCGGACACCACCTTCGGAAGGAAGGAGGGCACAGTGCGAAGTGAAACTCCTGAATCGGAGAACCGGAGATAAGGCTCTCTACACGACAGAGCCTGCAGCTCCGAAATGCGTCGAGCAGAGCAGATGGCCACCAGGAACACAGCCTTGAGAGTGAGATCCTTGATCGTCGCATTCCGCAGCGGTTCAAACGGAGGTCCCGACATGGAACGTAGTACCAGATTGAGACTCCAAGAGGGACAAGGGTCCCGCAATGGAGGCCGCAAGTGCTTGACCCCCTTGAGAAAACGGACGATGTCCGGGTGTTGTAACAGAGATCCTCCGTCACGCAGGAGGGAGCCAAGAGCGGCCACTTGAACCCGAAGGGAGTTGTAAGCGAGCCCCTTGTCCACCCCCACTTGTAGGAACTGGAGGATCTGAGGGACAGACGCCTCCATGGGTCTTGTGTTCAGGCCGGTACACCACAGCTCGAACACAGGCCACCGATGTCGAAGTCTTCAGAGAGCGCAGCAGCGTTGACACTACCGCCTCCGGGTAGCCCCGTCGTTGGAGGCGGCGCCTCTCAAAAGCCAGGCCGCAAGACAGAAGAGTTCTGCCTGGTCGAAAAATACCGGTCCCTGGTGGAGGAGGCGGGGAAGATGTCCCAGCCGGATGGGTCCGTCGATTACCAGGTGGAGGAGGTCCGCAAACCAAGATCGTCTTGGCCACTCTGGTGCGACGAAGATTACAGTCCCCTGATGAGCCTCTATCCGGCGGAGTAGTCTTCCCACCAGCGGCCACGGGGGGGAACGCGTATAGGAGCAGATCGGCCGGCCACGGGAGCGCGAGAGCATCGACGCCCTCCGCCCCCCGCTCTCTCCGGCGACTGAAGAAACGAGGAGCCTTGGTGTTTTGGGCGGACGCCATGAGATCCAGGTGGGGGGATCCCCACCGCTGGACGAGCAGCTGCATGGCCTCGTCGGAGAGGGGACCACTCTCCGGGATCCAGAAGCTGGCGACTGAGGAAATCCGCCTGGACGTTGTCCACGCCCGCGATGTGCGAGGCCGCCAGACAGCCCAGATGCCGTTCCGCCCACTGCATCAGCATCGCTGCCTCGAGCGCGACCTGCGGACTGCGAGTGCCGCCCTGTCGGTTGATGTAGGCCACCGTAGTCGATAAGATTCTGACTTCCTGATTCCGAAGGAGTGGCAGGAAGTGGAGAAGCGCCAGCCTGACCGCTCTGGTCTCCAGACGATTGATGGACCACTTCGACTCCTCCGCGGACCACGTCCCCTGCGTGGCGCTGCGGTCGCAGACTGCTCCCCAGCCTACGAGACTGGCGTCGGTGGTTACCACTACCCAATTTGGTAGATCGAGGGACACGCCGCGAGCCAGATTCTCCGGGACCATCCACCAGGCCAAGCTGCTCCTGGCAAACTGGGGCAGCGGGAGTATCACCTGGTAGTCCTGCGAAAGTGGTTTCCAACGGGATAGAAGTGCTCTTTGCAGAGGCCGGAGGTGCGCAAATGCCCAAGGAACCATGTCGATGGTGGAACCCATCACCCCCAGGAGCTGCAGATAGTCCCAGGAGGTGGGAGCTGGTAATGCAGAGAACCGCTGTATGTGCTCCCGCAGGGCGTGCGCCTTGTCCTGACGTAGAAAAACCGCACCCAGACGGGTGTCGAAGGTCGCCCCCAAGAAATCCAAGCGCTGCGAAGGCACGAGGGAGCTCTTGGAGAAGTTCACCACCTATCCCAGGGACTGCAGAAACTCTATCACCCTGGCCACTGCAGCCTGTCCATGCCGAAAAGACTTCGCTCGGATGAGCCAATCGTCCAGATAAGGATGAACTAGAATACCCTCCTTCCGAAGGGCAGCCGCCACGACTACCATGATCTTGGTGAAGGTGCGCGGGGCTGTTGCCAATCCGAACGGAAGCGCCACAAACTGGAAATGCTGATCCAGAATCTTGAACCGTAGAAGACGATGATGCTCCCGGCGAATGGGGATGTGAAGGTAGGCCCCCGTCAGGTCCAAGGAGGCCAGGAACTCCCCTCGATGTACCGCCGCGATCACCGAACGCAGCGTTTCCATGCGGAACCGGACCACCCGAAGGGATTTGTTGACTTCCTTCAAGTCCAGTATGGGGCGGAAGGAACCGTCTTTCTTCGGTACCACGAAGTAGATGGAATAATGGCCCGAGCCCACCTCTCCGGAGGGTACGGGCACAATGGCGCCTATCTCCCACAGTCTGTCCAGCGTCAACTGCACCGCCCTTCGCTTGAGGGCCGAGCCGCAGGGGGAGAAGATGAACCGTCCCTTCGGAGCGCGGACAAACTCCAACGCGTAGCCGTGTCCTATGGTGTCCAAGACCCACTGATCCGAGGTGATCCGCGCCCACTCCTCGTAGAAGAAAGCCAGCTGCCCCCAATCCTGGGGACGGCGGAGTGGGCGAGCTGAACATCATTGAGAGGACTTGGGAGAAGGTTGTCCCGCCGTGGAAGCGGAACGCGAGGGGCGGCGCCCGCGAAAGGAGCGTGACCAGGGCTGTGACCTGGAGGCAGAGGGCCGAGACGCCGCCGGTCTGTAATTCCTGTAGCGCCTTTGCGCCCTGGCTCTGGTCCGAGAGGACGAAAATGCCCTGGTGGAGCGATATCTGTCTTCCGGCAGGCGATGGACCGCGTTTTCCCCCAGAGACTTGATGATCTGGTCCAGATCCTCCCCGAACAGGAACTTACCCCTGAATGGCAGGGAACCCAGACTCGACTTGGAGGACGTGTCCGCCGCCCAGTTGCGTAGCCATAGGAGTCGACGTGCCGCCACCACCGAGGCCATGGAGTGGGCGAGGACCCTAAAAAGATCATAGGAGGCGTCAGCCCCGTACGCCACCGCAGCTTCCAGCCTATCCGCCTGGGCGGCCTCCTCGGGTGGCAACACCTGAGAAGTGAGCAGTAGCTGCACCCAGAGAAGACTGGCCCGCTGGGCAAGCGAGCTGCACATCGCCGCCCGCAGCCCCACTGCGGAGACCTCGAAGACCCGCTTGAGGAAGACTTCCAACTTGCGATCCTGCGTATCCCTTAACGTCGCTCCACCCGTCACCGGTATGGTCGTCCTCTTCGTGACCGCCGACACCGCGGAGTCCACCCTGGGTACCTTGATGAGATCCAGAAAATCTTCCAGCAGTGGGTACAGCCTCTCCATGGCGCGGCTGCCCTTTAGAGCAGCTTCCGGGGCATCCCATTCCCTGGTGAGAAGCTGCAGGAACGACTCGTGAATGGGAAAAGCCCGAGCCCTCGGACGAAGGGCTGCCAGAACCGGATCCCCCTTCTTTGAGGAAGTGACGACAGCGGGCGCAACGGGAGCTGGCGGGTCCGGCCCCTGAATGATTTGCGGGATTAGGTCATCCAGCTCTTCCCGCTGGAAAAGGCGCAGCGTGCGTGGATCCTCTCCCTCTGAAGTGGAGTCCCCTTGTCCCGAAGCTGCAGGGTCCGACCCAGGGGAAACTGGGGCCTACCCAGTTCCCCCCGAGCCCACAGGGAGCCGGGCGTGGACGGGGAGCTGTGGGGCCCCCACGCCCGCCGGAGCGGGGGGGGGCCGGATAGAGGGACGAAGGTCGCGGTAGCTTGGGTGGCGGCGGTCCCGCGGGAGCAGCCAGGTCCTGCAGGTAAGCTGTGTGCATCAGGCGGATGAACTCAGGGGAAAACCCCGGCCTACTCGGGGGGACCTCCGCGGGTGGGGGCCCCGGGGGACCCTGCCCCTGCGGGTCTTCCTCCGGATCTGTCTCCGGTAGTAAGTTCGGGGGAGAGCCCTCTGAGGCTTCCCCGTCCCCCAGCGCTGCCTGAGCTCCTTCAGGGCGCAGCGCATGCAAAATGGCCGCCGTTCCCGCCAGGAATGGGGGAGGGGCCGGCCCATGCCGCCCGGGCAAGGCTGCCAGAGGGGAAAGATGAGTGAGGGGCCGAGACGTGCCTTCCCCCCGGGGAGGCACCGAGCACAGATTCCCTCCCTCGAAATGTGCGATCCAGGCTCGCCGCAGGCCGAGCAACGCAACGGCCGTGGCATCGAAATCGCGAGCTAAAACAGTCCCCGGCAGCCAAAAACACCCTGGTAACCTCGGAGGGGGGGGGGGCCGCGAAACGGAGCGCCGCTGCAGGGGGGCCCGGATGGCCTGCACTACCCGCCCGAGAAAAAGCGGCGCCGCGGGGGGCCTTCCTGGCCGCACAACCCGCTGAAAGCGATCTCCCTGCTCCCCGCTGCAGCCCACGCGGAGCCGGCAAAATGGCCGCGGGAGAGGGAGAAGACGCTGGGAGGCCGGTCCCACCGGCAGCCGCGTCCAACCTAGCTGAGAAAGAAAATAACAGCAGAAAAAGAAATGCCACTTACCCCGGTGAAGCAACAACTAGCGCCGGGAAAGGAGAAAGAGAGACAGAGAAGCACAACAAGGGAGCCACGCCTCTCCAATTAAGCAATTAACTTTGGGGTTTTTTTTGTTTTTTTTAAATGAAGCACAACTTGATCCAAACAAATAAAGCTAACAAAAACAGAGAATAAAGCCCCAAACAAGGGAAGCAAAAAAGGTTATAGGTAATCGGGAGCAAGCCCAGATTCCCCTACTCGCATCTGCTGGAGTCAGAAGATACTGAACTCCTGCAGAGGGGGTAGTAGTACTTATGGTGACGCCCCCTCAAAGCTTTGGGCTGACTCCATCTGCTGGATTGGGGACATAACCCACGGTCTGGACTGATCCTGGTACGTACAGGGAATGTGCTTATTTGTAAAATGTATTAAAAATAAAATTTAAAAAAAAAAAGGCGTACTACCTTCAGGTCATCTCCTTTGGGGACTGGGACTCCCAGTTCATCCCCTTGACCCACACCTCCGGCCACAGGATCTATCGGAACATCCTGCTCTGGAGCCTCCTCTCCTCCCACGGGAACCTCGCCAGACAAAGTCATCCCCCTGGGCCTGAACTAGAGGAGGGTCCCAGTAACCTCTGGACCAGAGAGACCCATTTTCTCTCAGAACAAATCTGTTTTGGGTCCACGTATACCCCTCTGTAGGCTGGGCCGAGAGGGCCTGCAAAGCCCTAGCCGCACAAGCTGCCTGGTGCTTGGCCAGGTAAGCCTCATGCAGCAGCAGCAGCACAAAGTCTGTAGAGAAAGGCCTAACAGCTCCAGACCCCACAGGGAAAGAATGAGACTGGCAGCATGGGGCGCCCTTCCTCCTCAAAGTTCTCCCAATCGCACCCGAAGACAGAACGGGCCGGAGACAAGCATGGATGAGATCCCCCCCCCCCCCCCCTCCCCCGGAAGCGTGGAAACGGTCGAATGCAAATCCAAGATGACTGCCGTTCCCTGTTGGTTTTAACCATATTTACTGTAATAAATATATCTACTAAAGTCTATTTGTCTTGTCTATGTAGCTTGACTAGACTGTAAACTCCACAAAATAGAAATGGTCTCTTATGTATATCTGTCTAGTACTGCTACAGAATTGACACACAGTAAGTCACTTGGTGGCAGTCAGAAGCCAATGGGAATTTATTGGTGCTATGACAATTAGACCCTTTCACGCCAAGCACACCAATTCAGGAGGAAACCACCACCAGATTACCTCAGCAACGGTTGAAGTACTTCATGAGATGATTGATCTTCTCTCTTATGAATAAAGATGGAAAGTTTACCATCCACTGCTTCACTTTCTTCCCCCAGATCTTTGTCTCCCTTTATGGAACTCTTTGGACTGGCTTTTGTCAATGTGGTGTCTGGCTCAGAAGCAGTGGGAGAAAGAACTGTTTGACATCCTTTTGGAGAAAAGGAAACAAAATTATAAGTTACAAAGAAAAAAAAAAAGCATGCAATTTAAATCAAAATGAATCTGCACTGCTGGCTAAGCAACATTATCCTATAACTTTGGATGACTTCAGATTCAGAAGCCCTCTACCAAAGCAAAATAGAAGATTATAAATCATATGAAAACCAAACTGGATTCTGCAAGTAAGGTTTAAAATAGCTTGCTTCCAAGAGACAACTGAAGTCATAATGAAATGGAGACCACCATCATCATCATCACTGGCATGACAGAGAGAGGAAACTCATGGTGGAAGCATTCAAGAATCCAATCAATGTCTCAAACCAGCCCATTCCTATACAATGCATGTTGTCATTTTTATTTGTATATGACAGCAGGGAAGCTGCAGTTGTCTATCTTGATATTTTTAACAGAAAAAGTCATTTTTTCACTGATTTTTTGTTATAAACATTGAAATTCTCAGGGAAAATAAAATAAAAATGGAAAACAAAGATTCCTAACTATGGGCTACTTGCTATGCCTGCAGTTCAACTCATTAAGACTCAATCTATCTTATTCCATAAACTTTTACCTTGGCCAAGACTCTCACTGTTACCCATCAAACCAAAGGGAAAAGTTGTTGAGATGGATGGAAAGAAGGAGATGGATGATGGAAAGAAGATGGATGATGGAGAGAAGGGGAGAGTGGCACTACATAGGTTGTCCTATAAAAATGTCTGACCTTTTTTCATTTCGTCCCAACATTTCCAAAAGAAGCTATCTGACTTTTTTAATGTGCTATCACCCAGCAGGCATGAAGATTAACTCAAGCATCCTTACCATGTGAAGAAGTTAAATTCTTATATGAATTCTGCTTCAAAATCTTCAAGCATTCTTTTCATTCAAATGAGAAATCATCAAGAACCATCATAGTACGCAGACCTTTACATATATTTCTAAATGTCAGACCTATGTACTGTATGCATCTCCCAGAATGCATGCATACCCTACCTAGATGCAGAATGGCTCTCTCACTCAGAGAGAGATCATTCTCATTTCAAATAAATCAGCACTTTAACAAGTTCCTCTTCTGAATAGTTACCTGGTACCACATAATCAGCCAGTTTGGCTAATAGCAGTGACGCAATCTTGGAGGCTGGATCGCTGGGGTCATCCTGTTCACTGTCTAGAGAGGGCACAGAGTAACTCCAAGGAGGCAGCTCTACATTACCACAATCTTCCACACTCATGAGCGGAAGGGCAGCCCGACAGAGTTGAAGGATTATGAGGACCAGTTTCGGTGAGGGACGCTGATCCAGCAGCAGTGAAAGGAGTTTTGAGACACAGGCAGGTTGGCTCAAGATTGCCTTTCCTATATGACTCCTTACCACAAAAATACAGCTAAATGTTAGCAGACCATACACACTGACAAATAAATTATACTAAGATCACTTGTTTTCAAAAGCAGTATCTTGAGCACATTTTACAGCTTTTTGTAATGCTTAATATACTATTAATCAGCATTATTAGAGAAATTACTTACTAATATTTTCGTTTTCCTTAGTGTAAACAAATGGACTCAGGACCAGTGGTTTTTTCTCCCCTGCCAGCAGATGGAGACAGAGAAAGCTGTGTCACAGTATATATAGTCTTGCAGTGATCCCAGCCTGCCAGTATTCTCTTCAAAAGTAACTGTAGCTAGCAAAAAACTTGATAAAACATGATTAAAACCAGCAACCATTACTGTAGTCAACCAACAAGGGACACTGAACTAATGTAAGAATCTAGGTTCCCCAATCTAGGGATTGGATGAACACTTACCAGAGCCCAACAGGAAGGCTATTGATACACTCATTTGGCAGCCAAGGGAGGGAAGCTGAGTCCATCTGTCTACACTAAGGAAAACAAAATTATCAAGTAAGTAATTTCTCCATTTCCTAGCATGTAGACAAATGGACTCAGGACCAGTGGGATGTACAAAACCACCCCTCAATGGGAGGCTGCCCGCGATCCAGTCAACACCGCACACGCAAAGGCTGCATCCTCCCGGGCCTGCACATCCAGACGATAAAATCTGGGAAAGGTGTGTGAGGAGGACCACATCACAGCCCAGCAGATATCGACGGAAGACAACAAACTAACCTCTGCCTATGACACTGCCTAGTGGAAAGAGCCCTAACCTGAGTAGGCAATGGCTTTTCAGCATCCACATACAAGGGCATGACTACCTCCTTAATCCAGCAAGCTATGGTAGCCCATAAAACCGGCGTGCCCTGCTTACTCCTACCATGGAGAACAAACAGATGATCCGTCTTTCGGAAAGGCTCAGAAACCTCCAGATACCGCACAAGTCTCTTGACATCCAAGGAGCGCAAGAGGCGATACTCCTCCGCATCCCTGACCTTATCTAGGGACAGCAAGGAGATAGATTGATTCAAATGAAAGTCTGAGCCCACCTTGGGCAAGAAATATGGAACAGTACGCAGCTGTAATACCTCTGGAGTCACCCAAAGAAACGGCTCCTGGCCAGACAGGGCCTGCAGCTCAGAAATCAGTCGTGCTGAATATATAGCCAGGATCACTCCTCAAGGTCAACAACCGCAAGGAAAGGTTTTGCAGTGGTAGGAACATAGGACCCACCAAAAAATCCAGCATCAAGTTAAGACTCCACAAGGGAACCGGTAACTTCAAGGGAGGCCTAAGATGTTTCACCCCCTAAAAAAAAAATGGACCAAATCATGGTGAGACAAGGAACCACCAATCATTTGGTCTCTGAAAAAGGCAAGAGCCGCAACCTGCACCTTCAAGGAATTAAGGGCCAATCCTTTTATTCAACCCATTCTGCAAAAACTCCAGAATGAGTGGGATTTTAACTGAATGATAAAGAATACCAATAGAGGACTCCATTGATAAAACACTAGGATTAGCAAACTTGTACCTTGACATAATAAAACAACTTCTAACCCAAATGGAGCTGGTTATTAACATTGATAAAACAGAATTCCTACACCTTGAACGAAAACAATCTGAAATCATCAAAACACCAATAATGCTAGGAAATAACCAGAAAATAGAACTGGCTGAAAAAGTAAGAAACCTGGGAGTAATAATGGATCCAGAAATCAATTTAAAACAACACATATCCTTAAAAGTAAGGGAAGGCTATGCAAAACTCATGATACTGAAAAGATTGAAACCGTTACTCACACCTGACCACTTCAGAACAATCCTACAGACACTTGTTTTCGCCAGTACTGATTACTGTAATGCACTCTTACTGGGACTCCCCACCTCATCAATCAGACCACTGCAAATACTCCAGAACACTGCAGCCAGAATTTTAACAGGAAAAAAAAGAAGGGACCATATAACTGAAACTTTAGCAGAACTACATTGGCTACCAATTGAATACAGGATCAAGTACAAAGCCTTATGCACAATACACAAACTAATATATGATAAAGAAGCTGACTGGCTAAATACAGCTCTAAGAGTCCATGTACCGCAAAGGAACCTTCGTTCGGCTAACAAGGCACTACTAACAATCCCCACAGTAAAATCAGCTAAACTAACACAAGTAAGAGAAAGGGCTTTATCACTGGCAGGGCCCTTTCTATGGAACACAATGCCCACTGGACTAAGATTACAGAGCAACATCAAATCCTTTAAAAAAACCTTAAAGACATGGCTCTTTAAGCAAGCCTTTCCAAAAGAAACAGTGGGGTAGAGAGGGAGAGAGAGAACGAAAAATACAGGAAATCGCAAGCCAAAATAAATGGTACCACAATATTATAAATACATAGTACAGTAGAGAAACAGACCAAAGGAAAGTACCACAATAAACCTTCCCACAACTATTTCATCACTACCCAAAAATGTATATTTATTAATGATATTGTTACCGTTTGTAGCTGGCACTTGTTAGAATGTACGATACCCACCTATATATACATTATTTGTGCCTATTTGTGAACCGTTGCGATGGTACATAACTTAGCGACGGTATAGAAAAGTTTTTAAATAAATAAATAAATAAATAAATAAAACACCATGCTGCTCACACCAGGCCTCAAAAACTCTCCAAACACGCACATAAGCTAAGGAAGTAGAGAGTTTGCAAGTGCAGAGTAAGGTGGCAATCATCTCAGAGGAATAATCATGCTTCAACAGGCGAGTCCTCTCAAGGCCAAACCGTACGACAGAACAGAGCCAGACCCTTGTGACGAACTGGTCCCTGCTGTAAAGATCTATGTGAGGGGAAAGACAAAGGGGGTTCTCCACCAGGAGTCTTCGGAAATCCGCATACCACAGGTGCCTGGGCCAGCACAGTGCAACCAGGAGTACTGGCCCCCGTGGCCTTCAATTTTGCAAATTATCCTGCCCAGCAAGAGCAACAGAGGAAAGGCATAAAGCAATCTGTCTTACGGCCAGACCTGGGCAAGAGTATCTATTCCCAGGGACCATGGATCTCTCCTGCGACTATAAAATTGAGAAACCTTCGCAGCAGATCTAGGAACAGAAGGCCCCAGAGATCCACAATCAGATGAAATGCCTCAGCTGACAACACCCTCTCTCCTGGGTCCAGATTGTCCCTGCTTAGAAAGTCCGCTTTTACGTTGTCTTTTCCTGCAGTGTGAGAGGCCGATATCATCTGCAGATAACCTTCCACCCATTCCATAAGCTGGTTTATTTCCTGCGACACTTGATGGCTCTTGGTTCAGGCTACCGTCGTTGCGCTGTCCGACATGCGAACCGCTTGACCCTGCAGCCTGTGGCTGAACTGCAAGCATGCCAGCCATACCACCCAGACTTCCAGGCGATTGATGTTCCAGCGGGACTCTTTGGCATTCCAATGCCCTTGGGCCGTTAGCTCCATACAGTGAGGCCCCTCCCCCCCAACCTTGGAGACTCGCATCTGTTGTGTGTACCAACCTGATCGGAGAGAACAAGGAAACTCCCTTTCTCAGATGATCCTCCTGCAACCACCACTGGAGGCAGGAGCAGATTTCCATCAGCAAGTGGAGTCGACCCGCATAATCCTGAGATTGTGGGTTCCAACAAGACAGCAGAGAGCGCTGAAGAGGATGCATATGTGCCCTCGCCCACGGCACCACTTCCAGGGTTTCCGCCATGAAGCCGAGCACCTGTAGGTAGGACCACACCATCGGGCGTATGGTGTTCACCAATTGACACGCTCTGTCCTGCCCCGTATCGAACCAGACCCCCAGATACTCCAATGATTGGAATGGCTGAAGATTGCTCTTCGGCAGGTTCACCACCCAACCAAGCTCCTGTAATAAGGAGATCACCTTGTGTGTCACCAGGCAGCTCTCTTCCTGAGACTTGGCCCAAATATGGGTGCACCAGGAGTCCCTCTCTGTGCAAGGTCAGCCACTATGACCACTATAACCTTGGAAAATGTTCTGGGAGCGGTGCCAGACCAAAGGGCAGCGCCCAAAATCGATGATGGCATCCCAATACCACAAAGCATAGAAAGCATTGGTGCTCCAATCGGATGGGAATATGAAAGTACGCCTTTGATAGATCTAGGGAGGTCAGAAATTCCCCTGACTGCACGTCCATTAGCACAGAGCGAAAGGTTTCCATACAAAAATGAGTCACCTTCAAATGATGGTTGACCCTCTTGAGATCCAGGATGGGATGAAAGGAGCCCTCCTCCTTGGGCACAACAAAATAAATGGAATATTGCCCCATACTTTCTTGAGACGTGGGTCCTGGAGGAGCCTTTGAAGCGTGAACTCCACTGCCTGCTTCTTTTGCGGGGAGTGCAAGGGAAAACCATGAACACGTCCCAAGGAATACTATGAAATTCCAGTGCATATCCTTCTCATATCACTTCCAGGACCCACTGGGTCCGATGTGATCTCGACCCACCTCTGATAAAAGATAGAAAGACGTCCCCCTATCTCTTGTCCCTGAAGGTGGGTCAGCAAACCTTCATTGGGAAGCTTGGGAAGGTCCACCACCCGAGCCTGATCCTCTCTTGGGCTGTCAGGCATAAAAGCACTGAGACCTACCAAAAGGTCGAGTCCTCTGAAAGGTCAACCCCCTGTAGGGTCAAAACCGCATGAAACCCTGGAAACGACCCCTCATACCAAGGGGCACTGTTAAAAGCTTCTTATCTTCTGGCAACTGAGGAACCGGAGATTCACCCCACTTACTAGTCAGTTTGTCCAACTCGCTCTCAAACAAGAGCAAGCCTTTAAAGGGCATCTTGGTAAGCTTAGCTTTGGAGGCTGTGTCAGCTGACTAATTTTGCAATCAGAGCTGACGCCTGGCCACTATCACCGAAGCCACTCCTCTGGCTGAGGTACAAACCAAATCACAGCCTGCATCTGCTAAAAAGGTGGCAGCGGGCTCCATAACCGCTCTGGAATTCCCTCCAGACTCATCAACCTCCTGAGAGAGAAGCAGACAAGATCGCACCACTAGGGCGCAACAAGAAGCAATCTGTAAAGTCATTGCCACTGCCTCAAAGGCTTGCTTAAAAATAGCCTCAATCCTTCTATCATATACATCCTTCACGGCTGCTCCTCCCTCTACAGGGATATTTATCTGCTTAGAGACAGCACATACCAGTGCAACCACTTTAGGAAAATGCAAATGCTCTATCACAGTCAGATCCAAGGAGTACAGGCCTTCCAATGTCCTACCCCCATTGAAATTCTCCTATGGGGCGTCTCATTCCAGATCAATCAATTCCTGAATGGTAACCATCACAGAGAAAAAACAAGAGGCTTTAAGTAAGGAAACCAAAACAGGATCCTTCTTTGGCTCTGACATGGCATCCAAACCAGGAACACTTAGCCGTTTCAAAGTCTGGGAAATCAGGGGCAGCAGTCCATCTCTATGAAAGAACCACAACATGGTTCAATACGGCTCCAGTCCTAGAGGAATTTCCCCATTTTCCAGGGAATCAGGATCTACCTCATCATCAGTGCTATCTGGATTCCTGTCAGGAGGAGAGACGAGCTCCAGCACGTAAGCATAGCACCAGAAGACGGAGGAGCCATCGGCGAAGGGTCTGACCTGACAAGAATGGGTGGAGGACTGCGCCTGAAGAAAGGCTTGTAAGCCTTGAAAAAATTTGACCCAAGAAAAAGCAGCCGGATCCAGACCAAGTCTAGAATTGAAGCTGGTCCCACAGAGCTACCCTTGCCTGCGGAGCAGCCAGTCAAGGCCCTAACCAACCCATCATCAGAATGGGAGGAGCCAGGCTTAGCAAAATCCGAGAAAGACAACTCTTCCTGAGCATCCGAACAGTGCTGATACAGATTAGAATTCAGGTCAGGCTGAGAAGCCCTAATGTGACAGGCAACACAACTAGGAAGATGCTTAGGCTTGTTTACCGGCGCCATCTTGTGGGTAATTGTGTGTCTGAATGGCTTGCTCTCAAGAATTTATGCGCACAAAACAAACGCCACAGAAGTTTGCGTGACAAAACTTGTGCGCCAAGTCCCAAAGCAGAAAGGAAAGTGGAACGTTCAAAAAGTTGTGCACGTAAAAGTTGCACCCAAAAACAAGCGCACAATGCGTGCGCAGAGCCAATGCATTGTGCACACCGATGGCCTGTAGAAGGTAGCAAAGCACACACAGGAGTGCAAAAAAAAACACCGTTGCAGCCTACCACACAGCATACAAGGAAAAAGCCTAACTGCGGGGCCTAGCCCACCAGGGCCGCTCAACCCACCAGGCTGCCTAGTTCCCCAACACCAACAGTAGCGGGAATGAACATTGGGATGGCTTGCCAAGCAAGGAGACCGGAGGAACTACTAAAAACCCCTCTAACTGTCTCTGCTTAAAAGGTAAAACTTAGTCTCCAGCTGCGGGGGGAGAGGGCATCTGCCACGCTCGGCCTCCTGCATCCACTGCCTTTCAGCTGAACGAGCAGCTAAGCCCACGCTGGGAAACCCAGCTACCAGACCTAGGCACACCTGAGAAACCACAGAAATCACCTCAGGAATTCTTAACTGGAGGAGGGACCTTAGATATCACCGCATGAGAGCAAGGCTCTTTCCCTTATTCAGAATTTCAAATTTCTCCTTTGAAAAAACATGCATCAATTCCCATAGGGAGATGCACGTCCACCATCTGATGGAGATGGAGAATACTGGCAGGCTGGGGTCACTGCAGGAGTGACAGCTTGCTCCATCTCCAACTGCTGGTATGGGAGAATAAACCCACTGGTCCTAAGTCCATCTGTTTACATGCTAGGAAACGTACATTTCTTCCTCATAACTACATATTACATAAAGAAAGTATTCAGAATTATGTGTAAGATTTTACAGATATCAAACATGTAAGAAATTAGAGCATTATAATACTATGGAATTTTGAAACATAAGATTTCTGGTGGAGAAGGATTGAGGCCTCGGCAGTCAAACAGCTTATAGTACAGTTTTTATTAGCTATTAAATTTGTGGTGGCTAGAAATCTGAAATCTCCAACCTGCAAAGAATGGATAACCAAAGCTTGTGAAATGATATACAAAAAAAATAACTAGTGCTCTAAAGGAAAAATATGAAAATTTGGGGCCTTTTTAAGGCTATTTTAAGAAGAGAAGATGAAGAGTGATGTTAATGGATCTGGGGTAAATCCTTGACAAATGAGAGTTAATACTCATGGCTTAAGGTGAGATTATCTTTAAATTTGTTATGGTGCCTCAGTGAATTTATAGTATTGATACTCCTTATAAATAACAGGGAGAAGTTATGATGTGTTCACGGCTATGTTTAAAATGTCAATACATATTAAGAAAATAAATATATACTTTATCCATGTACTGTTTTATAATGTAATTTTTAAAAATGTCACACAATTATTTCCACAAAGATCTCAGCTAAGAGATTTCTAAACATTTCACACTCGTGGGCAAGCAATGCATTGCTGATATAGAGACAACTACAGACATAAGAGTCAATAGATTATTAAAATATCCTCTATATGTTTAGACGCCCCCTCAAATCCCCCTCATTCACACACTCCTCTCACACATTTTGAGATTTCTGTACCTCGAGAGATCATTGAGAAGACTGAGTACATCTTGCAGGGCATCATTTCCTGCTGCCTGGTTACCACAGCACTCTGTAGCTCGAGCCAGATGATTGGTAAGGAGACTGGACACCTGGCGAGCCAAACCCGAATGGACAGCCTCTGTTGAGCCACCTGCAAAAATAAAATCAACACGCTTCGCTAGTAATAGCGTTAATAGCCACCTCTTACAATGTTATTTATACATATATATAATTATCTGATCTTCATTTCCTTCTCACTCCAAGTTATTGATTTCCCTGTTATATGTAACTGCTTTTCTGCACTATTGTTCAAATTGTAAAGTTTATTATAATTGCACCCCTGTTTCTTGTGAACCAGCATGATGGGACTACCGTCTTGAATGTTGGTATATAAAAAAACTTAAATAAAATAAATAAATAAATAAATAAATAAATATAGAAAAATATGCCAATTTTAAACTTGAAAAGTTGTGAACTAAATCAACAATACAAATAATTACAGAATTATTTTCTGACTTTTCTTTTCTGACTTCTTGCTCAAAAAAAATAAATGCTAGAAGAAAAATAAAAAGTGCTAGGCAAAATATCTGCACGAAGGAAAGTCTACCATAAAGCTTCCATTTTCCATAAAGAAAGGAACAGGAATGACCAGCATGATTTAGAAAAAGTCATTTGTAAATTTATATACTGGATATAAAAAATCCTGTGGGCTTGCTCACTACTCTTTAACCTTCACTGAAAGCCCCTATATCATTCACTTTCTAAAGATCCTTCTCACACATGACAATGCCAGGTGCCCAAAACAAAGACAGAGGATAGGCAGCATGTGGCCTGTATACCTTCATCTTTTTCCCACTCCACACAACGATTGGCTAGAACCTGAAAAGCTGCCCATGCCATCGTGGCCACTCTCTGTTTCTTGGTCTGCTTTTCACTTGAGATGGATTCTGTCTGGCTGCTTAAGCTGCAGAGGCGATCCATGAGCTGAACCAGGCCACTTCGTACCAAGCATTTCTCTTCACTTCTATTGAAAGGAACAAAGGGTTTCAGGTCCCATCCCAACCCATTGTCATATACCTCAAGCATATTAAAATAAATACTTTGAGACATGGAACTCTCTATCTTTTCCTATAGTGATTAGGCCTACAGAAACACAGCTTTAAAGTTATAATATAATGCAGATGATGTACTAGTCAAGCTGTAGATGCCATCTTTTTACTGAACCAGCTGCATACTTTTGTGACTAACGTCTTGGTTTTTGACCTTTATGCTTACGTAAAGTAAAATAAACCCAAACAATCAAAAGTCAGTAATGTCCCATTTTACTTTACAAGGATACATAGAGATGGGCCCGGAAAAAAATATTACATTCATTATTATTTAGACTTTTTAGAATACAACAAGTGTGTAACGAAATGTAACCGAAGAGTCTAAATTACCCAGAAACTGGGGTTTCTCCTACTAATGAACAAAGGCTAGTATGATTTTTGGATCTCTCTCTTTCCCTGTATAGATCATACTCCCAATCTTTGCAAACCAGAGGGAAACTCCAGTTTATTATGTGACCTTCAACACCAGAGACAGAAATAGAGAAAGAGTATCTACTGGTAAAAAGAAGTTTCAGATATGAAACTGACTTCTTACATTATGTGAGCTGGCAATAAGCAGAGGAGTCTCTACCCAGAGGCATAAATACAACAATTAGAATAACTCTGCTGTGTTAGCAAAAAAATGACATCTAAGCAAAAGGTTAGGAACAAATACTGAATAACGTTTTGAATTCTGCAAGCTTCCATTTGCTAGATGGTAATTCCGAGATGATTACACCAATTTCCAATCCATATCAGATCAAAAAGTGAGGTTACAAAGAAATAAGTATAACCTATAACTAGCTTGTTACCACAGAAACTTAGAATAATGAAGAGACAATATTGAAATTTGTGATTTATTTCCCATTTAGGGCCAAATTTTCTAGCCTACGCGTGGGTGTAGATTTGTGCACGCAACCTGGCGCGCACAAATCTACGCCCGATTTTATAACATGTGCGCATGTTATAAAATCTGGGGTCGGCGCACGCAAGAGGGTGCACACTTGTGCACCTTGCGCATGCCGAACCCTAGGGGAGCCCCGATGGCTTTCCGCGTTCTCTCCGAGGCCGCTCCAGAGCAGCCTCGGAGAGAACTTTCCTTCCCCCCCCCCCCCCCCCCCCGCACCTTCCCCTATCTAACCCATCCCCCAGCCCTACCTAAATCCCCTCCTACCTTTATTTAAGTTGCGCCTGCCTCTAGGCAGGGGTAGGTTGCGTGCACTGGCCGAGTGGCGGAGCGCGATTCCCCGGCCTAGCAGGCCATGGAGGCCTCTGGCCACGCCCCCGCCCCGCCCCTTTTTTCAAGCCCCGGGGCTTGCGCGCATTGCCAAGCCTATGCAAAATAGGCTCGGCGCACACAACACACAAAAAAATGATTTGTCTCTTTCTCTGGCTGTGTTTTTGCGATTCCATCTCTCACATATTGCTGCAACAAGCAAGCTCCTAACAATAAAGAAAAGTTGCTTACCTATAAAGCAAAGTTACTTACCTATAACAGGTATTCTCCATGGACAGCAAAACAAACAGCCATACAATTCCTCCCTCCCTGTGAAGTTTGCATAGCTTGGGAATAAAATGAGGAGACTAGCACACAAGGATGCTAGCGTGGGATGGCCTGCATATGTTCAGAAGCAAAGTTGAACTTTTTGGGCTTTGAGAGAGAACGACTCAACTCTGCCATCAGACAAAATTACCCATCTTGTGTGGCTGTTTTGCTCTCCACAGAGAATACCTGTTCTCTATAGACAAACACAATACGCTCTCACACAAGATGGGACTCCCCAGCTGAGGACTGCTCTGAAGTAGTTTGCCTTTGACTGGTTTCTTTGCAACTGGTCTTGTATTTTGTGGGAAGTTTGATTTGATTTTTCTTTTTTTTTTTTAGCACTGCTTGTCCAAATACACTATTTTTATGCAAGACCTTACCCAGACAGTAATGTTGTATAAAGGTATGTATAGATGACCTTGTGTCAGCTTTGCAGATATCCTAGATTGTTGCTGAATTGTGATGTGCCATTGATGCAGTCATTTCTCCGACTTGATGCACATGCCTATTTCCAAAGGGCTCTTCTGCAGTCTAGGGTATGCAGTGCCTGCTCCGTAGTTGTGATATGTGACTTACGAAAGAGTTAGTAGTATTTCTTGATTCAGGTGGATTGCAATACTATTTTAGGAAGAAACTTTGGGTGTGTTCTGAGGAGTATTTGTTTTTGAATATCTGATAACTAAGACTTGTAACTATTTGCTCTCCTTGCTGATGTGACTGCTATTAGAAACAAAGTTATCTATGCAGGAACTTCATCGCCAATGTAGCCATTAATTCATATTGTGGCTTCTTTAGCTGCATCAAGACAGGATTTAAATACCATCGAGGTGCTGGTTCCTTTAATGGAGACCTTTTATGAAACTATTTACTAGTGCTTGATTGTGCATTGAATGAAAAATAATTTTCTCCGATTAGTTTTGAATGTGCTACCTACTAACTTCATGGAGTGTCCCCTAGTCTTTGTATTTTTTGAAAGAGTTGTTCTTGTGAGTGCTGCTGGTAAAATGATGGGTTTAGAGGTGGCAAGTTTGAGATTTAGAAAGTATTCTAAAATAGCATTTAACTTTCAAAAAGGTGACTATGATAAAATGAGGAAAATGGTTAGGAAAAAACTGAAAGGAGCAACTACAAATGTAAAGAGTTTAGGTCAGGCATGGATGTTTAAAATACCAACTTGGAAGCCCAGAACAGATGTATTCCACTCATTAGAAAAGGTGGAAAGAAGGCTAAATGACTACTGGCATGGTTGAAAGGTGAGGTGAGGCAACATCTTTCAAGAAATAGAAAAGAGATCCAAATGAAGAAAACAGTAAACAGCATAAGCAATGGCAAAGCACTGATAAGGAAGACAAAGAGAGAATTTGAAAAGAAGCTTGCCGTGGAAGCAAAATCTCATAAAAACTTTTTCAGGTACATTAGAGGTAAAAAGCCTGTGAGGGAGTCAGTTGGACCATTAGATGATCAAGGGGTAAAAGGAGCACTTAGGGATGATAAAGCCATGGCAGAAAGACTAAATGAATTCTTTGCTTCACTATTCATTGAGGAAGATGTAAGATATATACTCATAAATGACAAAAAAAGGGAAATTATTAAAGAATGTTGGTCAATACTATTGTCCAGTAAAGTTAACCAGCAGTAGTAGCCTTGCTTAACTAATGCTGAATATGTACTGTACCGTTTTTAATATGTTAGTGCTATTTTTTTATTTTTTATTTAAGTGTTCCTAAATTTTACTATTTTTTTGATTTTTAAATGCTCTTAAAATTTCTTCCTTTTGAAAACTTGAGGCATTTTTAAAACCTCCATCTTGTTTTAAAAATGCAGCAATGATCAAACATCCTCTATCTAGCCCCTGAAGCACACGGTTGCCATCGAAATGCTGTCAGTGTCGGGCACGGAACATCGAGCAGGGTTGAATTACTCATGCAAAGCGAACAGCTTTACCGCCAACTTTAAGATAAGAACAGATCAGAACCATCCTGCTCTATTTGAGAATAGGATTGAGAATTGATACTGAACAGATATCTACATTTCACGCTTGTCAAATGAAAGAAATTTTAAGTGCATTTAAAAATAAAAAAAAAATAGTAACTTATGGAAAAAATAAGAAAAATAGCACAAACATATTTAAAATGGTATAGTGTGTATTCAGAAATAGTTGAGAAACAAGGCTACTACTACTGGCTAACTTTATCAGACAACAGTATTGACCAACATTCTTTAATAGTGTTGGAGATTGTTCCTGAGGCTGTTTTTTGGTTTAGTAGAGAGATATACCCGTGCCAGAAATTATATTCAAAGGTGATGATTCAGTGGAACTGAAACAAATCTCATTGAGCCTGGAAGATGTACTGGGGTAAACTGACAAACTAAAGAGTAGCAAGTCACCTGGACCAGATGGTATACATTCCAGAGTGCTGAAAGAACTGAGAAATTAAATTGCGGACCTGCTATTGGAAATGTATAAACCAATCAATATCATCATATGGTACCTGAAGACTGGAGGATTGCCAATGTAATGCCAATTTTTAAAAAGGGATCAAGGGGTGATCCAGGAAATTACAGACCAGTGAGTGTCTTCTGTACCAAGCAAAATGGTAGAAACTATCATAAAGAAAAAAAAAACTATTCAAAATATAGATAAGAATAGTTTAATGGGACAAAGCCAGCATTGATTTAACCAAGGGAAGTCTTGCCTCACAAATTTGCTAAATTATTTTGAGAGCATAAATACATATGCGGATAAAGGTGAGCTAGTTGATACAGTGTACTTAGATTTCCAGAAAGCATGTGACAAAGTCCCTCATGAGAGATTTCTTAGGAAATTAGAAAGTCATGGATTAGGTGGCAGTGTCCTATTGTGCATTGCCAACTGGTTAAAAGATAGAAAACAGAGAGTAGGGCTAAATGGTAAAATTTCCCAATGGAGAAAAGGTGAATAGTGGAGAGCCCCAGGGATCTGTTCTGGGACAGATGCTTTTTAATATATTTATAAATGACATGGAAATGGGAATAACAAGTGAGGGGATCAAATTGACTGATGACACAAAATTATTCAATGTTGTCAAATCACAAGAGGATTGTGAGAAATTGCAAGAGGAAACTGCAAAACTGGGAGACTGAGCATGCACATGGCATATTAAATGTAATATGAACAAGTGCAAAGTAATGCAGTTAGGGAAGAGTAACCCAAATTATAGCTATAAAATGCAGGGTTCCAAATTGGGAGTCACTACTCAGGAAAAAGATCTAGGTGTCGTCATTATTTGCGATGGAGAAGGTACAGAGAAGGGCTACCAAAATGATAAGGGGAATGGAACAACTCCCCTATGAGGAAGACTAAAGAGGTTAGGACTTTTCAGCTTGGAGAAGAGACGACTGAGGGGGGATATGATAGAGGTGTTTAAAATCATGAGAGGTCTGGAACGGGTAGATGTGAATCGGTTATTTACTCTTTCGGATAGTAGAAAGACTAGGGGGCACTCCATGAAGTTAGAATGGGGCACATTTAAAACTAATCGGAGAAAGTTCTTTTTTACTCAACGCACAATTAAACTCTGGAATTTGTTGCCAGAGGATGTGGTTAGTGCAGTTAGTATAGCTGTGTTTAAAAAAGGATTGGATAAGTTCTTGGAGGAGAAGTCCATTACCTGCTATTAAGTTCACTTAGAGAATAGCCACTGCCATTAGCAATGGTAACATGGAATAGACTTAGTTTTTGGGTACTTGCCAGGTTCTTATGGCCTGGATTGGCCACTGTTGGAAACAGGATGCTGGGCTTGATGGACCCTTGGTCTGACCCAGTATGGCATTTTCTTATGTTCTTATTAAAAATATATTGAAATCTTCTGCTCAGTATGCAGTAGCAGCCAAGAAAGTAAATATGTTAGGGATTATTAGGAAAGGAATGAAGAATAAAACAGAGAAATCATAATGCCTCTGTATCGCTCCATGATGTGACCTCATCTTGAGCATTGTGTTCAGTTCTGGTCACCACATCTCAAGAAAGATATAGCAGAATTAGAAAAGGTACAGAGAAGGGCGACCAATATGAGAAAGGGGGTGGAACAACTCCATGAAGAAAGGCTAAAGAAGTTAGCACTCTTAGCTTGGAGAAGAGATAGCTGAGGAGAGATATAATAGAGGTCTATAAAATAATCAGTGGAATGGAATAAGTAAACGTTAATCAGTTGTTTACTCTTTTGAAAAGTATAAAAACCAGGAGGACACACAATGAAGTTTCTGGGTAATACATTTAAGACCAATAAGAGAAAATATTTTTTTCTCAACACATAATTAAACTCTGGAATTCTTGCCAAAGGATATGGTGAAAGCTATTAGTATAGCTGCGTTAAAAAAAGGTTTAGACAAATTTCTGGAGGAAAAGTCCATTAACAATTAAGATAGAGTTGCAGAAATCTACTGCTTATTCTTGGGATAAGCACCTTGGAATCTATCTACCCCTTGGGATCCCTGCCAGGTACTTGTAACTTGGTTTGGCCACTGTTGGAAATAGGATACTGGGCTTGATGGACCCTTGGTCTGACCCAGAATGGCAAGCCTTATGTTCCTAACCTTCTCTGAGTTGTGGATTCTTGATGAGAAGATGTGAGAGACCGGTAGGGCCATATTTAATTCTTTATCACTTCTACTGTTTCCTTTACTTTATCCCCAAATAAACTGTCTCCAGCACAAGGTACATCTACCAAATGTTTGTGGACATCATCTGTGAGCCTGATGTCATGAGCTACATTAGTCTTCGTGCTGCTATGGCTGTTGCGGATTCCCTTTTAGCTGTATCAAAGGAGTTGTAAATTGACAGTATCATATGTCTGCACAATCCTTTTTGTCTGCCATGATTTTGCTGAAAGAATGTTGTTCTTCCTCTGGCAAATGTTTAGATCACTAATGGAGTTCTTTTTTATTTAGGCTATTATAACGATATTGAATCATTCTGATCTGGTGCCCAGCAATCCTTGCTTGCAAGGAAATTCCTTGATATGTTCTTTTACTGACTGTATCAAGAATCCTTCAGTATTTCTCTGGAGGAGAATTTGAGTAAGTTTTTGCGTTGCTGGCTTTCTTCATCACTGATTCTACAATAATGGAATCATGAGGGAGTTATACCTTGTCATGTAAAGGAAAATTAGTTCTTACCTGATAATTTTCATTCCTGTAGTACCACGGATCAGTCCAGACACCTAAGTTTTGCCTCCCCTCCAGCAGATGGAGACAGAGAAGTTGTACCAAAACAACCCTGCCATATATACCAAGGTGCCAGCCACAGTCCCTCGATCTTAAGTAATGTCAAAGCAGAATGGAACAAAACCAAACTACACAACTAACTATTCTTCCATCTATTATAAGGCTCAGTCAAATTCCCAACTGGGAACAGAACCCGCTGAACCAATAGAACAAAAAATGATAATGTAGTACCAATATCCAGAAGCGATACATGAGCGGACTCTCCGTTACTTTAGTGTACAGAGCAACGGGCGGGGCTCTGGACTGATCCGTGGTACTACAGGAACGAAAATTATCAGGTAAGAACTAATTTTCCTTTCCCTGTACATATCCGGATCAGTCCAGACACCTGGGATGTACCAGAGCTAACTTACCTAGGGTGGGATACGGAGAGGCATGCTCGGAGCACTCCTTCCCCAAATCCCTCAGAATCCGAAGCCTGAATGTCCAATCTGTAATGTCTTGCAAAAGTATGCAAAAATTTCCAGGTAGCCGCCCTGCAAATTTCCTGAGGCGAAACTTGTTGACGTTCCGCCCATGACGCTGCCTGGGACTGTGTAGAATGGGCACAAAGTCCCACCGGTACCGTCTTACCATGCAGTAAGTACGTGGAACCGATAGCGTCCTTCAGCCAATGAGCTATCATAGTTTTTGAGGACATACTACCTCTTTTTGGACCACTCCACAACACAAAGAGATGATCTGACACATGGAAAGGATTTGTAACCTCTAGATACTGTAGCAGAGCCCTGCGTACATCTAGCTTTCTCAAATCCTTTGCAACAGGATCCGACCGATCCACCGCTGAAAAAGACGGGAGCTTGATCAACTTATTCAACACCAGCTTCGGGAGAAAAGAGGGAACCGTCCGCAAGGACACCCCTGAATCCGAAATGCACAAGAAAGGTTCCCTGCACGACAACGCTTGTAATTCCGACACTCGATGAGCCGAAGAAATAGCTACCAAGAACACCACTTTCAGTGTAAGATCCTTCAGCGTTGTCCGCTTTATAGGTTCAAAAGGCGGAGCACACAAAGACGAGAGGACCAAATTAAGGTTCCAGGAAGGACACGGGTGGCAAAGCAGAGGACGTAAGTGCTTTGCCCTTCGAAGGAAACGAGCCACATCCGGATGCACCGCCAAAGCTACTCCCTGGATCTTCCCACGAAGACAACCGAGCGATGCAACCTGTACCCAGAGGGAACTACAGGATAGACCCTTAGAAAGCCTATCTTGAAGGAAACCTAAAATGTCAGATATCTATGCACACATAGGATCCCTCGTACGATCCCTACACTAGGTCTCAAAAACTTTCCAGACTCTGACATAAGCTAGAGAAGTAGACTGTTTTCGCGACTGCAACAGCGTAGTCACCACTGCATCAGAATAACCTTTATCCTTTAACCGCTGCCTCTCAAAAGCCATGCCGCTAGATAGAAGCGATCCGCCTCTTCCAAACAGCCCTTGATGGAGAAGAGCTGCAGACTCCCGAAACAACAGAGGCTTCGCGATGGAGAGATTGATTAGATCCGCAAACCACGGGTGCCTCGGCCACTCCGGAGCCATGAGAATTACTTACGTCGGATGGAGCTCTATGCGCCAGATCACCTTGCCTATCAGAGGCCAGGGAGGAAACACGTACAGCAAAATGTGTGTTGGCCAGGGAAGCACCGGGGCGTCGACCTCCTCGGCGCCTGTCTCCCTGCAACGACTGTAAAATCGCGGGGCCTTGGCATTCTTGAACGTGGCCATCAGATCCATACAAGGCGTGTCCCACTGGTTGCAGATGAGCTGAAACTCTTCCTTGGACAACTCCCATTCCCCTGGATTGAGATGACGACAAATGAGGAAGTCGGCCTGCACGCTGTCCACCCCGGCAATGTAAGATGCCGCTATGTTTACCAGATGTCGTTCCGCCCAGTTCATTAACTGCTACGCCTCCAGTGCCACTGAACAGCTCTTGGTTCCTCCTTGGCGATTGATATAGGCTACCGTGGTCGCATTGTCTGACAAGATTTGTACCGACTTTCCCCAAAGGAGCGGGAGGAAGGCTTGCAAGGCTAGGGCCACTGCTCTGGTCTCCAATCGGTTGATCGGCCACTGGGCTTCCTCCCTGGCCCACTGTCCCTGCATCGACTTTTCCAGACAAACCGCTCCCCAGCCGGAGAGACTGGCATCCATGGTGACTACTGTCCAATCAGGTATGATCAAGGAAACTCCACACTCCAGATGTGCCGAGACAAGCCACCAGTCTAGACTGACTCTCGTGGAGTCCATAAGCGGGAGCGGTGGGTGAAACTGTACCGAAACAGGATTCCAGCAGGACAGCAATGCTGATTGTAAGGGACGCATATGGGCAAAGGCCCAGGGCACCAACTCCAGAGTTGACATCATGGATCCTAGTAACTTCAAGTAATCTCTCACCCTGGGCATCTTCATGGACAACAGGTCCCTCACCTGTCCCTGCAGCTTGACTATGCGTTCTGTAGTAAGGAACACTCGTCCCTACTTCGTGTCGAATAATGCTCCCAGAAATTCCAAAGATTGCGAAGGGGACAGACGACCCTTGACAAGGTTGATCACGCAGCCGAGCAACCGCAAAAGCTGTAGCACCCTGCGAACCGCTTCCTGACACAGAGCCTCGCACTTCGCCCGAATCAGCCAACCGTCCAAGTAGGGATGCACCAACAAGCCTTCCCTCTGGAGCTGCGCAGCAACCACCACCATTACCTTGGTGAACATTCGGGGAGCAGTGGCGAGCCCGAAAGGTAGCGCCCAGAACTGATAGTGCCTTCCCAGAACGCAGAACCTGAGGAACTTCTGGTGTGATGATCGGATGCCGATATGGAGATATGCTTCCATGAGATCCAGAAAGGCAGAAACTCTCCTTGCTGTACCGAGGTTATGACTGACCGAAGCGTTTCCATTCGGAACCGCGGTATCCGGAGGCATTTGTTGACTCTGAGGTCTAAGATCGGTCGGAAAGTGCCTTCTTTCTTTGGGACCACAAAGTAAATGGAATAGCGACCCTTCCGCCACTCCGCGGACGGCACCGGTCTTGTGGCCCCCAAATCCAGCTGCAGAGTGCCCTGCACCGCCTCCCACTTTTCTCAGTAGGCACAAGGAGAGATCAGGAACTTGTCGCGAGGGCGCCGTACAAAATCTAAAGCGTAACCTTGACTTATCATGGTGAGGACCCACTGGTCCGACGTCAGCTTGGCCCATTCCTCGAAGAAGATCGATAGTCTGGCCCCCATGACTGGCACCGAGGAATGGACCGGCAGTATCTCATTGCGAGGACTTAGCCCCCGCAACTGCCTGGGGGTTACAGGGCCTGCTGAATCTTCTGCGTTGAAAGGACTAAGGCCACGATTGTTGTCTGCCTGCCCCCGGGCAAAAGGACAACCCAGAGGACTGCGCCGGCCAAGGCCTCCTATTACTTCAAAACCGAAATCGAGCCGCGAAAGATCCTCTTGATCTGGGTCTGTCCTCTGGCAGCTTATGAACCTTGTTCTCACCCAGAGATTGTATCATGTCCTCCTTTTCCAAATTTATTTATTTATTTAATAATTTTTATATACCGACTTTTCATGCAAGCATATCAAATCGGTTTACAGTAGTTCGCAATTAATCATTTAAAATTATTTGCATTTCCAAAGAAGAAAGAAGTAAATACATTATTTCATAATATAATTAACATAGCAATCTCAATAGTATGCTAAATAATCAAAATTTAAACACTTAGAGAGGTAGTATAGTTAAGGTAGAGGTAGTATAATAAAAATATACATTACCTTGGTATTAAATCAGAAGTGTAAGATAATTATGCTAACAGCTCTTGGTAGGCTTGTTTAAAAAGCCAATAACAATTTGCCTTTAAAAGGAAGTGTGCCAAGGTGGGCCTTAGAAGAGACATCCATAGCCCAATTTCGCAGCCAGAAGAGCCTGCATGTGGAAACCACAGAGACAATGGATCTAGCCGACGTGCGCAGTAAGTCGTAGAGGGCATCAGTGCTGTACGCGATAACCGCTTCCAGGCAGTTCGCCCATAATGTCTCCCCCTCCGAAATCGGCATTGGCCCGAAGTTGCTGGGCCCACCGAAGACCCAGGGCAAAATTACTTCACATCACCGCACAGACCCCCAGTGCAGACACTTCAAACAATTTTTTGAGCTGTAGCTCCAACTTTCTGTCCTGTAAGTCCTTGAGGGCCGTCGCCCCGTGACAGGAATAGTGGACCTCTTTGTCACAGCCGACACCACTGCATCCACCTTAGGGATGCATAGTAGTTCCAAAGCATCCTCCGGAAGAGGGTATAGCTTGTCCATAGCCTTACTGACCTTCAGTCCCAAGTTCGGGGTGTCCCATTCTCTGAACAGGAGATCCGTCGCCAAGAAATGAAAAGGGAAGAAAACTGCCGGACCCCGAAGGCCCAGCAATACTGAATCCATAGCTCCCAGACGGGACTCCGCTGGCAGAGCTTCCAAACCCAGCTCCTGCAGGATAGCCGGAATAAGTGGAGTCAACTCCTCCTTCTTAAAGAGACACACCACCTTCGGATCGTCACCTTCCATTGCATGGGATCCTCTGGATGAGTTTTGCTGTGGATCTGCATCCCACTCGGCCCCCCACGGAGGCTTGGGCTGCAGATCCTGATAGTCTCGAGACATGGAATCTGTGTCTGTATCCGCTGGCACAGACCGTAAGGGTCTCTGTTACCTTTAACTGAACTGGAGCCCCCAAGGGTCCTATCATGTTTCTGAGCCCTCTGGGCCTGCGGCTGTAACAAAAGGTTTTCAGCCGCCTGCTTTCTCCCTGTCTTTTTTGCCTTGAATGCCTTGTGCATAAGCAAATCAAATTCTGAGGAAAAGAGGAGTCTGATGAGGAATCAGCAGCCTCTTCAAGGCTATCCTCTTGTACCGGAGAAGCAGCCCCCACAGGGACGCCCCCCCCCTCTGGCCGGAATTTTCTGCGGGGAGAGCGAGGGGGGGGGGGGTAAAATCCTCCCTCCCATCACTGCCCGAGTGGCTGCCCAAAAGGAGCCCAAAATGGCCTCCGTTCCCGCGCTCAGCAGGAACGGGTCATCTGACACCATGCAACCTGCCCCCACTCGCACTGCCGACCGCGGAGCCCAACTCCGAACCTCCTGATTCGAAATGGAGGATCCCTCGCCTCCCTGCACACATTCTGAGTAGAGGCCTGGGCACGCGACGAGCCACACGTGCGCCATGAGGAGCCCTGAGGCATCGCTGGAACCAAAACACAAATAAATCCCCAATACCAGCTAAACCCGCGAAAACAGTGACACAGCCCAGCGGGAACCCCAGGCACAGTATCGGAGAGTCAGCGTGCTGATAGAAAAATAAACACTTTTATTAAAATAAAAAATAAACAGACACTTGCCAATCGCTGTCCCTGGTTCTGCAACAGGTCCTGCTCCTGTGGGGGTGAGTAAGCCGGGCTCCCCGGTATCATCCCAACACTGCTGACCAACTAGTGCAGGGTCCTCAACTCTTAATAGCATCAGTCTCTATCAGGAGGGATGGTCCCCTCAGGACCTACAACCCCCTGGGAGACACACAGAATCACTGATTGTAAGGGACTATCTTCCTGTCTATTTCTTTTTTTATTTTTTTTTTAAGTGATCAAAAAAAAAGAATTAAAGGAACAGAATCCCCTAAATGAATAACTTGAACCCCGACTACAATTCTGACACTACCAACGCTTGTAATCAGGCAATCAGAAGAGACTGTGGGTTTTGCACCTCCACCATCTGCTGGAGACAGAGTAAGACTGAGGGACTGTGGCTGGCACCTTGGTATATATACAACCACAAATTTTAGAGAGACACCAATTTAAATCAATATTTTATTTGAAATACCCACATATATCCCTACATAGACATTTAAAACTAAGCTAGCACATTCACACATTCATACCCCACAATAAAAATGCCACATGAAGTTTGAGATGTTAAATGGAAATTATCAAGTGTTCTTTTCGTCATAAATACACGTATTAACCTGATTATTCAATAATACAAAGTGTAAAACTTATAAATTATCACATACGAAATTATTGATACATATCATTTCCCTCAATTACATGTGTAATGATCGTCAGTCATCACATGGTCCATAATGTATCCACATTCATTTAACACACTCTGCTTGGAGATAATGCAATAACGGGAGTGAACATAAGAAATAGGGAATTGAAAATGATGCTTTTTGCTGATGATATAACTCATGGTACTATCTAATGCAAAATCCTTACTTCCAAAGTTTCTGGACACTATAAAAACTTTAGGGAGCTTTGCCGGTCTGAAATTGAACTTTTTAAAATCCAAAGCTATAGATATATTGGGGACCTTACAAACAAATTGGGCAGACTTTCCCCCTCAGTTGGGCAAAAGATTCCATCAAATATTTGGGTATCAAAATTCATCGTTTCTCAGATAGCTGGTACTCGCTTAACATCTCTCCCCTTATAGTGGATTTTAAAAAGACCTTGACCAGTTGGATTGGTCTTTCACTATCTTTCTTAGGCAGAATGGCTCTAGTGATGATGATTCTTTTACCCAAGCTGCTATACAAATTGCAAATGGCACCATTTATTATCACTAAAAGTGATCTTAGGAGCATGCAGTGCAGCTTCGCTGCTTTCATTTCGCAGGGCAGCTGTGCACAGATGAAATTCGCTAATATTATTGCTCCAAAAGAAGCGGGGGCCTTGGTTTTTCAGATTTACGTACTTACAATCTGGCCTGCCTTATGTTCATATTAGGAGATTGGATACGACCAATCTCCTAATACAAAGGGTTCAATAACAGACCTGTAAAATGCCTTTATGTTCCCATTAAGTCTTAAATATCTTTTACATGCAAATGCCCATGAAATTGGTATAGACTTAAATCAATTAATATTGATTAAGGCTATGAGATGGGTTTGGTGGAAAATTAGATCCCTTCTTGGTCAATCAAGACATTTTTCTTTGTACCTTCCAATGGAGGGGAATCCACAGTTTACTGACAGTTTAGGTAGCAGACTGTTACATATAATTAGGCCAAACGATATCTCTATAATCATCCTTTGTGGATATAAGAATGAGAGAACCACATTCTTTTGCTTATTGTATGGACACTTACTCATTTCAAGGTAAAGACTATTTTTTTTTACATGCAAATTCGCAGTTATATTAAGGTGGTCTTATCAGGGGGCTAGAATTCCATAGTCAATGGTCCTTTCCAACGATTACATTCTCTATGGTTTTCACCTTCTTTATCTATGTCTAAACTGTACAAATGTTTACAATCTGTACACTGTAATTCCATTTTTCCTAATCTTGCTATTAAATGGTCTTCGGAATTTAATGTATCCCTAACCAAAATGCACTTGGAGAATAGTGCCAAATTAGTAATGAAATCCTTGAAAGGGATCTGTCTTCAGGAAGTACACATTAAGATAAAGTATCATTTAATATTTTACCTAGTCAGGCTTATGCAGCGCATATTACATCTTCAGATAGCTGCTTGAGTTGTGGGGAGAGAAAAGCCTCATTAATTCATTATCTATCGGAATGTGACAAGATTAAAACATTTTGGGCTTCAATAAAGTCATATTTTGAGAAAATGTTAATTCCCACCGATATTTGGTCCCCTGCCTTTTGTATACTGGGAGTTACACCTCAGGATTCAGGTTGTTCCTCCAAACACCTCGAGCTCCTTATTAAAGGTTGTGTAATAGCCTTGAAAATAATTTTACTGTACTGGATACAACCGCTGGGTCCCTCTGCAGAAAATTGGATAACTATTGACAGATGTCTATTTACTAAAAACAATGCATTTTCGGGGAGAATCTGCCCAAGCATTTGTTAGATGTAAAGCTATTTGGTGCCTTTTTATGGAATATCTTCATCCTGCAGGACAATCGTAATTCATAATTTTCATAAGTTGACTAATAAGACATTAAGAACATAAGAACATAAGAAATTGCCATGCTGGGTCAGACCAAGGGTCCATCAAGCCCAGCATCCTGTTTCCAACAGAGGCCAAAACCAGGCCACAAGAACCTGGCAATTACCCAAACACTAAGAAGATCCCATGCTACTGATGCAATTAATTAAAGCAGTGGCTATTCCCTAAGTAAAACTGATTAATAGCCATTAATGGACTTCTCCTCCAAGAACTTATCCAAACCTTTTTTGAACCCAGCTACACTAACTGCACTAACCACATCATCTGGCAACAAATTCCAGAGCTTTATTGTGCGTTGAGTGTGTTAACAGCAGTGATAAGCCTACTAGGACTTTATAATGCTTCTTGCCCTCTCTTTTACCAGTCCTGTCAGCCTTCAGGGGAGTAAAAAGCAGGTATTAAGGTTCAAAAAGTTGGGTAGAGAACAAGGTAAATCTTTATTCAATATCCTTTCGTTATTACAGAGGTGTTAGAAGTTAATTTGCTTCTTGTGTACTTTGTAACTATCAGTTGGAATTTCTCTGTATTACATTTGAAGTTGTTGTAACTTGTGCTTGTTCTCTTACCTAATAAAAAAACATTACAACAAAAAAAAAATCTCTCTTTAATGGATTGATGTGAATTCCATGAATCAGATATAGTTTGTTTATAGGAAGTCATTTCAGATTTGTTTCACTTCTCTTACATGCTCTTCTCAAAATAAAAACATAAGAAATTGCCATACTAAGACATCCTGTTTCCAACAATGGCCAATCCAAGCTACAAGTACCTGACAAGTACCCAAACACTAAGTAGATTGCATGCTACTCATGCCAGTAATAGCCGTGGCTATTCTCAAAGTCAACTTGATTATTAGCAGTTAATGGATTTCTCCTCCAAAAACTTATCCAATCCTTTTTTAAACCCAGCTACACTATCTGCACTAACCACATCCTCTGGCAACAAATTCCAGAGCTTAATAGTGCGTTGAGTGAAAAAGAGTTTTCTCCAATTAGTTTTAAATGTGCTACTTGCCAACTGGTCCTTCTATTATCTGAAAAAGTAAATAACCAATTCACATTTACTAGTTCTGTAATATGGGTTGAGTTGAAAATTTTTGTTGACTAGTCACCTGTTTCACGTATGCTTTTATAAAGTTTGCCCATAATCTCTGTATGAAAACATGACATTCCTATAAGGGTTGCTATGGTAGAATTTCTGAACATATAATTTTTGTTAACTCAGTTTGGCTCCAATGTAGGAGGTGATGAAATACTGCTTGATGTTTCTGCATATTTTGTCTCTCTTGTATGCTTTATTCCTACTTTAAGAGATTCTGAGGAAGAGCTTAATAATGAAGAGAGTGTGGATGTACGTCGGTGACATGGTTTTGGCTTCAAATTGGTATGTTTTTCCTACACTGGTGATGCTCTGTGCTGATGTTTTGGTGTTGGTGATTCTTTATACTGATGCTTTTGCACTGGCGATTCTCTGTGCCTCTTAGGCATAGGTGAACATATGTTTTTTTGGTGTCATAGACAACTCTCAGCTTATCTGGCCTGGAGTTGTTTTGGATATGGCTTTGGATTTAGTTCTCTTTCAAGGAGTTTGGGTGCTCATATTTGAGGTGGATTTATCTGTAAGTTAGCGCCTTTAGGGACATACGTTCACAGGGACCATAGTTGGAAGTCATGATACAGCTCCAAGCATTTCAGTCAAAGGTTGTGTAAATCTAGCATGGACACTTTGTCTCTACACTGTTGACATTTTTTAATAGACTTTTTCCTTTCTTTTCCATAGATACATTGAGAAATAGCAGTGACACAGAGACAATTCCTGACCATTTGCTGCAGCGAATGAAAATAGACTGAAGAGGATCACGCATGCGAGGTCGCTAGTGCAGGAAACAAAGTTGAACTTTCTGGATTTTGAGGGAAAAACGACCTGAATCGGCACCGTCAGATGATGTCACCCATATCGTGTGGCAGTTTGTTGTACTTGTCCATGAAGAAAGTATACACTAATTGTTCTACAAAGAATATTTCATTGTGGAATCTAAGAAGTAAAAGGGGGCCTGGCATATATATATAGAACCATATATTCAGAGGCAACATGACATTTCAATCAAAGTACACAAAAGCATGCAGCTAAAATTAAGGAAAGCCTAAGCTTCTCTTTTTATATATACTATGATACCTACCTTGTATATGGTATAGTGCACAAAAGACCAATACTATTTGCACAGGCAATAGGATAACGAGCACATAGTGAAACAACAGAGGTCATGGTCTCTCCAAAGGCTTCTTGAACTTGTTCCACCATTCCACCACATGTTAGTTCTTCAATCCTATGAAAACATATTTTAGAAAGACTTCTTGCAACAAAGGAAAATAAATCCATTTAAATACCTGAAAGTCCTGCTGCAAATGACAATCTAGTGCTGACCTTTCAAACCTCTGAAATCCTTGGCAACTTGTGAATATTCATGAAAAGTTAAAAATGTTACTATTGAAATCAATGGTGGACTTCATGAAAATGACTACTCATTTCGGCGACGGTCAATTTTACATCCATCTCTTGGGTCTGCACAACATGTGGAGTGCAACACCTCTGTCTCACCTGCATCGCTCCTTCCATTCACTAAATAATTATATAGTCAGCTCTTTTTCAAAAATGGTCAACTTTATGTGGTAATTTATTGCCCAAGCATCTCAATACATATTAACAATACACTTCCAACAATATTGCTCATGCCATCAGTCAAATATAAGGGGTGACCAGCACTAGTTTCTTGCACTGCATATCTCAAATTATCCATTTATTATACCAATCTTGCATGGACTCAGCTGCAGAAATCATAGAAAAATTGGTTCTTACCTGCTAATTTTCGTTCCTGTAATACAGCAGATCATTCCAGACCAGTGGTTTTTGTATCCCTTCCAGCAGATGGAGTCAGAGACAAAACTTTGGACACTGCTACATAAGAGAGAGTGCCACCTGCAGTCCATCAGTATTGGCCTATACCCAAGCCCCAAAACTAAAACTTCAACTAAGGAACAACCTGGCCCTAATAGTGGGAACCCTCCCAACGAACCAGAAATCCAGGTCGCCCGTAACCAACGAAACATCTCCCGGAAACCACTGGCCCTGCTTTGAACAATAGTATAAAACTAAATGTTTCTGCAGACTATAATAAGCTCAACAGCCAGTCTTTCAGTCAGAACGAGGTGGGCCTCTGGAATGATCTGCTGTATTACAGGAACAAAAATTAACAGGTAAGAATCAATTTTCCTTTTCTGTACATATTCAGATCATTCCAGCCCAGTGGGATGTACCCAAGCCACCCTACACTGGTCAGGCCTCCGAAAGACCCACGTGCAGAACACTTTCACCGAAGGAGGCCTCATCCTGTGCCCTCACTTCCAAACAGTAAAATCTGGTAAAAGTGTGCAAGGAAGACCAGACAGCCGCCTGACAAATCTCCTGAGGAGAGAGAAGTTGACACTGCCCAGGAGGCAGCCTGCACCCTTGTGGAGTGAGCTCTTAACCCCACAGGGGGCTAACCCTTTAGAAACATACACAGCACAGATGGCCTCTCTAATCCATCTGCTTCTTCCTTTTTGGCCCTGGCAAATAAGACAAAGTGGTGGTCTGACCATGGAAAATCATTGGAAACATCCAAATAGCGCAAAAGGATGCGCCGCAAATCCAATGCAGCTTCCTCTCCTGGGGAGAATCTCGTGACCATTCCAGAAACCCTGGAAGCTCCACTGTCTGACATGAAAGGAAGACACCACCTTGGGCACAAAGGATGGCACTGTTCTCAAAGACACCCTGTCCCCATAAATTCTCAGGAAAGGGTCCCTACAAGAGTGAGCCTGCAGCTCCAAAATCCTCTGTGCCAAACATATGGTCACCAGGAAAACCATCTTCAGATTCAAATCCTTCAAAGATGCCCTCCTCAATGGCTCAAACGGAGCCCCGCAGAGTGCTCGTAGAACCAAATTTAAGCTCCAATCCGGGCATACCTTACACCCTGGCGGCCGCAAATGTTTCATGCCTTTAAGAAACCAGATAATATCTGGATGGGCTGCCAAATTCCGGGACTGAGATGAGTCTCGAAGAGCGCCTAAGGCCACAACCTGCACTTGAAGTGAATTAAATGTCAAGCCCTTAGCTAATCCTTACTGCAGGAAGTCTAAGATCTGCGACATCTCTACCGCCACGGGGTTCAGCTTCCTCTGCAGACGCCACCCTTCAAACAGTTTCCAAACCCTGACATACGCCATCGACGTAGAGGGTCTCCTAGCCTGAAGAGTGGAAATGACCGGCTCCGAATACCCTTTCAGGCGTAACCCCCGCCTCTCAAAAGCCAAGCTGCGAAACAGAAGTGATCCTCCTGATCTGAGAATATGGGCCCCTGCTGAATTAGGCATGGCATTTGGGCCAGCCGAAGAGGACCGTCCTCTGCCAGCTGCATCAGATCCGCAAACCAGGGACTTCTGGGCCAATCTGGCATCACCAGCACCACTGTACTACGATGCGCTTCTATCCACAGTCATACAGAGCATCAGCCACAAACACTACCCCTGCCTCCAAGCAGGCCGCTTGCAAGGTCAAAGAGTCGCCGGACTTCATCTCAGAGGCCTTCTGGACCCAACACAGACAGGCACATTGCATCATGCTTAACGCCGAGACCTCAAACACCGCTTCAACTGAATCTCCAGTTTTCGGTCCTGCATATCTTTCAATGCTGTAACCCCAGCCACTGGAATTGTCATTTTCTCAGTAACTTCCAAAACAGCGGCATCCACTCGCGGCACCTTCAGGAGGTCCAAAGTCTCCAGATTCAGCTTCGCCATAGCTCTGCCCACCTTCAAGCCAGAATCCGGAGAGTCTCACTCCGGGACCACTAACTTCCTGATCTTCTTGGGCAGTGGAAAAGCCGTCGTCGGTCCTCATAGACCATCGAGCACCGGGTTGACCCCTCATTATCGGACTCCTCCTGGGTGACCTTAATCCCTAATTCCTCCAACACCTGGGGAATCAAGGGGCGCAGTACCTCCAGCTTGAACAGCCATACCACCTGAGAGTCATCTCCCTCCGGTATTTGGAACTCATCCAAGGAGGCCACGGAGGGAAGACGTAAAGAAGAATTCCTGTGGGCAACGGAGACACCAGGGCATCGAGCCCCACCGATCTGCTTTCCTTCCACCGACTAAAGAACCTTTTCGTCTTCAAATTGGCGCGAGTCGCCATCAGTTCCAACTGGGGAGCGCCCCACCTGGCGCAAATGTGGTTCTCCATGCTTTGGCAGCCAACTCCCATCCTCCAGGATCCAACCACTGCCTGCTGAGAAAGTCCGCCTGCACGTTCATTATGCCCGCGACATCAGACATGGTGAGCCCCCCCAGATAAAGCTCGGCCCAAGCAAACAACCAACTCTCTTCCAGCGCCACTGCCGGGCGCTCCTTGTTCCCCCCCTACCTGTTGATGTATACCACTATGATCGCTTTGTCGGACAGCACACGCACCATCTGACCCCTGACTAAGGGATGAACACCTGAAGGGCCCAGTGAACTGCCCTGATTTCGAGCCTATTGATGGACCAAGCTTTCTCCGTCACTCGCCATAAGCCCTGAGCCATCCTGTTCTGACACACCGCTCCCCAACCGGAGAGGCTGGCATCCATCGAGACCACTACCCAATTCGGGGAATCCAGATCCATACCCTTCCATAAGTTGCGACGTGATAGCCACCAAGAGAGACTGCGTCTGGATTCTTGAAGAGGAGGCAAGGGGATGTGGAACTGCTCTGAGACAGGACTCCACCTGGACAACAACGCATGCGGCAAAGATCTCATGTACATGAATGCCCAGGGAACCAACAAAGTGGATGCCATGGAGCCCAGGACTTGGAGATAATCCCAGACTGTTGGCACCCTCCGAAGAAGGCCTTTCACCTGGGCCTGCAATTTCTGAAGTCGGTCTGAAGCTAGGAAGACCTTGCTCTCCTGTGTGTCGAACAGCACTCCTAGGTACACCAGGCATTACGTGGGCACCAGCTGGCTCTTCTGCAGATTGATGACCCCAACCAAGAGACCTCAACGTGCTCATTACTCTCTGAGAGACCACTCGCAGTCCTCGTGAGACTTGGCCCGGATGAGCCAATCGTCCAAATACAGAAGAACCAGATCCCTTCTTTATGCCAGAGCTGCTGCCACCACTACCATCACCTTGGTAAATGTGCGAGACGCCATAGCCAACACAAAGGGAAGAGCCTGAAATGAAAATGCCATCCCAGCACCTTGAGTCTTAGGAATATTTGATGGTCCTGTCAGTTGGGATGTGCAAATATGCCTCTGTCACATCCAGAGATGCTAGAAACGCTACGGATGACTTGTCCTTGGATGAGTTCCCAATCCCGGAGGGAGATGACCCTCAGGTGGTACGGCTGATTTCCCAAGTGCTGGAGGAATTAGGGGTTAAGGTCACCCAGAAAAGAGTCCGATAGTGAGGGGTCAACCAGGTGCTTGATGGTCTATGAGGACCGATGACGGCTTTTCCACTGCCCAAGATCAGGAAGTTAGTGGCCCAGGAGTAGGACTCCCGGATTCTAGCTTGAAGGTGGGCAGAGAAGCTTCATCCTCTGAATCTGGAGACAGGGACCTCTGAAGGTGCCACGAATGGACGCCTCTGTTTTTGGCAGTTACTAAGAAGACGACAATTCCGGTGGCTGGGGCTGCGGCATGAAAGACATGCAAGTCCGCAAAACTGGAGATTCAGTTGAAGCGGTTGTTTAAGGTCTGCAATGAGCCTGGTTGGGTCCAGAAGGCCTCGGAGGTGATGACGGCAACTCTTGGACCTTGCAAGCGGCTGCCTGGAGGCAGGGTGTAGCGTTTGTGGCGGATGCCCTTTATGACTTAGTTTGGATTTTGGCGCGTACTATGGTTTCCTCCGTGGCGGCCTGCAGGTTTTTTTAGGTTTGCGGAACTGGTAGGCAGACTTGTCCTCCAAGACACAGCTTTTTGTAATCTCCCTTAAGAGAAAGCTCCTGTTTGGGGAGGATTTGGACCAGTTGGTGAAGCTGTGGGGGAGACTAAAGGCAGTAGGTTGCCGGAGGATAGGAAACAGAGTAAGAAGGTGCTCCCTTCCCGAGCTCGTTTTCGGGATTCTTGGAGGTTTTGATCCGGTAAACCGGCTTCTGCCTCCCGGCTCCAAGCAAGTCCTTTCATGGAGGACCGTTGGATATCCAGAGAGGGCACCAGTCAGGGCTCAGGAGGTGGGTAAACCTGCATAATGAGGGCAGGGGCCCTCCACTCCCCCCATAGAAGCTGTAGGAGACAGATATCCAACTTCTACAAGGAGTAGGAGAGGATTACCTCAGAGCTGTTGGGTCTTGGAGGTGGTCAGGGTATGGTTACGCTCTAGATTTCTTGTATCCAGTTTGGGACGTACCTTCGTGGAGACCTCAGGTGGTTTCTCATGGCAGGCGAGAGGCCGTGTGGTAATGCTTCAGAGGTTTCTTGTCTTAAATGCCAATTTGTCCAGTACCTTCACTGCGGATCGGGGACAGGGTCGGTACTCAGTGGACTTCGTGGTTTCCAAAAAGGAAGGCTCCTTTCGACCTATTCTCGACTTGCAGAAGGTGAACCGATTGCTGCGGGTGCCCAGGTTTCATATTGAAAAACACTCTCCGCATTGGTGGTTGCCCCTGCCTGAATAACCCCCGCTACGTCTGCATCTCGTCTGACAGAGACCCAGATGCTGAAAGAGATCAGGCTGACCCTGGGAAGCACGTTTGGGACCCCTGCCCACGGGTTCTCCGGGTCGCTCAGCGGTCCTCTTCACCCCAGCCCTCTGATTGGCCAGAAATGCCTGATGCAGTAGAAGAACAAACTCGGGGGAGAAGTCCGCAGGCTCCTTCTCCACCCCCTGCGGAGACCCGCGCTGCATGTCCTCTCCAGCAGCACGACCTAGCTCCAGCAGGGATGGGGGGGAGGGAGTTCCCCCCTGCAGATCTGAAACCTCCGCATCCGCAGGAAGGATCGCAGGCCCAGCAGAACAAAGACCCTGCTGACCGGAATGCCTCCCTCCCAAAGGGCCCTCTTGGCCAGAAACACAAGCAGCACAGAAGGATCGCGAACCTAACTTGTCCCCTGCCACGCACACGCGAGGCAGGCGGCCATCTTGGATTTTGGCACCACAAGGTAACGTTTTATCTACCTGGTGCCTGCTGCAAAAGGAGCCTCACTTGGCCACCTGCTGGTGGACCAAGGCTCCTGCAACTCGCTGCTTCCAACCCTGACCGCATCTTGCGCACAGCGGGAAGGCCTGAACACCAAGCCCCGGGAGAGCGAGGAAATCCTCCCCCCCACCTCCAGTGAGAAGCGTGACTACCGTCGGGCCCACCCAGAGCCCCGGGCTGCCGACTCCCTCACAGTCTGCTCTACCCCGCACTCCTCTTCAAGACGCAGTCCCCACTGCCCCAGCCATCCCGACTGACTCTGGAGGCTTACCTGAGGAACCAAAGAAGTTATTATGGGTTTTTTTTGTTTTTGTAAACTTTACCAACACCTCGAACAGCAGGGCCAGAGGAATAGGGAAACTGCTTCGGAGGCCGAGGGAACCAGAAGCCTCTGCATGTTAGGCCCTCCAGCAGAAACACGGGCGAAACGCAGCCAGGAGTATTCAACCTCCCGGTCACCCGGCTCCACTTGAGGGACAGCTCGCGACGGTGCCTAACACCTCAGGGAGCAAACCCCAGCTCACTAGCATTAGCCTAACTAATCTATCAATTCCCTTAATAGATTTTTTTTTTTTAATCTAAATCCTAGACTGCAGGTTTGCATCTCTACCATCTGCTGGAGTCAGAGAGATACTGAGGGATTGCAGGTGGCACTCTCTCTTGAGTAGCAGTGTCCAAAGTTTTGTCTATGATTCCATCTGCTGGTAGGGATACAAAATCCACTGGTCTGGAATGATCTGAGTATTACAGGAACCAGATGTCCCCCGTCCAGCAGATGGAGTCAGAGCAAACTTCGGAGGGTGCTGGCATATAAGCTGGTGCACCCCTCCTGTATCCTCAGTATCGAGAATATCAAAGCCAAGGAAGAGTACTGGATAGACCAAGGCAGGTGGATCAAGCAAAACCCTGCACAATCAATCACAAACCGTGAAAAAGAAAACTATGCAACGTGCAATAAGAACTGTCCAAACAGGGACAAACACAGACACACAGTTCAGATCCCCGAAGGGAGAATAACCAGGAGAATAGGAGACAGAAGAGACGAACGAGCAGGTTCCCTCCTAGATCTCAAGAACGTCCAGGGAGGGCGTCTGGACTGATCCATAGTACTACAGGAACGAAAATTAGCAGGTAAGAAGTAATTTTCTTTTCCCTGTACGTACTAGGATCAGTCCAGACGGTGGGATGTACCAAAGCTTCCCTAAACCGGGTGGGTCCCCGGGAAGCCTGCTCGAAGGACCCTGTCCCCAAAGGAACCAGACTCAGATACCTGTACATGGAGCCGGTAATGTCTGGAGAACGTGTGGAGAGACTTCCAGGTCGCCGCACGACAAATTTCCTGCGCCGAGACGAGCTGGGACTCCGCACAGGAGGCCGCCTGGGCTCGGAGAGGTGAGCCTTGAGACCCGGCGGGGGATCCTTCCGGAACCGATGTACGCCGAAGTCACCGCCTCCTTGAGCCAGCGCGCAATCGTAGTCTTGGACGCTTGACTACCCTTTCTAGGCCCCGACCAGAGCACGAAAAGGTGATCGGAGACCCGGAACTCGTTAGTCACCTCCAAATAACGAGAAGGGTGCGCTCACATCCAGGCGGCGAAGCGACAGGGGAGCATCAGCCGGGAAGGCAGGCAGCTCCACTACCTGGTTCACGTGGAAGGAGGAAACCACCTTCGGCAGGAACGAAGGGACAGTCCGGATGTGAACCCCCGAGTCCGTGAACCGGAGGAAGGGTTCCCGACACGAAAGAGCCTGCAGCTCGGAGATACGCCGCGCCGAAGCGATGGCGACCAGGAAGACCGCCTTCAGAGTGATGTCCTTGAGAGTGGCCTGCCGCTGGGGCTCGAAGGGAGGCCCCCTAGAGCCTGCAAGACCAGGTTGAGATTCCACGAAGGACAGAGAGGACGCACCGGCGGACGTAGGCGCTTAACTCCCCGGAGGAATCGCGAGATGTCCGGATGAGCCGACAGACCAGGCCGTCCCGCGGCACGAGCCAGCGACGCGAGAGCGGAGACCTGCACCCTCAGGGAATTATAGGAGAGGCCCTTCTCCAGCCCCTCCTGCAGGAACGCCAGCACTAGATGACGGGATACTGCAGTCGCGAGAGCCCCCCGCGCCGAGCACCAGACCTCAAAAACCTTCCATACCCGCACATAAGCGACCGATGTGGAGGCCTTCCGCGCCTGGAGGAGCGTATCTACCACGGGACCGGCGTAGCCTTTGCGCAAGAGGCCCCTCCTCTCATAAGCCACGCCGCAAGACAGAAGTGTTCCGCCTGCTCCGAAAATACCGGGCCCTGGCGGAGCAGACGTGGCAGGTGCGAGAGACGAAGGGGCTCGCCCACCGCCAGACGAAGGAGATCCGCGAACCACGGGCGCCGCGGCCACTCCGGAGCCACTAGAATGACCCGACCGACGTGTTTTTCTATTCTCCTTAGCACCTTGCCCACGAGGGGCCAGGGGGGAAAAACGTAGAGCAACAGCCGAGGGGGCCAGGGAAGGACCAGGGCGTCGACGCCCTCCGCGCCGCGCTCCCGCCGACGGCTGAAGAACCGAAAGGCTTTCGCGTTGACCGCTGACGCCATGAGATCCAACGCGGGCGTCCCCCAGCGTCTGACAATGAGAGCCATCGCCTCGTTGGAGAGGGACCACTCTCCCGGATCCAACACCTGACGACTCAGATAATCCGCCTGGATGTTGTCCACCCCGGCGATGTGGGAGGCTTCCAGACGGTCCAGGAAACGTTCCGCCCAATCCATCAGACGCGCCGCTTCCAGCGCCACCAGTCTGCTCCTGGTGCCCCCTTGCCGGTTGATGTAGCCACCGTCGTCGCATTGTCCGAGAGGACTCGGACCGCTCGTCCCTGATCATGGGCAGGAACTGCACGAGAGCCAACCGGACCGCCCGGTCTCCAGGCGGTTGATTGGCCAGGTCGTCTGTTCTTTCGTCCACAGACCCTGCGCCGAGCTCCGGAGACACACTGCCCCCCAGCCGGACAGCTGGCATCGGTGGTGACCACAATCCAGTCCGGCGTCTCCAGGGGGCATCCTTGGGATAGATTCCTGGGATCCAACCACCATCGCAAGCCCTGGCCGGTCGGAGGGAGAGGAAGGATCGCCTGATAGTCCTGGGAGACCGGCTTCCATCTCGAGAGAAGGGACATTTGCAGGGGCCTCAAGTGGCAAACGCCCAGGGGACCAGGCTGATTGCGAACGCCATAGAGCCGAGGACCTGCAGGTAGTCCCGCGCCGTGTGAACCTGGAGAGCAGAAAACCTGATGATCAGCTCCCGCAGGGCTTGCGCCTTGTCCGGCCGCAGGAAGACCTTGCCCTGTACCGTGTCGAAGCGCGCCCCCAGGAATCCAACCGTTGGGACGGAAGGAGACTGCTCTTGTTGAAGTTCACCACCCAGCCAAGGGACTGTAGGAAGGACACAACTCTGTCGACAGCCGCCCGCCCTTGCGGCAAGGACTTCGCTCTGAGTCAACCTTGGGACCTTCAGAAGATCCAGGAAATCGCTCGGGAGAGGATAGAGCTTATCCATGGCCCTGCTAACCCGAAGGGACGCCTCCGGGTTATTCCACTCTCTCACGAGGAGGTGAAGGAAGGAATCATGGATCGGAAAAGTCCTGCCATGGGACGGAGACCCGCTAAGACAGGATCACCCTTGGATGTAGCGGAGGCCACGGAAGGCGCTGGAGGCCCTGGGGGCTCGACTGGGGGGTCAAGGTCCAATTCCTGAAGCACGTGCGGAATGAGATCCGTCAATTCCTCCTTGCGGAAGATCCGCAGGACCCGTGGGTCGTCGCATTCCAGGTGTGCTGAGAGTGTCTCGTCATCCGCCTGCGACGCAGGGTCGCCCCCCAGCCCCGGTAGGGGTGCGGGCGTAATCAGGGGGCCCTGGGGGAGCCTCCCCCGGCCCCTAATCCTGCCAGCCTTGGGGCCTTAGCGGGAGGAGGAGTGGGAACCGAGCCCCCCAGTGGATTCAGTCTCTGTAGGTACACTTGGTGCATGAGCACCACAAAATCCGCCGAAACCCGATGGGCCCGCTGATGGGGTGGGAAGGGGGTCCTTGGAAAGCCCGGAGGAGGAGGAGGAGGGAAGAGCCCCGATCCAGGCTCGTGGGCGCCAGAGGTAAAAAATCCCCCGAGGTTTCTTCTGCGTCAGAGCCCATGCTACTTTCCAGCTCCAAGATGGCCGCCGCTCCCGCCAACGAGGGGGGGGCCCAGAGGCCCGGGCGCTCGGCTCGGGGGGGAGAAGTGGGCAGGAGAGCGGTGCTAGTCTCCCCACCAGGAAGGCACCTGCCGCAGAGACCGTCCCTCGATGCGGCTTGGCCCGGGCCGCCACAGGCTGAACAACGGACGCGCTGCATCGCAAGCGTCCGGGGAGGGGGGGCCAATGCACGAGGCAGCAACGCCGAAGAACTCGCCGCGGGAGGAGCGGGGCGCCGCGCCCGAGCTCAACTCAAATTCGCCCCAACGGCCCCGGGGGCGGCAGGGGAATGCAACGTCCTTGCCGCCTGCGGTCCCGGGGAATGTGACGTCGCGGGACCGCGGGGAGAGGGCGAAAGACCGTGACTGGAGTGAGGGAGAGGCTGGCCCCACCAGCATCCACCGTCGGAGAAACGCCAAAGCGAGCTAGAAGGAAAGAAGTACAAAAACCCCCCCAAAAGAAAAACCACTTACCCTGTGCCCCACCGGGATAGGAAGCGAGACGGGGGAAAGGAAGAAAGAGGCAGTCCAAATGGCAAGCCTGAATAGAAACAAACGTGGCGGCAGCCGAGCCGGCTCACCACCAGAACAAAACTTTTTTTTTTTTTTTTTTTTTGTTTTCAAACTAATAGATTTAATTACTTGATCCACCGGAAGACAGAATAATAAGAAAAACAAGTGACAAGTCACTGAGTAGAGGGAACCAAGAGTTCCCCTTCTCACATCTGCTGGAGTCAGAGAGATACTGAGGATACAGGAGGGGTGCACCAGCTTATATGCCAGCACCCTCCGAAGTTTGCTCTGACTCCATCTGCTGGACGGGGGACATAACCCACCGTCTGGACTGATCCTAGTACGTACAGGGAATGCATGTTATGGGCACTGCTGTTAAAGCCTTGGTCATTCTTAACCTCAATATAAAACATAATCCTGACTGCCAAAGACACCCCATTCTGTAAAAGTTGAGGGATACATGCTTGTGGGTGGCAATGCCAGTCTCCTGCCACTGAAGCTAACAGCTGTGCTAGAGTGTGGTTCAACCTTTTATACCCAACGGAAGCCCGCTACTTACCAACCCCCTGTCTATCATGCCAACATCCTCCTCCAACCCCCCTTCCTTACCTTGTTATCTCCCACCTTCCATATGTGAAAAGTCTCAACCCATATTGTAGACTTTTGCTGCATTTGCAATTTTGCAGTTTATGAAATTACTTTGAAATCAAGTAAACAATCTTAAAATTTTACTTGTGTCATGGGGTTTTTTTTCCTGGTTGAAAATGGGTCACAAGGCATTCCTTTCTTTCTTTTGGCTTGGGATTGTAGGGAGATAAACCATGTTTTACCACCTTTCAGTCAGGAATATGAAACATAATAGCCAAGAAATATGCAGACCAGTGTACTAACAGGCCCACTGTTTGCATGCTCCTGTGTAAATAACCAAAGAGCTAAGCTCATAAGCAGGAGTCATGGAGCGGCCAAGGGAGTCCAGAGGTCAGAAGGACCCCCACCCCTTGGAAGAATGGGGGGCAGTCTGAGACAGAGAAAAACACTGATTCTGGCAAACGTGGCAGAATCCCCCCCCCCAAGAAACGGGGAGGGGGGAAAGACCCATAATGCAGCAAAGACTCTCCACCCACCATGTGATTATGCATGAGCTTATGCATATTTATCAGCTGGAAAGTATAAGATTGGGCGGGGGCAAATAGAGAGAAGGAGCAAAACCAGAAAAGCGACCCCTGAAAGAAAAGGAACCAGAAGAGTGAAAGGAGAGCCTGAAGCAGACCAACACCCCTTGCTATTAAAGAGGGAGAAGACTAGGTGTGGTGAGGAGACCGGGGAGAGACAGCCCAGCAAGAGGAGACACCCTGCTCAGGTTCGGAGAGTGACATGGAGTCTGTGAGGGGTGAGAGCAAGCCCCAGACAGCCCTGCAAGTACCAGAGCCAGAATCTAGTCTCCTTCCTGGACCACCACCAACTCTGCCAGTACCAAATCTAGGAAGCAAGTCTCCTCCCCTGCCCACATTTTCCAGTCTTCAGCCAGCGTCTGCTTCAGAGGTAAACAGAGGGATGTCACCTGAAGCTGGGACCAGGGGTAAGTAAGTTAGCCATAAGTATTAACATATTAAGCAGGCTAAGGTTTATGGAATGTTTGTAACCACCCATGGTACAGAACTTTCTTAGGGAAAATTGGTACTTAGTGGCCAGGATGTTAGAGACAGGAATTGTTATTTTCTAAATGCTTAATCCTGCCAAATATAATAAATAAAAGTTTATTTCTGAGGAGAACACATCTTTTTCCTGAGTTTAGGATCATGAAGTAACGTGGGATGGCAACTGGAAGTGTATTGTAGCAGACAGGTCCCTGAACCCCTAAACTTGCTTACAGGTCAGCCTGGAAACCTCAGACATGAAGATGAGCAGCCAGAGTTAAGAGACATGAGCTCATCCTGCCAGATGTTTCTAGGCCTGTAACACCTGTGACAGGGCCTGCATTCTTGGTCTGATCAAGGTTCACAGGGATCTTTATTGCAATTAACAATCAAAATCCAAAGAAAACCCCATGACAGTAGATACTGAGATTAGAAGGAGGATTTAAGATCACAATCACTGACTGCAATTGTTTGGCTCACCTCTAGCTACATTTACATTAGGTAGAGCAACTCAAGATAATTTTAGAATAGCATTTGTGAAGGCAGCTTCTTACCTTGGTCCTCCTTGAAGTACCATAGTGACTGGACCCACAAGGTGTGTTACACCCCCAACTCGAACCGCTGCAGTCAGTAGCTCTCTCATATGCACTAGAGCTTGTTTGCGTGTGTTACCTCGACGCCATCGGGTCTGAGCAGCTAAGAGAAAACTACTGCTAGATACCTGAAACAAGAACGTTATAGAACATACAATGGTAAATACAAAACAATGACCACAAGAACATTAAAATGCATAACAGAGGATTTAATAATTATGTTAAGACATACTGCTTGATCTGGATTGGTTCCAATGAAGGCAAATAGCTGTCCCAGTAACACACTGTAAGTAGGTTTGTCTCTACTATCTTCAATAGTCAAAGACTGGAGAAGAGTAAATGAGCTACTTCTATGACTGGTAACATTGCGCCTCCTGTAAGAAAACAGTACATATTAAAGAAACAGAATTTAATTAAAAGCAAAAAAAATTGTGTCCCATTGTCAATTCTTTTTCTATTAACTCTCAAACCAGTCTGGACTGTGGGTAGGTTATTACTGTCCAAGGTGCAGATCAATGGCATCCTTTCTGCATTGTCTCACACAATGAAAAGGCTTTATGGTGACATCAGAAGCAGCTCTATTTGGCACTCTGTTCTGAGTACTTCCCCAGCAATGTGTCAAAGAAAAAAAATAAGGGGAAATACTATATTAATCACCATGAATTCAACAGTTCTCCCAGATAAAGATTGTTAGAAATTTAAATAGAATCTCTTAGCTAAATGACATTGTAATTTGGGAGGGACAGTCCAGAACAGAGGGAAAGTTAGAACATAAGAAATTGCCATACTGGGTCAGACCAAGGGTCCATCAGCCCAGCAACCTGTTTCCAACAGTGGCCAATCCAGGATACAAGTACCTGGCAAATACTAAAACAATAAGATGCCAGTAATAGCAGTGGTTATTCTCTAAGACAACTTGATTAATAGCAGTTAATGGACTTCTCCTCCAAGAACATATCCAAACCTTTTTTAAACCCAGCTACACTACCTGCACTAACCACATCCTCTGGCAACAAATTCCAGAGCTTAATGGAGAAATGACTTTCTTGATAATTTCGTTTTCCTTAGCGTAGACAGATGGACTCAGGACCAATGGGTTTATGCTCTCCTACTGGTAGATGGAGACTGAGTCAGGTTTCAAAGCTGACGTCACCCTAGATACACCCCTGCAGTAACCTCAGCCCTTCAGTATTCTCTTCAAAAGCTATTGTGGATATACTATCGAAAAAAACTTGATTAAAAATGGATAGCTGTAACTGTACTGAACCAAACAAATACTGAACCCCAGTAATATTATAGATGCCCTGATCTAGGGACTGGATGATGCCTTACCCATAAACTCTTGGAATCGAAATCCACTCCATGGGCGAATGCTTGGCACTATTCTTGGGCAGCCACGGGCAGGATGCCGTCCATCTGTCTACGCTAAGGAAAACGAAATTATCAGGTAAGTAATTTCTCCATTTCCTAGCATGTAGCCTGATGGACCCAGGACCAATGGGATGTACAAAATCTACTCCCGATCGGGGCGGGATGCTGCCCATGGTCTGGTTAACACCACCCTAGCAAAGGCTGCATTCTCCCGGGCCTGAACGTCCAGGCAATAGAACCTGGAGAAGGTGTGCAAGGACCACAATGTCACCGCTTGGCAGATGTTGACGGGAGAGCAGTCTAGCTTCCTCCCATGCTTGAGCCCTAGTGAAATGAGCTTTAACCTGAAGGGGTAATGGCTTTCCTGCCTCCACATAGGCTCCTGTGATCACTTCCTTAATCCAGAGAGCTATGGTAGCCCGTGAAGCTGGTTCGCCCTGCTTCCTTCCACCGTGAAGGACAAATAGATACTGCAGCAAAAGCCTACTGATATTCAAATGACTGAGGAGGTGGTATTCTTTCGCATCTTTGTGGTTATCTAGAGATGGCAACAAAATGGACTACTTCAAATGAAACTCCGAGACTACCTTGGGCACGAAGGATGGAATGGTACATAGCTGTAACTCTCCTGGAGTCATCCAGCGTAACGGTTCCCGAAACAACAATGCCTGTAGTTCAGAGATGCGACAAGCCAAGCATATAGCCACCAGGAAACCTGTTTTCATGGTTAATAAATGCAAGGAAAGACTGCGCAGCAGCCGAAAGGAGGGCCCTGCCAAAAACTCCAATACTAGATTAAAATTCCACAAGGGAACTGGCCACCGTAGGGGTGGCTGGAAGAGTTTCACGTCTTTCAGAAAATGGGCCATGTCTGGATGAGCCGAAAGGCGGATTCCGTTCACCTCATCCATGAAACAGGAGAGAGCCACTACCTGGACCTTCAAGGAGTTAAGGATCAAACCTTTATTGAAGTCATCCTGCAAAAATTCCAGAATTAGTGGGATTTTGATTGTCTGAGGAGAAACACCGCATTCCTCGCACCAGGCCCCAAATACTCTCCAGACCCGCACCTATGCTAGGGATGTAGAGAACTTCCTCGCGCGGAGTAAAGTGGCAATTATTGCCACTGAATATCCTCGCTTCATCAGGTGAGCCCTCTCAAGGGCCAGACCGTAAGACAGAAAATTGAGTTGGATCCTCATGAAGGACCAGTCCCTGCTGTAGCAGGTCCCTATGCGGGAGACTCCACCAGAAGTCTCTGCATGTCCACATAGCACGGACGCCTGGGCCAATCTAGTAGGACTAATCCCCTGTGGTGCTCAATTCTGCGACTGACCCTGCCCAGGAGGGGCCACACAGGGAAGGCTTATAGCAACTCCTCTTTTGGCCAGGTCTGAATGAGAGCATTGACTCCCAGGATCAACTGTTCTCTTCTGCGTCTGAAGAATCAGGGAACCTTCACATTGTGAGATGCAGGCAGCAGGTCAAAGGACAGGAGACCCCAGCGATCTAGTACCAGCTGAAAGACTGGCTGACAAAGCCCACTCTCCTGGATTCAGACTCTCCCTGATTAGAAAGTCTGCTCTGATATTGTCTTTCCCTGAGATCATCTGTAGATGTATTTCTGCCCATTCCATAAGGAAATCTATCTCCTATGGCATTTGCTGGCTTTTGGTTCCACTCTGGCAAATGATGTAGGATACCGTTGTCGTGATGTCCAACATTACGTGGACCGCTTGGCCCTGGAATATGTGGCTGAACTGTACACACACTACTCTGACTGCCCAGGTGGTTGATGTTCCAGAGGGCCTTTTCCTTGGTCCTATGCCCTTGGGCCATCAGTTCCTGACCGTGAGCTCTCCAGCCCTGTAGGCTCACATCAGTCATGAGAACCAGCCAGTTCGGAGGGGTACAGAGGTACACCCCTGCCCAGATGAGCTTCCTGCAGCCACCACTGGAGCCAAGAGCATACTTTCATTGGTAAGTGGAGGCAAACTGAATAGTCTTGAGAAAGTGGGTTCCAACGTGACAGCAGGGAGCATTGAAGTGGTTGTATGTGTGCCCTTGCCCACGGCACTACTTCCAGGGTTGCCGCCATCAAACCTAGGTCTTGAATATAGCTCCATACCATTGGAGGTATCGTGTTCATCAACAGACGCACTTGAGAGATCAACTTACTTATCCGCATGGACGGGATGAAGACCTTGCCCTGCTTGGTGTCGAACCAGACTCCCAGATGTTCCAAGGACTGGGAGGTGTTGAGACTGCTTTTGAACAGGTTTACGATCCAACCGAGTCCTGAAGCAAGGTGGTCACCTTATTGGTCACCCGGAGATTCTCTTCCACGAACTTTACCCGAATCAACCAGTCGTCCAAGTACAGGTGCACCAGGATTCCCTCTTTTCTCAACGCTACCGCTAGGACCATCACAATCTTGGAAAATATTCTGGAGATGGTGGCCAGGCCAAAGGGCAGTGCCCGGAACTAATAATGATGATCCAGTACCGCAAAGCATAGGAAACAATGTTCTTGCCAGATTCGAATATGTAGGTAGGCCTCGGATAGGTCCAGGGAGGTTAATAACTCTCCTGATTGTAGGGCCATTATTATGGAGCACAGGGTTTCCCATGCAGAAATGAATCGCTCATAGATGTTGGTTGACACTCTTGAGGTAGAGGATGAGGTCAAAGGAACTTCCTTCTTGGGTACGATGAAATAGGTGGAGTAACACCTCGTATTTTCCTGGGGCACAGGTACTGGGATTATAGCCTTTATCCTGAAGTGCCTTAACAGGGAAGTCTCCACTGCCTGCTTCTTGTGCTGGGAGTAGAAATGTGTCCTGAGGAGTGCTGCAAAATTCCAGCGCATATCCTTCTTGTATGACCTCCAGTACCCATCTGTCCAAAGTGATCTCAATCCGCCGTTGGTAGAAGAGGGACGGTCGACTCCTTATCTCCTCGTTCTGAGTGTGGGTCGGCAAAACTTCACTGGGGGGTTCAGGATGAACCTGAACCCGAGCGAGACCCTCTCTTGGGCTGCAGACTCCAAAAGGACTGAGACCTCTCAAAGGACCGAGACCTCTGAAATGTCGAGTTTCTGTACAGGCGAAAGCGTTGGGAGCCCCTGGATTGACCCCTGATGGGCAATGGGGGCTGTAACTTCTTTATCTTCTGGTAGCCTGGGTTCTGGAGATTCACCCCATTTACTGGCCAGCTTTTCCAATTTGCTTCCAAAGAGGAGTGATCCTTTAAAGGGCATCTTTGTGAGATTTGCTTGGAGATTTTGTCTGCTGACCAATTCCACAGCTATAGCTGCCATCTGGCTGCCACCACCGAGGCCACTCTTCTGGCCAAGGTACAGACTAGGTCCAAGCCCACATCAGCTAAAAAGGCAGCGGAAGGCTCCATAACCAATCTGGAAATTGCCTCAGAGTCATCCACCTCCCGAGAGAGGAGCAGGCATGAATTTATTTATTTAGTTAGTGTTTTTTTATATACTGGCATTCACGATAGGCATCACATCATGCTGGTTTACATTAAACAAGGGGTGAATAAAATGAGAGAATACAATAAAACTTTGACAAGTGCGAAGCTAGAAGTGTTGCAGTTACAATAAAGCAGGGATGTACACAACTGGGAGCCGAAAAAGAAATAGGCGATAGGAAATTTAACAAAAAGAGCAATTATTTACAATATGATATGATATTTACTATGTAATTGTAATTTTTTACAGTGTGATGTTAAAGTCTGATAGTAAATTGATGGTGAGTTAGGATTCAGTTGGGGTCTGGAAAGGCTCTCTTAAATAACCATGTTTTGAGCCTTTTCCTGAAAGTTAGTAGGCAGGGTTCCTGTCGTAGGTCCGATGGGATGGAGTTCCATAGTAGTGGTCCTGCTGTGGAGAAGGCTCGGATTTGTGTTGATAGGTTTTGGAGTGTGGTACATGAAGTGATTCTCTATAGGACTCTCTGATGGGTCTGGAAATAAAACAGGGATGTACACAATAAAACAGGGATGTACACTGGCAAACCAGGGCAAAACAGAGCTACCAGGGCAAAACAAGAAGCAATCTGTAAAGACATTGCTATTGCATCAAAAGCCTGTTTAAGGATGGACTCCATCCGCCTATTCTGCACATCCTTTAAGGCCGCTCCTCCCTCCACTGGGATGTTGTTCACTTAGATACAGCATAGACTAGTGCATCCACTTTAGGGAAACGCAAACGTTCTCTTGCTGCCAGATCCAATGAGTATAGTTTTTCTAATGCTCATCCACCTTTAAAACTTGCTTCTGGGACATCCCATTCCAGGTCAATCAACTCCAGGATGGCTTCCAGTACTGGAAAGTAGCAAGAGGCTTTCTGTAGGGAAATCAGAATGGGATTCTTCTTTGGTTCCTTCAGAGTCTGCCCCAGGAACTCCCAGCATCTTCAGGGTCTGGGAAACCAGGGCCGGCAATTCATCTCTATGGAAAAAGTATAACATGGTCCGAAACAGCTCTAAACCAGGGGGAATTTCCCCATCTTCCAAGGAATCTGGAATCTTTTCTTCATCCGTACCATCCAGATCACTGCCAGGGAAACTCTTGGTGAGTCGAGGCATGCCTCTAGGTCTGCCGATAGGACTGGAAGAGGGCTTACCGGCTGAGGTTCCATCTGAACAGGGGCAAGTGAGGTAGCAGACTGCGCCTGTTTATGAAGGCTTGAAGGCCTTGAAAGAATGCCACTCAAGAGAAGGCAGCCAGGTCCATGCCTAGCCCAGGAGGTACTGGGATAGTGCTGCTAAATTTCCCTCTTCCATGGATGACCCAGTCCTGGTTATTCAGATCCGGGGTACTTCGGGTGAAGGCTGAGCTGACCCATTCTCTGAATGGGAGGAGCCGGGCTTAGCAAAGTCTGGGGAGGCCAATTCTCCCTGGGCTTCCTCACAGTACTGACATAAGCAAGAATCCAGGTCAGACTGTGCCAGCCCTAATATGACAAGCAGCACAGAGAGAAAAGCGCTTATGTTTCTTTGCTGCTGGAGCCATTGGTGACGGTAACTGTGTGTTCAGATAGTTCACGCTTAAAATTTTATGCGCACGGATTTCGGGCACCTACACAGGCCACAGTGAGGTGCACGCACAGCCCGTGCACCCGGCTTTACTTGTATTCTGCACCTAGTAAGCTGCGTGCGTATGTACGCACGCAACATTATACACACTGCGTGTACTGAAGCTCTATGGTGGGCAATACAGGTGCAAAAATGTGCACAAGATGCGCCGCCGCGGCCCACCACGTGGTGTGCCAACCAAACCTAAAGCAGGGCCTAGCCCACCGGAGGGGAGGGGGTTGCTCAACCTGCTCAGAAGCCCACTTCCCCTTACCCCAACAGGATTGGGAATGTCGTTGGTAGAGTTCTCTGAGCAAGGAAACTGGAGGAAATCTTACCAAAACCCCTCCAACATCTCTGAATCGGGAGGAAATCCTCTTTTTTTTTTTAAACTTATCTGGGATCAGCGCTTACTGGCTGAGTACAGAGACGGTCTTTGGCTGTGGCGGGAGAGGGCTTTGGTTGTCACCGCTGCACTCCATTCCCTGCACCTGCTGTCTTTCAGCTGCTTTAGGTATCACTGCAGGAGAACGGGCTCAATCTTTTCTCCAATTTAAAAGTAGAATTTCTTCTTCCAAAAGGTACAGCGATCACCATAGGGAAAGCATGTCCGCATCTGCTGGAGATGGAGAAATACTGAAGGTCTGAGGTCACTGCAGGAGTATATCTAGGCTGATGTCAGCTATGAAACCTGACTCCGTCTCCATCTGCTGGCAGGAGAGCATAAACCCATTCATCCTGAGTCCATCTGAGTCCATCATATATGAGTCCATCATATTTAAGGATTTATTGTTATTGTTCAATGTTCTTTGTATTATGAATGTATTATATGTTATTGTTCAATGTTCTTTGTAAAAAAAACCCTGATCTGACTTCCCAGACCAGGGCTATCTTTTCGTTCCATGTAAACCGGACTGATTTGTATTGTATACAGGAATTCCGATATATAAAAATTAAAAATAAATAAATAAATAAATAAATCTGGCTACACACTAAGAAATTGTGCGTTGAGTGAAAAAGAACTTTCTCTGATTAGTTTTAAATATGTTACTTGCTAACTTCATGGAGTGCCCCCAAGTCCTTCTATTATCCGAAAGAATAAATAACCGCTTCACATTTACCCATTCTAGAACTCTCATGATTTTAAAAACCTGTATCATATCCCCCCTCAGCTGTCTATTCTCCAAGTTGAACAGTTCTAACCTCTTTAGCCTTTCCTCACAGGGGAGCTGTTCCATCTCCTTCATCATTTTGGTCACCCTTCTCTGTACCTTCTCCATCGCAACTATATCTTTTTTGAGATGTGGTGAACAACAGAACAACAGAACCCGTCTAACATCCAGACGCCTCAACTCTCAAGTGTGAGGCGCATCCGACTCGACATTTGGAAAGGCCAGAAGCTCCACAGATTGATTTAAATGAAAAGCGGAGACAACCTTTGGCAAAAAGGATGGAATCGTCCTGAGAGAAATTCCAGAGTTGGAAATGCACAAGAAGGGTTCTCTGCAAGAGAGGGCTTGGAGCTCAGACATCCTCTTAGAAGAGCAGATCGCTACCAAAAAATACCATCTTCAAAGTGAGATCCTTCAAGGTGGCATTCCTAAGGGGCTCAAAAAGGACTTCACACAAGACCCCGTGGACTAAGTTAAGGCTCCAGGACGGACATGACAGATGGATTGGGGGATTCAAATGACATAAGTTAACGAGGTAGAGGTTTTCCGAGCCCGAAGAAGTGTAATAATCATGTCCTCCAGGTAACCCTTCTTCCTCAAGTGCTGTCTTTCAAAAGTCAGGCCACTAGACAGAAGCAAGCCGCCTGGTCGAAAAATACAGGGCCCTGACGAAGGAGATTGGGAAGATGACCTAGCCTCAGGGGACCATCCACTGCGAGGTTGATGAGGTCTGCGAACCAGGTCACTCCGAAGCTACCAAGATTACAATCCTGGGATGAAATTCTATCCTCTAGAGAATCTTGTCTATCAGAGGCCACAAAGGGAATGCATAGAGGACCACGTCGGTCGGCCATGGGAGCACCAGCATGTCGACCCCTTCTGCTCCATGTTCCCTTCTGCGACTGAAGAAGTGTGGAGTTTTGGCATTCTTTTGTGTTGCCATCAGGTCCAGATGGGGGGGGGATCCCATCTGCGAAAGATGAGGGTCATTGCTTCGTCCGAATGTTCCCACTCTCTGGGGTCTAGCCGCTGTCGGCTCAGAAAATCCGCTTGTACATTGTCCATTCCCACAATATATGATGCCGCCAGCAGGGCAAGATGCTGTTCCGCCCACTTCATGAGAAGCTCAGTCTCTGAGGCTACCAGATGACTCTTGGTCCCCCCCACTTGACGGTTGATGTAGGCTACCATCATCACATTGTCAGACAAGACTCACACAATGCTCCCCATCCGGAGAGGCTGGCATCCATGGTCACTATCACCCACTGCGGTACCTCGAGGTCCACCCCACGGCTCAGGTGTCTTGGGACAAGCCACCAGCCAAGACCGGGCCTGGCAGACTCTGTGAGTGGTAAGGGAATCTGAAATTCTTCTGACATCAGATCCCAACGGGAGAGTAATCCTCTCTGTAAAGGTCTCAAATGAGCACATGCCCATGGGACTATCTCCAGAGTGGACGCCATGGAGCCAAGGACCTGCAAACAGTCCCAGACATTGGGTAGAGGAGCTGACAAGAGATGTCAAACTTGTTGCATTAGTTTAGTGATCCGTTCCTCCTGGAGAAAGACTTTTCCCACTCGGGTGTCGAACCATGCTCCCAAGATGTCCAGGACCTGAGAAGGTAGAAGGTGACTCTTGGCCTGATTGACAACCCAGCCTAGGAACTTCAGAAGGCACAAGACTTTGTTTACCGTCAGCTCGCAGAGTTCTTTTGACTTTGCCCAAATGAGCCAGTCATCCAGATGAGGGTGAACCAGAACTCCCTCCTGTTGGAGAGCAGCTGCCACCGCCACCACCACCATCACATTGGTGAAAGTTTGGGGAGCCGTGGCGAGGCCAAATGGGAGAGCACAGAACTGGAAATGCATTCAGAGGATCATGAAGCAAAGAAACGTCTGGTGATCTTGGTGGATAGTGATGTATAAGTAAGCCCTATCAAATTAAGGATCCTCTTCAAAGTCCTCACGATCATTCATAAAGCTAAAAACAACCTCACACATCTACACACTTCTACTCAACTAAGACCTCATACCTCCTCCAGACCAATCAGGAATGCCTACAAAGACACCTTGTATGCCCCTCAAGCGAAAACATCCCTAAGAAAACGCGCTATATCGACAGCAGGACCCCATCAATGGAATGCGTTACCCCCGGACCTCAGACAAGAACCTTGCCCATCTGCTTTAAAAAAAAAAACCTTAAAACATGGCTATTCAGCCAAGCCTTCCCGGACACCTAATCCTTCCTCACTTGCATCCTCTCTTTCTCAAGTAAACTTCCCAATCGAACACCATTGCCCAGTTCTTCATCTCCGTTGTTTTACCCAGTTTTCATCACATCCGTTTTGTGATGATTCGCATTGAATTATAATGTAATGATATGATATGCTATGTCCCGTTCATACTGTTTTTTACTGTTATTTGCTACCTCTGTTCTCTGTATCGCCCTGAGCGAACGTTTTAGTTGCATTGTAAACCGTTGTGATATGTATATTTTACAGGAACATCAGTATAGAAAAGCTAATAAATAAATACATAAATAAATAAGCCAGCCTCCGTCAGATCCAGGGAAGCCAAGAACTCGCCACTGCGGACCGCTGTGATGACCGAGCGCAGAATCTCCATGCAAAAATGCGGTTCCTTGAGGGCCTTACTCACCTTTTTCAGGTCCAGGATTGGACGGAAGGAGCGTTCCTTCTTCGGGACCACAAAATAGTTGGAACAACATCCCTTCTTCACTCTCATTGGGGAACAGTAACGATAGCTCCGAGGCACTGAAGCCGGGAGAGGGTCTGGCGAACAATCTGCTCTTTGCACAGTGAGACCAGAAATAGATCTCAGAGAGACCAAGCAAACTAATGCGTAGCCATGTTCTATTATGCTTAGAACCCACTGGTTGGAGGTTATCTTGACCCATTCCTCGTAAACAGGGACAGCCGTCCGCTGACAACAGGAATCGAGGAATGGGCCAACTGAATCTCACTGAGAAGACTTGGTCGCCAGGGAATCCTGACCAACCCCTTCTCGAGATGCCCTCCTGGCTGCAAAAGGAATGAGACCAGGATGGAGACCTTCCTGAAACCGGTCTCTGGCCCTGAGCAGATGCCCTGCACTGGCGAAAGCGTCTCTGCCCTCTGAAACGGGAGCAGGTAGGAAGAAACCCTCTAGCTGACTTAGGTTTATCCTCCGGAAGCTGGTGCATTTTATTGTCACCCAGCAACTTAATCAGCTGCTCCAGGTCTTCACCGAAGAGAAACTTGCCCTTAAAGAGGAGAGCGTTCAGCTAGGCCTTAGAGACGTCAGCAGACCAGTTGCGCAATCACAAAATCTTCCTCTCCGAGACTGCGGACACCATAGTCTTGGAGGACGTAAACAGAAGATCGTAAAAAACATCTGCCCCATTCGCCATGGCCACCTCCAAGCGCTCCGCCTGTACTGATTCCTGCAGTGGGAGGTCCTGGGTACTCAACTGCTGAACCCACCGTAGACCCACTTGAAGCATGAAACTGCTACAGATGGCCACCCGGATAGCCAGAGCTGAAACTGAATATCCACTTTATATGGACCTCGAGCTTCCTGTCCTGTAGATCTTTCAGGGCCGCCACACCTGCTACCAGAATAGTTGTTCACTTGGTGACCGCCAACACGAAGGCATCAACCTTGGGAAATTTCAAAAGTTCCAGGGTCTCCTTGGGCATCGGATAAAGTTTGTCCATAGCTCAGGCCCACTCGCAGGCCCAACTTCGGAGTATCCCACTCCTGGAACAACAGCTGTTGAACCATTGGATGAAAAGGGAAGATCTTGTACAGACCACGCAAACCCGCCAGCTCCGGGTCCACTGAATACTAGACGGCAACCTCCTGAGGGAGCGCAATGCCAAGCTCTGCTAGGACATGAGAGATGAGAGGGTCCAACTCCCCCCTGTGAAACAGCCAAATGACCCTTGGGTCATCTCCATCCAGAAGCAATGTTTTCTCTGGTTCCTCATCCTGACCAACCCCTGCCAGGGGCAGGGTAACCAAGAAAGGGTCCGATGGATCGATGAGGTCCACGGAGACCTGATCCGGACACCTGTCCCCTGAAGGGGAGAGGCCTCACAGCTTCTTGACTCTGAGGGACCTCTGTTGCTCCAGACACTTGGGGATCTTTGTGGGAGGCCCTTCCAGGCGCCCTTGCGGTGGATCCTCTGTTTGCTGTGACTGACTAGCTAAATAGGCTTTGTGCATCAAGAGCACAAAGTCCAGAGAAAAAGGAGCTGGGCCTCGCACCTCCCCCTCCAGGGGATGGGGGTCGCCATAGGAAAGGTCCGACGACGACTGCTGAGATCCCGCAGGGCTGTGCTGAGCTAGAGACAGAATGGTCAGGGAATCCCCTCCCCCTGCCGCCTCAGCCTGTGCGTCGGAGAAAGTCTTCAAGATGGTCGTTGTTCCTGCACTTAGCGGGAACGGACCGGCCCGCTCCACCTGACTTCCGGTGCATTTGCTCACACCGTGGGACCGCAAAGCTGACCCCTGTGCCGTTCCAGATGATCCCTCCCCACCAGAGAGGCAACGGATACACAAGCCGGAGTGGGAGAGCCGCAGAGCAGACTCCCCGCATGCTGAGCAGTGTGCGGGACGCGGCATAGTTTAAGCGGGAGCACTCGGGGAGGGCGCCAAAGTGATTGCCAAACAGGAGAAGCCACTCACAGCCCCGACAACTCGGCTGTGGCCACCGGTTTCCCCATGGATCGTGGTCGCAGAGAATCACTGCGCAGCCCCAAGTAAACAGAACCTAACCTTTGGAATCTCCCTCAGGGACATTATTTATTTTTTTAATCACTATACGCTCCAAGAATGAAAAAAAAAAAAAAAAAAGCATACAGGCTGCTCTGGATCCAGGCTGGGGAAGGGGGAGGGACTGGACCACCGGTATTCATCCCTGGCGCCTCCCCAGAAGAGCCTTGTGAGGCAACCAACCCCTGCTCCACAAGCCCTACAACCAGGGAGGATGATCCCACTAGGACCTGCCAACCCCGATGGCAGTGCAATAAAGAGAGATTTCAATTACCCCAATATTGACTGGGTAAATGTAACATCAGGACTTGCTAGAGACAAAAGTTCCTGGATGTAATAAATGACTGCTTCATGGAGCAATTGGTTCAGGAACCAACAAGAGAGGGAGCTATTTTAGATTTAATTCTTAGTGGAACACAGGATTTGGTGAGAGAGGTAACGGTGGTGGGGCCACTTGGCAACAGTGATCATAACATGATCAAATTTAAACTAATAACTGGAAGGGGGACAATAAGTAAATCTGCAGCTCTAACACTAAACTTTCAAAAGGGAAACTTTGATAAAATGAGGAAAAAAGTTAGAAAAAAAGTGAAAGGTGCAGCTGCAAAGGTGAAAAGTGTTCAACAGGCATGGACATTGTTTAAAAATACAATCCTAGAGGCACAGTCCATATGTATTTCACACATTAAGAAAGGTGGAAGGAAGGCAAAACGATTACTGTCATGGTTAAAAGGTGAGGTGAAAGAGGCTATTTTAGCCAAAAAAACATCCTTCAAAAATTGGAAGAAGGATCCATTTGAAGAAAATAGGATAAAACATAAACATTGTCAAGTTAAGTGTAAAACATTGATAAGACAGGTGAAGAGAGAATTTGAATTGAAGTTGGCCATAGAGGCAAAAACTCATACCAAAAACTTTAAAAAATATATCCAAAGCAAGAAACCTGTGAGGGAGTCTGTTGGACCATTAGATGACAGAGGGGTTAAAGGGGCTCTTAGGGAAGATAAGGCCACTGCAGAAAAACTAAATGAATTCTTTGCTTCCGTGTTTACTAATGAAGATGTTGGGGAGATACCAGTTCCGGAGATGGTTTTCAGGGGTGATGAGTCAGACGAACTGAACGAAATTACTGTGAACCTGGAAGATGTAGTAGGCCAGATTGACAAACTAAAGAGTAGCAAATCACCTGGACAGGATGGTATGCACCCTAGGGTACTGAAGGAACTCAAAAATGAAATTTCTGATCTATTAGTTAAAATGTATAACCTATCATTAAAATCATCCATTGTACCTGAAGACTGGAGGGTGGCCAATGTAACCCCAATATTTAAAAAAGGCTCCAGGGGCGATCCGGGTAACTATAGACCAGTGAGCCTGATTTCAGTGCCATGAAAAATAGTGGAAACTATTCTCAAGATCAAAATCGTAGAGCATATAGAAAGACATGGTTTAATGGAATACAGTCAACATGGATTTACCCAAGGGAAGTCTTGCCTAACAAATCTGCTTCATTTTTTTGAAGGGGTTAATAAACATGTGGATAAAGGTGAATCGATAGATGTAGTGTATTTGGATTTTCAGAAGACGTTTGACAAAGTCCCTCATGAGAGGCTTCTAAGAAAACTAAAAGTCATGGGATAGAAGGCGATGTCCTTTCGTGGATTACAAACTGGTTAAAAGATAGGAAACAGAGAGTAGGATTAAATGGTCAATTTTCTCAGTGGATGCCTCAGGAATCTGTACTTGGACCGGTGCTTTTCAATATATATATATATATATATATAAATGATCTGGAAAGGAATACGATGAGTGAGGTTATCAAATTTGCGGATGATACAAAATTATTCAGAGTAGTTAAATCACAAGCGGATTGTGATACACTACAGGAGGACCTTGCAAGACTGGAAGATTGGGCATCCAAATGGCAGATGAAATTTAATGTGGACAAGTGCAAGGTGTTGTATATAGGGAAAAATACCCCTTGCTGTAGTTACACAATGTTAGGTTCCATATTAGGTGCTACCACCCAGGAAAAAGATCTAGGCATCATAGTGGATAATACTTTAAAATCGTCGGCTCAGTGTGCTGCAGCAGTCAAAAAAGCAAACAGAATGTTAGGAATTATTAGGAAGGGAATGGTTAATAAAATGGAAAATGTCATAATGCCTCTGTATCGCTCCATGGTGAGACCGCACCTTGAATACTGTGTACAATTCTGGTCGCCGCATCTCAAAAAAGATATAGTTGCAATGGAGAAGGTACAGAGAAGGGCAACCAAAATGATAAAGAGGATGGAACAGGAGATCACGTGATGTGGTGAGTGAGGTTGGTCGCAGACTTCCTCGCTCCGGGCGGCGCATCTCTTACCCACCTCCATCAGCCTGCTAAAATCCTGCTGAATCGCTGTTTTCTCCTTTATGAGTGCGGAGCATATGTCGATCTCAAATTTTATGTCCAAATCGCCATCTGTGATGCCTCCAAAAGTGGCTAAACGGGACAAAGAAAAATCGAGAGGGCCGGAGCCCAAAATGGCGGTCGCGTCCCCGGAGGCAGCGGCGCATTTAAAACATACGGCAGCACCTTCCCTCCCTCCGACCACAGCCGAAATAAAAGAGGTTGTCGGAGCCGTGTTGGATGCCAAATTAGCAGGGATATCGGCGCAACTTACTTCGTTGCAGGAAGCATTTACGGACTATGCACCTCGCCTCTCTCAGGTGGAGGAGCGGACCTCGACCCTCGAAGATGAGGTAACCGCTTTGCAGGGGAAGGTGTCTAACATGGAAAAAGCCTTACAGGACCAAGAAGAGAAGATGGAAGACCTGGAAAACCGGGCAAGAAGATCAAATATTCGATTTATAGGGCTCCCGGAATCGTTGGAAGATCAGCTTTTGCGGCCCACGCTGTTAAAATGGCTGCCGGAAGTTCTCGGGCTCCCTGATCTAAAGGATACAATAGAATTTGAGAGAGTTCATAGAATTGGAGCTAAAGGACCGGACCAAAACCGTCCGCGCACCGTGATTGCCAAGATACTTAATTTTCACCACAAGCACCTTATTCTGCAGGCAGCACGGAAGCAGGGGGCACTGCTTTTTCAAGGGAAGGAAATTAGTTTGGCTCCTGATTATTCAGTAAAGGTGGCGGCTATGCGGAGAGCCTACAGCTCTATTTGTAGTCAGCTTATTGAAAAGGATATTCGCTTCACCGTACAATTCCCAGCGAAACTCCGCATAAATCATGGAGGCAAATGGACTACCTATGAGTCGGCAGAAGCGGCGAGGGGGGGCCTAGACTTCCTTCATAAATAAGATCTCTGGCGGGATTGGAAGTCCTTCTTTTAGTTTTCAGCTACAAAGGTGGTGGGTGAGAGCTCTGTGCCCTCTGTTCACATTTTAATGATCTCCTTACATGACTCGTTGAGTCTGGGTTTGTTGGGGATTGGTTTGCTGTTTTGGGGGGTGGGGAGAGGGAGAGGGAGGGATAATGCTGGTATTGCTGCTTCTATATGTCTGATGTATGTGTCTGGTATGTACTTGGAGGGTGGGCTTGCTGAGATGATTTTCTTGCTCTGGCTGCTGGTGTACAAGCTTGAGAGTAGGCTAGGCTGGGGGCCTGCTCTCCATTTTCTTTTCTGTGCTCCCTTGACTTGGCAATATTTGCTGCCTCATAGCTAGATGGGGAATAAATACCGATTAATTTCTTGGAATGTAAATGGGCTAGGGTCCCCAATAAAAAGGAAAAGGTATTCCAACACCTACAACGCCTGAAAGTCAATATAGCCTGCATTCAGGAAACCCATCAGACCGCAGTAGAGAGCGCGAAGCTATGCAGGGAATGGGCCACAGCCTGTTACTATTCTGCTGCCCAGGGGAAGAAGGGGGGTGTAGCGGTTTTAGTACATAAGAATACGCCCTTCACTCTTACTAGCGAACTTAAGGACGATGCGGGCAGATACCTCATTCTCACTGGCTATTTGGCTGGGCAACCTATTACTATTTGTAATTTATATGCCCCAAATCATCCAGACCCTACCTTTGTTACTAATATCATTAATCTGCTTATCACTAATATGCAAGGGGAATTGTTTCTTGCTGGGGATTTTAATGGTATCTCTGACCCTGAGTTAGATAAATCACGCCTGTACGCTTGGGCTGAGTTCAGGGGTAGTGAACACCACCCAAAGGGGTGGCTCCAGGTGGAGAGAGACAGGGATGGCTGGAAACCGTGGCTGGGTCAGGGCAGACAGCAAGAAGCAGTGTCTGGGTCTAGGCTGGGTCAGGGCAGGCGGCAGAGCAAGGCAGGTCAGAAGGCCCGTAGGCCACACACACGCAGACGGCCCGTAGGCCAGACACCGTGAGCGGGGCAAGGCAGGCCAGAAGGCCCGTAGGCCACACCCACACAGAAGGCCCGTAGGCCACACACCTGTAAGCGGGGCAAGGCAGGTCAGAAGGCCCGTAGGCCACACACACACACAGAAGGCCCGTAGGCCACACACCGTAAGCGGGGCAAGGCAGGTCAGTAGGCCCGTAGGCCACACACACACACAGAAGGCCCGTAGGCCACACACCGTAAGCGGGGCAAGGCAGGTCAGTAGGCCCGTGGGCCACACACACACACAGAAGGCCCGTAGGCCACACACCGTAAGCGGGGCAAGGCAGGTCAGTAGGCCCGTGGGCCACACACACACACAGAAGGCCCGTAGGCCACACACCGTAAGCGGGGCAAGGCAGGTCAGAAGGCCCGTAGGCCACACACACACACAGAAGGCCCGTAGGCCACACACCGTAAGCGGGGCAAGGCAGGTCAGTAGGCCCGTAGGCCACACACACACACAGAAGGCCCGTAGACCACACACCGTAAGCGGGGCAAGGCAGGTCAGTAGGCCCGTAGGCCACACACACACAGAAGGCCCGTAGGCCACACACAGTAAGCAGGGCAGAGAGCCCGTAGGCCAAACACACACAGACAATAGAGCAGAGGGCCCGTAGGACCGCATGCACAGTAAGCAAGGCAGGGCAGGGCAGAAGGTCCGAAGACCATACACAGCACAAGGTAGAAGGCCCGAAGGCCGCGCAGGGCAAGGCAAGACAAGACAAGGTAGAAGGCCCGAAGGCCGCGCAAGGCAAGGCAAGACAAGGTAGAAGGCCCGAAGGCCGCGCAAGGCAAGGCAAGGCAAGACCGAAGGCCCGAAGGCCACCAAGACTAGGCTAGACAAGACAAGGTAGAAGGCCCGAAGGCCGCGCAAGGCAAGGCAAGACAGAAGGCCCGGAGGCCGCGCAAGGCAAGGCAAGACAGAAGGCCCGGAGGCCGCGCAAGGCAAGGCAAGACAGAAGGCCCAAAGGCCGCGCAAGGCAAGGCAAGACAGAAGGCCCGGAGGCCGCGCAAGGCAAGGCAAGACAGAAGGCCCGGAGGCCGCGCAAGGCAAGGCAAGACAGAAGGCCCGGAGGCCGCGCAAGGCAAGGCAAGACAGAAGGCCCAAAGGCCGCGCAAGGCAAGGCAAGACAGAAGGCCCGAAGGCCGCGCAAGGCAAGACAAGGTAGAAGGCCCGAAGGCCACGCAAGGCAAGGCAAGACAGAAGGCCCAAAGGCAGGGCAAGGCAAGACAAGGTAGAAGGCCCGAAGGCCACGCAAGGCAGGCTAGAGCAGGGAGCCCAGGTGAGCTCGATGCCGAAGCCCCGAGGCAACTGTCAGGCAGGGTTATAAGGGCACACCCAGAGCATAAAGTGGACAGAGGAGATGGACTGGGCCTGTCAGGAAAGCCAGCTCTAGAGGGACCCCTGGTGGTGAGGCGGTTGCACAGCAGCCACAGCCGTAACAGTACCCCCCCCTCAAGGCCTCCCCCTCCTCCAGGGTCCCATTTTAGCAGGGGGTACTCAATAATAAAGTCAGACCCCTCCGGGGGCGATGCGGCAGGTTCAACTCCTTTCTGAGGCAGCAAGGCAGTCCATAACCCCTCCTGGGGTGATAAGGCAGACACAACCCCAACCTGGGGCAGCAAAATCATCCATAACCCCTCCTGGGACAAGGCGGCAGAGTTAGACCTCTTCTGGGGCAAGGTGGCAGGTTCCATTCCTTCCTGAGGCAACAAAACAGTCCATAACCCCTCTTGAGACGACAAGGCAGGTGCTAACCCCTCCTGTGACGACAGCAGGGACGGTCCGGACCCTTCCAGGGTCGGCATCAGGGCCAGCACAGACTCCTCCCGAGTCGGCAGCTGAATCGGTACAGCAGGCTCAGATGGTTGAATAACAAAGTCTGTTGGCAGGACCGGTTCGGACCCCTCCGGGGACTGCAACAGGGCCGGTTTGGACCCCTCCGGGGACTGCAACAGGGCCAGTTCAGTAGGCTCGGATGGCTGAGTCAGAAAGTCTGTCAGTAGGACCGGTTCGGACCCCTCCGGGGACGGCAGCAGGGCCGGTTCGAGCCCCTCCGGGGGCGGAAGCAGGACCGGTTCAGACCCCTCCAGGGGCAGCAGCAAAACCGGTTCGGACCCCTCCGAGGACGGCAGCAAGGCCGGTTCGAGCCCCTCCGGGGGCGGAAGCAGGACCGGTTCAGACCCCTCCAGGGGCAGCAGCAAAACCGGTTCGGACCCCTCCGAGGACGGCAGCAAGGCCGGTTCGAGCCCCTCCGGGGGCGGAAGCAGGACCGGTTCAGACCCCTCCAGGGGCAGCAGCAAAACCGGTTCAGCAGTTTCAGACGGCTGAGAGACACAGTCTGTCAGTAGGGCCGGTTCAGATCCTTCCGGGGCCAGCAGCAGGACCGATTCGAGCCCCTCCGGGGGTGAAGCAGCGGGCTTGGACTCCACTCGAGGCGATGAAGCAGGCTCGAACACCTCTCCGGGCGTTGTAGCAGGTTCGGACCCCTCTCGGGGCGATGAAGCAGGCTCGGCGCCTTCTCGGGGCGATGAAGCAGGCTCGGCGCCTTCTCGGGGCGATGAAGCAGGCTCGAACACCTCTCCGGGCGTTGTAGCAGGTTCGGACCCCTCTCGGGGCGATGAAGCAGGCTTGGCCCCCTCTTGGGGTGAGACAGCAGGCTTGGATCCCTCTTGGGGCGATGAAACAGGTTCAGGCCCCTCTCGGGGTGATGAAACAGGCTTGGACCCCTCGCGGGGTGATGAAACAGGCTTGGACCCCTCGCGGGGAGATGCAGCAGAGTTGGGCCCCTCTTGGGGTGATGAAACAGGTTCAGGCCCCTCTCGGGGTGATGCAGCACGCTTGGAAGGCAGAGCAACAAGGTTAGAATTAAGGCGCAGGGAGGACAAAGATTGTACTGCCGTGGGCTTGATACTTTGAGCCAGAAGCTCCTGCTTTTGTTTCTGGAGGAGCTGCTTAGAGAGGGCACAGGCAGTTCTAGGACGTCTAGGGAAGGTGCTCGTTAGTGTCTTAAGTGCAGCTGTGGGAAGCAGAGCTCTGCTAGAGTTAATTACTTCTCTCAGCTTTCGTTTCTGAGGCTCTAGCGTGGAAGTTATAGAAGGCTTCTTAACCTGGTGAGTTCTAAGATTTTCAGAATTAATACTTGTTTCCTGGTAGCAAGTTTTTTCAAAAGTGTCCAGAGATGAAGTGCTAGAATGCTTAATCCACAAACTGCTACATGAAATAATGTTGCTAACTGGGCCAGAAGCTGAACGCCCGGTAGTAGAACTAGCTGAGCTTTTGGGAGAAACAGATGGCCCGTTAGCTTTGCAGCGGGGGCAGGGTTCGCCTGGAGGCAAAAGGCACGGAAGACATGAACATTTCCACCATCCTGGCTGTGGAGTAGAACAGTTTAAACACTCTTGATAAACAGAGACATTTCTCTTATTGCAGTTACTGCACAACCAGTGTTCCTGACCAGCAAGTTGACAGGCTAGACAGTTCTGATAGCTTAGGTAATTCAAGGTCTGACAGGAATTGCAGGTATAAAACTTTGAAGGAGGCATCTTGTAATAGGGAAAAAAAAAAAAGGTTGACTCACCGGTTTAGCACACAGAGCTATCTCTTCCCCTGGAAATTTATGGCTTCGGCATACTGTTACGCTTGGGCTGAGTTCAGGGGTAGTGAACACCACCCAAAGGGGTGGCTCCAGGTGGAGAGAGACAGGGATGGCTGGAAACCGTGGCTGGGTCAGGGCAGACAGCAAGAAGCAGTGTCTGGGTCTAGGCTGGGTCAGGGCAGGCGGCAGAGCAAGGCAGGTCAGAAGGCCCGTAGGCCACACACACGCAGACGGCCCGTAGGCCAGACACCGTGAGCGGGGCAAGGCAGGCCAGAAGGCCCGTAGGCCACACCCACACAGAAGGCCCGTAGGCCACACACCTGTAAGCGGGGCAAGGCAGGTCAGAAGGCCCGTAGGCCACACACACACACAGAAGGCCCGTAGGCCACACACCGTAAGCGGGGCAAGGCAGGTCAGTAGGCCCGTGGGCCACACACACACACAGAAGGCCCGTAGGCCACACACCGTAAGCGGGGCAAGGCAGGTCAGTAGGCCCGTGGGCCACACACACACACAGAAGGCCCGTAGGCCACACACCGTAAGCGGGGCAAGGCAGGTCAGTAGGCCCGTGGGCCACACACACACACAGAAGGCCCGTAGGCCACACACCGTAAGCGGGGCAAGGCAGGTCAGAAGGCCCGTAGGCCACACACACACACAGAAGGCCCGTAGGCCACACACCGTAAGCGGGGCAAGGCAGGTCAGTAGGCCCGTAGGCCACACACACACACAGAAGGCCCGTAGACCACACACCGTAAGCAGGGCAAGGCAGGTCAGTAGGCCCGTAGGCCACACACACACAGAAGGCCCGTAGGCCACACACAGTAAGCAGGGCAGAGAGCCCGTAGGCCAAACACACACAGACAATAGAGCAGAGGGCCCGTAGGACCGCATGCACAGTAAGCAAGGCAGGGCAGGGCAGAAGGTCCGAAGACCATACACAGCACAAGGTAGAAGGCCCGAAGGCCGCGCAGGGCAAGGCAAGACAAGACAAGGTAGAAGGCCCGAAGGCCGCGCAAGGCAAGGCAAGACAAGGTAGAAGGCCCGAAGGCCGCGCAAGGCAAGGCAAGACAAGGTAGAAGGCCCGAAGGCCGCGCAAGGCAAGGCAAGGCAAGACCGAAGGCCCGAAGGCCACCAAGACTAGGCTAGACAAGACAAGGTAGAAGGCCCGAAGGCCGCGCAAGGCAAGGCAAGACAGAAGGCCCGGAGGCCGCGCAAGGCAAGGCAAGACAGAAGGCCCGGAGGCCGCGCAAGGCAAGGCAAGACAGAAGGCCCAAAGGCCGCGCAAGGCAAGGCAAGACAGAAGGCCCGGAGGCCGCGCAAGGCAAGGCAAGACAGAAGGCCCGGAGGCCGCGCAAGGCAAGGCAAGACAGAAGGCCCAAAGGCAGGGCAAGGCAAGACAAGGTAGAAGGCCCGAAGGCCACGCAAGGCAGGCTAGAGCAGGGAGCCCAGGTGAGCTCGATGCCGAAGCCCCGAGGCAACTGTCAGGCAGGGTTATAAGGGCACACCCAGAGCATAAAGTGGACAGAGGAGATGGACTGGGCCTGTCAGGAAAGCCAGCTCTAGAGGGACCCCTGGTGGTGAGGCGGTTGCACAGCAGCCACAGCCGTAACAGCCTGCCTCCTAGTTATAATTTTGCATCTGACATAAGGGTTCCCACCTTTTGTAAGCAACTGGGCCTTTTGGATATATGGCGCGTTCTACATCCTGATTTGAGGGAGTACACTCACGTATCTAAGGCCCACAGCACCCTGTCTCGGATTGATTACATTCTCATTCCAGAGTCCCTATTTGCCCGGGTGGAAGGAGCAGAGATTGGGGAAATCATAGTGGCGGACCATGCGCCGATCTGGGTGGAGTTTTGGCTCTCGGATCGTGGTAAAACCCCGAGAATTTGGAGATTTCCTGGGAATCTAATTGATGATAAACTCTTTCATCAGTATTTACGGCAAAAATGGGAAGAGTATGCGGAGAATAATAACCCCCATAGGGAGGACCCAGTACTGTTCTGGGAGACCAGTAAAGTAGTTCTCAGAGGGGATATTATCGCCTATTCCATTGCTCAGAGGAAACGGTTAAATGCAGATATTCTCAGACTTGAAGCTCAGCTTTCCCTGGCAAAGAAGGCGCTGGCGGAGTCTCCCTCTCCTCAGCATAGAGAATCTTACAGGGCATGCTTGGCGGCCGTGAATAGCCACCTGCATTTGAGAGCCCAGAGATCTTTAAAATTTTCTGAGCATCATTTTTTCAGATATGGGGGAAAATCTGGGAAACTGTTGGCTCGATTAGTTGCTATCCGCAGGAAGAAAACCTTTATTGGTGGCCTAAAAACGTCAGGGGGTAAGTTGGTTACAAAGAGCCCGGAAATATGTGAAGTTCTGCGCCAATTTTACGAAAATTTGTATAAAGAAGATAGATTGGGAGGGCTGGCGGAGGAAGAGGAGTTTTTTCAGGGCCTCCATTTACCACAGGTGTCCACAGCACAACGATCCCTTCTTAGTCGCCCTATTACGGCGGGGGAGCTTAAAGGCGTTATTAAAACCAGTAAAACTCGTAAATCCCCAGGTCCAGATGGATTAACGACAGAATATTATAAGATTTTGGGTCCCTGTCTCTTAGGCCCTCTGACTGCCTTCTTCAACTGTGCCTGGGAGCAGCGCCAATTTCCTACACATTTTACAGATGCCCACATAGTGGTGCTACCTAAACCTGGGAAAGACCCTTTACAGGCTGCCTCCTTTCGTCCCATATCATTACTAAACTGCGATCTTAAGCTCTATGCAAGAATACTTGCTCTACGCATGAATTCCATCTTACCCCAGATAATCTCCAGCAATCAGGCGGGGTTTGTAAGCGGAAGGAACGCTGGGGCTCATGTTATTAGGTTAATTTCTGCGATTGAAGCGGCTCATAGCTCCCACGTTGAATCCCTGGTAGTTGGCTTTGACTCGGAGAAAGCCTTTGACCGAGTGTCATGGGAGTATATGTTCTCCGTAATGCAGCGTTTTGGGTTTCCCCCCACCTTTATTCAGGCTATTTCTATCTTGTATTTAAATCCAGTCTCATATATCAGGGCCAATGATATGCTCTCACAGGCAGTTCCTATTAGGAGGGGAGTCCGCCAGGGCTGCCCCTTATCTCCGGTTCTGTATATTTTGGCTTTGGACCCACTGCTGCGAAAGCTAGTAGAATCCCCGCTTATTCAAGGGTTTATGTACAAGCAAGGCCAATTTAAGGTTGCCGCCTTTGCAGACGACATGCTAGTTTTTCTGACAAACCCTGTGGTTTCCTTACCATTGGTATTAAAAATCCAAACTGAGTTTGGGCGTTTTGCAGGGCTCAAAATCAACACTGATAAGTCTGAGGCACTTGATGTCCTTGGTACCCTGCAGATAAATTGGCCAGGTAGCTTTCCGTTGCGATGGGTCCAATCAGCTCTTAAATACTTAGGGGTTTATGTACCGGCTAAGCTTTGCCACCTTTATGACTTAAATATCACTCCTCTCAAACGAAAAATGCTCAAACGTCTGGACTTGTGGAGGGCTCTACCACTCTCTGTATCAGGGAAAATCCTGTTGCTACAAATGATGGAGATTTCTAGGTGGTTGTACCTGTTTCACATGCTTCCTGTATGGCTAAAAAAAGCGGATATTTTGGAAATCAACAAGGGGATTAGCCGATTCTTGTGGAGTGGCAAACGAGCTCGAATCCCCTTGAAGACTTTAATGCTGTCTAAACTGGAAGGCGGACTTAACTGTCCAGATCTTGAACGTTATAACCAAGCCAGCCTCCTTCAACACATCCGGGATTGGATTCTGGGTACAGCGTTTCACTCTCCTATGGATTTATACCACCACTGGTTGGCACCGTATGCGCCAGGGGCAGTACTACATCTTGAAGATTGCTACCTGCCTAATTACATTGCTAGAAGTGTGGTCGTACGTCCCTTTCGCCAGATGTGGCGTCTTCTTTGTCGCATATTCTCTTTGCAAATATCATCTACGGCATACCTGCCTATACGAGGATACTCAAAGTTCTCTCCTGGAATGACGCAACCCTTATTTAAAGTATGGGCTGACAGGGGTGTGAAATATATGTTCCAACTTCTCCGGGAGAACACTAGTCCACCTCAGCTTTTTAGCTTTCAGGAACTTCAAGATAGATATCAACTCCCAACGGTCGGTTTCTATGGTTACCTACAACTGAGACATTTTCTAATGGAGGAACTTAAGGCCAACCCCTCCTTTGCTCTCTGTAAGAACCTGGGTATTCTCCTTTCGGGAGAGGATGGCAAAAGGCAGAAGTGTTCCCAATATTATTTGGCTCTGCGGCAATTGGCTGGTCTTTCCGCCCTGCATTGTGTAGCGCTCAAGTGGAATCGCCTGCTTCCCACGGAAGTAACGGCACAGGACATAAAAAGCTGCTTTCAAAAAATTCCTGCTCTAGTCGAAAATGTACCCTTGCGGGAGAAGCTGTATAAGATTTTACATCAGGCGTACTATTCCCAGCTCCAGGTCTTCCATATGGGACTTACTTCTGACCGCCAATGCACGCGATGTAGCTACCATACCCCGGATTTTTACCATGGGGTCTGGTCTTGTACTGTGGTGCGGGAGTTGTGGAGGTCTCTCCAGGGTTTGACGAGGAAGATGTGGGGCCGGACAATCCCATTGGACCCAGCACTGTGGCTTTTGGGTGTGACAGGCTTGGCAGGAGCTGAACTTACTATTAAGCAACTCCATATACTCGACAAATTCTCTCTTATCGCTAAAGCTACTATCCTGGCCCAATGGACAGCGCAGAAACCACAATTTGTACCCATTTGGAGAACAAAAATCCTCTGGCTCTTGCATATGGAATTATTGACAGCAAAACAAAAATCTGTCAAGCAATATGCTGGCACTTGGACTTTATGGATAGATTATATTGCCCTACTTCCTGCGGACACCACTAACCTTCTTCCCAGCAAGCCTAAGGATTCCGGACTACTGGACCACTGCTTGTGAGTGGACAGTGGGTCATCAATTTCAGCATCCCTTTCAGTTTCCCTGTCAGCGTCTCTTTTCGTCTCAGCTTGACCGAATTTGGATATCACCTAACGAATTGGGATTTCACTTTATAGACTTAGTATCTATTGCTGGGTGACTTACCTGGTTTCACTGACTGGTCGTATTCCTCTGAGTACAGACCAGTAAAGTACTGTTCCTTTGTTCTCCAATCATTGGTGATGTCAGACATGTTAATCATTGTTATTTAGGTTGCTCAGGTTCCGCATGTTGGTTATTTGGATCTATGGCACCTCGCAATACCAGTTTGGGGGGGGAGGGAGGGTTGGGGGTTTCGAGGGGGGGAGGAGACAAAACATCAGGGGGGGTCCCCCTTGACAGGCTGATAGACTTGCTTGCATTCTTGATTTATAATATACACCTGTTGGGGGTCCCCTGCTGGGAAAAATGTGCAGTATGTACCTGTTGTTGTGCCCATTCGGGCATTCTCTAGCAAGGTGTCACACGAATGCGTTTCTGTCCTACGAGTATGTATGTCTAGTTCTGCACCCAAGAAATTCAGATCCATCTGTTTTGGCTTCTATTGTTGTACACTGACCATCTGTTGGGGGGCGTTTACAATGTATGCTATGGTATTGGTTTCTGAATATTGTTTCTTTCTTTCCGCCTGAATGTGGGCCTGGTTCGCTGTATTGCTGCTGTTAATAAAGATTATATACACAAAAAAAAAAAGAGGATGGAACAGCTCCCCTATGAGGAAAGACTGAAGAGGTTAAGGCTGTTCAGCTTGGAAAAGAGACGGCTGAGGGGGGATATGATAGAGGACTTTAAGATCATGAGAGGTCTTGAACGAGCAGATGTGAATCGGTTATTTACACTTTTGAATAATAGAAGGACTAGGGAGAATTCCATGAAGTTAGCAAGTAGCACATTTAAGACTAATCGGAGAAAATTCTTTTTCACTCAACGCACAATAAAGCTCTGGAATTTGTTGCCAGAGGATGTGGCTAGTGCAGTTAGTGTAGCTGGGTTCAAAAAAGGTTTGGATAAGTTCTTGGAGGAGAAGTCCATTAATGGCTATTAATCAAATTTACTTAGGGAATAGCCACTGCTATTAATTGCATCAGAAACATGAGATCTTCTTAGTGTTTGGGTAATTGCTAGGTTCTTGTGGCCTGTTTTGGCCTCTGTTGTAAACAGGATGCTGGGCTTGATGGACCCTTGGTCTGACCCAGCATAGCAATTTCTTATGTTCTTATGAATCAGAAATCCTGGAAACAAATCTAACCTGCGGGGAAACAAAGGTCTGGCATATTAATTTATATTGCAACTCTCGAAAGTACATATTTGTAGATGAGCTGGATATCTGACCAAACCCCACGTGAATGAGTGCCGGGGTCAAGGTGAACACCCAGTCTTTGTTCCACCAGTCAGCTATAATCGAACAGGCTTTCCAGGACCCCCATCTGTCGCAACCCTCTATAATAGGTTGACAAAGAGGGGGATCTCGGAGCCTCCAGTAATAATAAAGCATTAAATACATTGAAGACATTGGGGGCTACAAGAAGCCTGTGGTAAGGATAATACATGTCTTACCTGTAAATAGGGAAAAACCTGAGATTTGGGCAGCCCATATATATCTATCAGTTCTTGAAAGGGAAGAATTTTCCCATCCCCATCCAAAAGGTGCCCTAGCTGACAGAAACCTCATCCCTTCCACAATCTAAAAGCTCCAGACTGTAGGCCTGGGGCAAACGCATAGTTTCCCCTAATTGGCAAGAGATAGGAACAAAGATTGGGGATACCCAGCTTTTTAATGACTTGCGTCCAGGTCTTGCGGAGAGGGTCAAGTAAAACTTGACGTTGCAATGAGGGCGGCAGCGCGGAGGTGGGGGCCTGCAACACGTAGCACAAATGTAGCGGAGCCACCATTGCCTTTTCTGCTTCAGTGTCAACAAAGGTAGAGCTACCCAGTATCCAGTCCCTGATAATCCGGAGATTACTGGCCAAATTATACTGACCCATGTCTGGGACCCCCAAGACTCCCCAACCCAAACGACTCCGCAACCATTCCAGGGGTATTTGTGGTTTCTTCCCTTGAAAGAAGAAAATGTGCATTGAGCGGTTCAGAGTCTTTAGGTCCCTCGGAATAATGCGAAGAAGTAAATTCTGCATCAGATACAACCATTTCGGAAGAAAAATCATCTTAAACAAATTTACTCGGCCTCCCAAGGAAAGTGGCAAATTGTGCCACGCTCTCAACTTACTTTGTGAATGCTGCAGGACTGGACCCACGTTTAAGGCATAGAGTTGTGTCAGATTCGTAGTTAATTGGACTCCTAAATATCAAAATGACCCATCCACCCACCCCGGAGAGGGAACTGATCAGCCCAACGTTCTTTTAAGGCATCTGGGAAGGCAAGGCCTCAGATTTGTCACGATTGAGCCGGAGGCCGGAGAAGTCCCCATATTCCTGAATTATGTCCAAGTTTGAAAGAGAATGTTGGGGTTTTGTCAAAAAGACCAAAATATCATCGGCAAATGCCGCATATTTAAATATAGAATCTCCAAATTTAACCCCCACTATGGGTTTGGAAGTCAGGATGATACGAAGTAGTGGCTCCAGGGTCAGCAAGAAGGGCAAAGGCGACAAAGGACAGCCCTGCCAAGTACCTCAGCGTATTGGGAATGGACTTGAGAGTGTTCTATTCACAGTGATAACCGCTGTAAGGTTGTTGAGAGAACTCTTATGGCATCATGAAAGAATCCCTCCAGTCCGATATCCGCCAGGCATTGAAATAGATAATCCCACTTGACACTGTCAAACGCCTTCTCAGCATCAAAACTAATTACTAAAAAGGGCTCTTCTGTTCTAGTGCAGAGTGCTATAACGTGAAGCATTTTAGGAATATTGGTGGAAGCATAGCGCCTACCCACGACCCCTACTTGTCCCGGGGCTACCAGTGAGGGTAAGATTGTGGCCAACCAATCCGCCAATATTTTTGCCATGAGTTTTTGATCAAAATTTAACAATGAGATAGGACGATACGAAGTCGGAGACAATGGGTCTTTCCCTGGCTTAGGTATGATACGGACTTATTTTAAGAGTGGGATGACTCTGAAGAAGCCTTTTTTGCCTCTGAAACAGATTTTTTTTTTTTTAAGAGTGCGATGGCTTAGAGGAGTTACAAGTCCCCATTCTGCTGCAGGCTGATCAAACTCCCTCGGGGCTGCTGACAATCGAGTCAGATGAAAAACAACAGAAAAATGCTTAGTGTTCTAAGACCCAATGGAAAGCCTTATCTTTGTCAGCCAGTGAGACAATTTAATTACTAATAAGCCAGATTTTATGTCAGACTAAAACTTTACATCAAATGAGCATTTAAGGACGCTAAATAGGCTCCACTTGAATCCTCAAACAGAAGACAGGGGAACAGGCTCTGACTGAATGGCTCACTTCTCTGCAGGACAGATCCGTAGGAGCTTGGCCACAGTATGAATAGCAGCTGTATAAAAAGCAGTATAAAGGCTATTTTCTGGTAAATATCTCATTTAAAAATAATAAATCTTCAGGATGAGCTTGTCCAACTGTGCATCCAGTAGCTGGAGGCAGAGAACACTGGCTCTATTAGTTCTGTTTATGACAATGTCAGACTGATATCATAAAAAAAAAATTCCAACTCTGCCTCCAGTTGCTGAATAAAGGGATATAACCCACATGTCCTTGACTGGTGGTCAGAAGGATAAGTAAACAAATATCATACAAATACCTTGGATTTGATCTAGTAAATTCAAAGTCTTCATTTCCAATCATTTCCAGGTCAGATGGAGCTGACATGCTACGCAGGAAGACAGGCTGTCTGACAGCATGAGCTATCACCTTTGTTTCAGACACTGATTTACAAGCTGTAAGATTAAAGAAGGCCAAGGAAATATTTAATATCACTACACAATATGAGAAAGGTCTAAAATAAAGCCTCAATGACCATTTCTGAAATTTTACATGATATGATCTTTCAAATATAAGTATTTAGCTGATCTTAGTGAATACACTTGTGATATAGGATTACCACCTCCTTTCTACAGCATTTTTATTTTAACATTTCTGTGTACGGCGCTATATAAAATAATTCAGTTGTTCACAATGTCACTGCTCCAGATCATTTATAATATATATAGGATATTTTGTATCAAAATATTTTGTTTGGAACTTTTATATCAAGATCCATAAACTGTCATTATTTGTTGATTTACAGCATGAATGTTGCTTTTGTAAACCTTGTGATCTTTATTTGGGACGGTATATAAAATGTGTAAATTAAATAAATAACTAAATAAATAAAAGATGTGCATGTCAGCGAACACAGGTCAACAGGCAAAATATTTATGTTATTTAAGTCACTTCCAAAATCCATCTCCTACAATTACCTGCATTTTAATACAGTATATTCTCCAGAAGATTTTTACAAAATTCTTAAATAGTAGTCCTCCTCCCCATACACTTAAATCCATTTCTAACAACCTATGTTTTTGATGTCTGAATGTGAAGCAACTTCCTTAAAGTCATGCAAGGACTAGATAAGAACTGAAGCAAGGGCTCAAGGTCAGTGTCCTATACTGCTTATGCATGGCTACAGTGGGACTTTCGATATTTGCTTGATATGAGCATGTTTAGCAAATGGACAATAAAAGGAAAATTGAGAAATTTGGGACCAGGCAGTTTATTGAACTAATATGCACAACTCCTAATTCTGAAGCAGCCTATCAATTTAAAACAACCTAGTCAATTGGGATTCTTATCTGCAGGATCTTATGCATATTTTGTATTCTTAATAAAATAAAGGCGGTTCTCCATGAAGAAGCCCAACAAACAGCCACACAAGATGGGCAACGTCATTCTACAGCGCCAAATTGGGTCATTTTCTCTCAAAGCCCAGAAGATTCCAATTTTTGATATATGAGCACATGTGGCTCTTGCCACGCTAGTGTCCCTGCACACAAGTCTATGCAGTCTATTTGTTTTGCTCAGTGAATGGTCAGGAAATCATCTCTCACTCAGTGTCACTGCAAATTTTCAAAATGTCTTCAGATAAGGTGGGGGGGGGGGGGGGCAGTCCATTCAAAAAATATAGAGTTGTCCATTCTGGATTTACACTCTTTGCCCAAAACACCTTGGACCAGACCATGATTCCATTAAAATGTGGCCCCTGCGAATGTATGTCTCAGAGGCACTGATTTACCATGAACTCCAGCTAAAGACTAAAATATGAGCACCCAGGTCCATTGATGCAGAGTAAACTTGAAACTAAATTAAAGGTAGCTCCGATTCGAAAGCTTCCGGATATCAATGGAAGTACAACAACAGTACTGAGCTATTGAACATGAGACAAGGCTGTGCTTAAGAGGCACAATACTAAACTGTCGGCGTCGACTCTTTGCATCCATAAACTGTCTATGCTGAAAAGACATAGTGCAGACCCATTGGCACCAAAACACTGAAGCCATAAGGCTACAGTGCCAGAAATAATGCACAAAACTGTTAGCAGAACAGATGCCGAGATTTGCCAATACTGAGAATCATCATCAGCACAAGAACATTGGTGCCAACAATCATACAGAACTCAGAGCTGAAACCTAGGCACAAACGTGCTTACATCCTGCAAGATTCATCTCCATCACAAAACTCTTCCTCTGATTTCATTAAAGTAGGAAGAAGGCATACAACAAAAAAGAGAAAACATACATACAAATCAAATAGTAGGTATTCGCCTCCTACACTGGAGCCTTAGTCAAAGAAACTTGATAGTACAAGCGTCCTATCCGAGCAACCTATAAAAGAATGGCATGCCTCTGTACGGAAATTATAGGTGGACTTCAAACATATATATGAAGGAAATGCCTCCGCAACAGAAGTCTGCAATCCAAACATTCTAGAATAGTTGCCAAGAACATCAAGCAAAACACCCATCTGCCTCTTTTGAGAAAAGGAAGGAAAATACAATGGAAGAAATACATATCAGAAACAGCTTCTTATGTTCAGACAATTCATGTAGTTCTTATGACTCGGTATTAATATAATAAGTTGTGCCATCTCCAGATCCACCATCACACTCTGCACCAGAACAACTAAAGAGTTTACCACCACCAGAAGATTCCACATATCTAACCTTTCTTCACAAAATGTTGGAAATGATGTTGTTTAGCTTAGAAGAGGACCCAAAGGAAATAAGCAATTTATATGGGGTTCTCAGATTCATACAACTTCTGAAACAATACAAGGCACTACCAATGCATGACATTCTAATGAAGGTACAAAATAAACTATGGAAAACACCTTTCATTGGACCACTTGAAGCAAAAAAATATTGATGTAAAATACAGGATTCAAAAGTGTCCAGGACATGAACGAGTGCAACTCCCTCATGACTATCACTGATGCTAGAAAGCAAAAATAAAATGCCATGTATTTCTTTCCTCTTGTTGCTTAGCTTTATAGTAAGTGAATAGATTAAACAGGCCAAATGGTCTTTTTTTCTTCAATTATGTTTCTATGCAACACTTAAAAACAAATACTTGCTAATGGTAATGAAACATAAAAAAATCATTATTATACCTGGTGTCTCAGCAGGTGTACCAGATATACTCCTTGTAATGCCAGACTGGGCTGCGATAGTAACATGTAACAGCAGCTCTGCTCTGTTCATCAAACTTTTCACTAAAGTTTTTGTTTTGGCCATAGGATGGAAGGATTTCTGAGTGAGGGAATTCACTTCTTGAAAGAATCTCTCTCTGAAGGAAAAAAATATACAGGTTCTTAGGCATCAAACTGATATTTAATGAGTAATACATTATTTTGCAGTTTTACTAATGTGCACTTAGATAACCGGAGAACAGGGGCTGGAGCAATACAAGAGAAATGAGACAGGTTTGGGATCAACTTTAGATCTCTTCTGGCTAGTTTTTTTTTGTTTGTTTTTTTTTTAAAGAAATAGAGTCCCTAGAAATCTTTAAAACTTTCCCTTTATAAACTTAGCATGGATAACACACAGTTCATCTTTTTTCAATTGGCTTTTCAGCCTCAGTAATGAAAAGGAATCTCCATGCTCAAAGGAAACTGTGTAACTTACTAATGTATTTCCTTCAAAACTATAACCATATGGACAGGTTCATTATTTCTTGTGGGGGTTGGAGATGGAAAAGGAGATCAAAATAATCCATGCATTAAATTCCCAAAAGGAAAAATTATCTATTGCAAATTATTTTTCATGCATTATAATGCATTATTTTCATGAATTATAAACCCCAAATATTATACATTGTCACTACAACTTGCTGCAGCAGCAAGTGCTTTTGACAGTCATACAGTTTTTGTAAATAGATTATGTAATATAGTTGCTATCTCAACAAAGTTTTAAGTTTGCTGTATCCTTCCCTGCTATTACTCTCGCTTGGTCCCTTAGACCGTTCCGCATTCTCACCCCGTTCCTTACGATTCCCTTGTTAATTGTAACTTTATCCTTCCTTTCTCCCTACTAGTTTTTTGGCTCTCCAGTTGTATGTGAACCAATGTGATATTCATTTGAATGTTGGTATATAAAAGTTATAAATAAATTTATTTATTTATTTATTTATATCACTAGAAATTACTCCAACAAGTAGCATGACCCCAAGATGACAAACTCTTCTTTATAGAAGTGGTAGCGAGTCACTTGCATAACTTTGCTTTGTACATCTGGAAATATGGAGGTTCCTTGAGCTATGCACTCTTATTTCTCTTTTGAAGCGAACAGACTACTGAGGAATGATTTCTCGCCTCTTCAGTCTATTCTCTTATTCCTGGGAAATACCTTCCATAATTCTGAAATGCCTCTGCCTCTCCAGGACTGTATAAGATATTAAAAGATGAATGATGTTATTGCTCTTTTCATAAGGGAGAGGACATACTAAATAAAAACCTCCTGGATTGAGGTTGACTATTGCACACACTAATAGCTTGGGTCTACCATAGCACAATGTCAAATGTTATACAAACTGCTTTAAAGTTGTTTGCCCAAGATATTTTAATGCTACCTACCTCAAAGATAGAACCATATTCTCTGGGTCACATCCATCATAAGGAACTTCCTTCATAGAACATAAAAGCTCCAATTCTTTAATTTTACTCTAAATAAGAAATGGTTCAGAAAGAGAAATGATGCTGTTGCATCCAATTTGTTCTTTGAATTGATTAAATCATTCATATCACTCTGCTGCTATTACAATTGCATCTTTTGAATACATAAATAATTCAAAGATCAGTGCTACTAAGGCATTGCTTTTCAGGATATACCGAATATTCTAAAGAAAACTGGTATACCAAGCACAATTAATACTAGGTATTACACTGTTTAGGATACCAATTAAACACAGTACAGGGACATGTACAAGAACATCAATTTGCTTAATGAGGGTAATTTTCAAAAGTGTGCATAACTCAGCACATTCACACATAAGGTGAAATTACTTCTTACCTGGTAATTTCCTTTCCTTGAGTCCAGTCAGATCAGTCCAGATGAATGAGTTATGCTCATCGACCAGCAGATGGAGGCAGAGATCAACAGGTTTGCTGATGTCACCCCTTATATGCATCTGTGTTGACCTCAGCCTGACAGTATTTTCTGTAACAAGCTAACTGTGGACAATAACATTCCAAACCAATCAACATTAATTATTTATTCATTCACTTTTCCTTTTCATTTTTTTAATTTAATGCAAACGTAAACTGCCAGCAAACGTCCAGAAGAATAAGGAAGTAAGAGAATCAAAAGATTTATTATCAAATGTGAAAACACTCAACTGCGTACAGGCAGAAATTCGTAGTTCTGAATAACATTTCAAATTAAGATTGAAGAGAAACCCAAGTTGGCAATACAAAGAGAGTTCTGGGCGGGTCTGACTGGACTCAAGGAAAGGAAATGATCAGGTAAGAAATAATTTAACCTTCTTCATCCAGTCAGAGCAGTCCAAACAATGGGATGTACCCAAGCTACTTCTGAATAGGGCAAGATGCTGCCAAGGACACTCACAACACTCAGAGGCAAAGGAGGTCTCTTCTCAGAAAGTTTTAAGACCAAGTCGCTACCTTACAATCTGCAAGATGACACCAACCTCAGACCTGCCCAAAATGTAGCCTGAGCTGTTGTGTAATGAAACACCACCTGATGGCAAGGGATAACCAAAATCTATGTAGGCCTAGCATTAACCACTTTAATCCAACTCACTGATATAACTTTAGGCACTGCCTCACCTTTCCACACTTCACTACATAACACAAAAGATGACTGGACCTCCTGAAAGCATTAGTGAACTTGAGAAAAACTCAAAAGAAGCATCCTCATAACTAAAATATGAAGCAGTCTATACATAGTGAAGTCTGCTCAAGTACCAAATGAAAGCACACAAGTCACCTGATTCAAATGAAAGGTTGAGGCCACCTTTGGCAAAAACAAAGAAATCTTGCAAAACTTGACCATATCCATAGAAACCAATAAAAAGGTTCTTCACCAGAAAGCTTGTTACTCCAAAAGTCTCTGAGCTGAGCAATAGCCACTAGCAAGAACACAGATTACTATGTAAGCAACTTCAGAGAAAAAACACTAACAGAATCAAATTGCAATCCTTCCAAAAAGACAAATCAGATTCAGGCCCCAAGATAAAACAGGAACCCTCAGCGGAGGCTTAATATGCTTGAGTCATCTGAATGAGAAGACAAGAGTCCACCCAATACATGTCCCCTGTAGCAAGGCATAGCAACAACCTGCATCTTCAAGAATTAGAAGCCAAACCCTTGGTACACCTTCCCATAACAAATCCAGAAGTACCGACATTGAGGCTTTGCTAGGAGAACATTACTTACAGATGCACCAATTCTCAACAACTCTCCCAGTTGTACAGAAGCATTTAGAAGGATAGCCATCACAGCATGAGAATAGCCATTCTTACTAATTGTGCCCTCCCAAGGGCTAATTCATAAGACAAAATCCATTTGCATCTCCAGGTAGAACCGGATCATCCCTGAGGGATGGACATCTCAAGGTTTTCCATAGCTCAACCATACAAAGTCCTCATACCAAGGATACTTGGCAAATCTGGAGCCATTAGAATTACCAGATCTGGACAAGCTGAGATTCTTGGAAGGTCTTCCCCTATCAAGGAGGAAGCTGTTCAGGACTGCTCGTTGCCAGCTAGATTTAAACCAAGCCTTGATTCTGGATGACAGATTACTCTCTTCTGGCTGAAAAAAAACAATTTTGTACCTCCACATTCTTGATGGACATCCTAAGATCCATCATTTGAAATGCCTATATGATCACAATTTAACTGAAGGCTATTTGAGACAAGAACCAGCACCCTGGGGTGACCCCATTGAAAAATTGAAGTAAACTGCTCATATCTTATCTACACCTAAGACTACAGCACCTGCTATAAAGGAAAATTGGTTCTTACCTGCTAATTTTTGTTCCTGTAGTACTACGGATCAGTCCAGACAGCTGGGTTATGACTCCCTTCCAGCAGGTGGAGTCAGAGAACAAACTGAAAAGGCACCCCCTGATAACCCAGTGTGCCATCTGCGGTCCCTCAGTATAATGAATATCCAAAGCAGAAAGAAAACTCAACTTAACCAATGAACAATTTAACAGCCAATGACTGGACCAAAAACTAATAACAAATGGTCCCAACGGGCAGAACTATGTAGTTGTAAGGAGTATAGATTCTTCCAAACCTTACAATCTAACGAACATCTTTGCATCTGCAAATCTTCTGTGTAGGAAGCAAAGGAAAGAAAGGAAATCGACGGACTTACCCAACTATCTGGGTGGGCGTCTGGACTGTTCATGGTACTACAGGAACGAAGATTAGCAGGTAAGAACCAATTTTCCTTTCCCTGTACGTACCCGGATCAGTCCAGACAGCTAGGATGTACCCAAGCCGCCTTAACTGGGGTGGGACCCGGTAAGTCCCACTCAGAGCACTCCGCTACCAAAACAATCTGTATCTGGAGCCCGGATGTCCAAGCAATAGTGCCTAGCAAAAGTGTGCAGGGATTTCCAAGTCGCCGCGCAACAAATCTCTTGAGGAAAAACATTTTGACTCTCCGCCCAAGACGCCGCCTGAGATCTGATAGAATGAGCCTTAAGACCATCAGGTACCGGACGGCCCTTACATATGTATGCCGAGGCAATGGCCTCTTTCAACCATCGGGCGATAGTAGTCTTGGATGCATTCTGCCCTTTCTTAGGGCCACTCCATAGAACAAAGAGATGGTCTGACAACCGAAAAGGATTAGTCACTTCCAAGTATCGGAGAAGGACCCGACGAACGTCTAACTTTCGCAACTACTGAGCCTGAGAGGAATCGTGATCCAAATCTGAAAAGGCCGGTAACTCAACGGACTGATTCAAATGAAAAGCCGACACCACTTTCAGAAGGAAGGACGGCACTGTCCGAAGCGAAACTCCCGAAGACGAAAACCACAAGAACGGCTCCCGGCACGACAACGCTTCAAGCTCTGATATCCATCTCACCGAACAAATAGTCACGAGAAGTACCGCTTTAAGTGTCAAATCCTTTAACGTGGCCCGCTTAAGGGGCTCAAAGGGCGAGTCGCATAGTGTCCGCAGAACCAAGTTCAAACTCTACGAAGGGCAGACCTGTCGTACTGGAGGATTCAAATGTTTGGCTCCTTTCAGAAAACGTGCCACATCTGGATGTCTCGCAAGGGAAGTACCTTCCACCTGGCCACGCAAGCAGCCCAAGGCCGCTACCTGAACACAAAGAGAACTGTACGTCAAACCTTTCTTCAGGCCTTCCTATAAAAACTCCAGAATGTGTACTATCGTGGCCCTTCGAGGGGAAACCTGAGAACTGGTACACCAGGAATCAAAAACCTTCCAAACCCGAGCCTAAGTGATATGGAAGTTTTAGGTGAGCGAAGCAGAGTAGAAATCACCGACTCAGGGTATCCTTTTTTCCTCAGCTGGCGCCTCTCATAAGCCAAGCCGCTAGACAGAAGCGATCCGCCTGATCGAAAAATACTGGACCTTGACGGAGGAAGTTCGGAATGTGGCCGAGACGCAAGGGATCCTCGACCGCCAAGTTGATCAGGTCTGCAAACCAGGGCCTTCGCGGCCACTCTGGAGCCACAAGGACTACCGGACCCCGGTGTGACTCTATCCGTCTGAGCAACTTGCCTTCTAGAGGCCAAGGAGGGAACACATAGAGAAGCACCTTGCTGGGCCACGGAAGGACTATAGCATCCACCCCTTCTGCTCAGTGTTCCCGTCTGTGGCTGAAAAACCGTACCGCTTTTGCATTTGCTCGCATCGCCATTAAGTCTAGGTGGGGAACTCCCCACCTCCGGATCAAGAGTTGCATCACTTCCTCGGATAGCTCCCACTCCCCGGGGTCTAGCTGTTGACGACTGAGAAAGTCTGCTTGGACGTTGTCGACCCTGGCTATGCGAGACACCTCCAGACGCTGAAGATTGCGCTCCGCCCATGCCATAAGCTCGTCGGCTTCGATGGCCACCAGCCGACTCCGCGTTCCACCCTGACGGTTGATGTAGGCCACCGTGGTGGCATTGTCGGATAGGATCCTCACGACTGATGGCAGACCAAGGGAAGGAAGCTGTGCAATGCCAGACGAACCGCTCTGGTTTCCAAATGATTGATGGATCACCTGGACTTGGGAACCAATCACTGGCCTTGAGCAGAGTGCGACTGGCAAACCGCCCCCCAACCGGAAAGGCTGGCATCCGTTGGCACAATCAGCCACTGGGGATTTTCCAAAATCATCCCCTGTTGTAAGTGCTCTGGTATGAGCCACCACTGGAGACTGCTCCTGGCTGGATCCAGGAGAGGCAACTGAAGGTGAAACTCCTCTGACTTGGGATCCCAGTGGGAAAGCAACGCCCTCTGCAAAGGTCTCAAATGAGCGAACGCCCATGGGACCAATTCCAGAGTAGAAGCCATAGAACCAAGAACTTGTAAATAATTTATTTATTTATTTTATTTATTTATTTATTTAACACTTTTTTATACCGACCTTCATAGTAAATAAACCATATCGGATCGGTTTACATAAAACAAGGGAATAACAGAAGCAATAAATAAAAGTAATTAACAAGAGAAGAGAATAAGGTAAAGTTACATTTAACAAGGAGTAAATAACTTGGGAAGCTTAAGAGCTTAATCCCAGACGATGGGCAATGGGAGGGTCAGCAGCCGCCGAACCTGAGACATCAACTTCTCCATTCGCTGCATGGGTAGGAACACCTTGCCCACTATCGTGTCGAATCGGGCACCTAGAAATTCCAATTCTTGTGAGGGAACCAGCTGGCTTTTGGGAAAGTTGATCACCCGAGGGACTGAAGGCGCAGCACCACCGACTGAACTGCCTGTTCGCATAGGCGCTGCGACTTCCCCCGAATGAGCCAGTCTTCCAAATAGGGATGAACCAGAATCCCCTCTTTTCACAGAGATGCTGCTACCACTACCATGACCTTGGTGAACACACGTGGCACCTTTGCCAGACCGAATGGTAGCGCTTAAAATTGATAATGTTCCCCAGAACCATGAACCGGAGAAACCGCTGATGATGCTCCTGTATACCAATGTGTAGATAAGCCTCTGTCAGATCTAAAGAGGCCAAAAATTCTCCTTTGTGCATGGCCGCAATGACAGATCTCAAGGTTTCCATGAGAAAACGGGGAACACACAGGGTTCTGTTGACCTTCTTTAAGTCCAGGATGGGACGGAAAGAGCCCTCCTTTTTTGGGACTACAAAATAAATATAATATCTGCCTGCCCGACACTCCCCCAGCGGGACTGGAATGATCGCTCCCAGGGACTTCAAGCGATCTAAAGTCTGGAGCACCACTTGCCTTTTCACTCGAGACCCACAAGGAGACACCAGAAAAAGGTCCCGCAGAGGGGAAAGCAAAATCTAAAGCATAACCACGACTTATAATGTCTAAGACCCAATGATTCGACGTGATCTTGAGTCATTCCCCTTGAAAAAGAGAGAGACAGCCCCCTATCACCGGAATGGAGGAATGGGCCGGCGCACCTTCATTGTGCCGACTTGTTGTTGCTGAATCCCTGGGAAATACCATCTTGTGGAGGCTGCCTACCCCAAAAGGAGCATGCCCAAGCCTGCGATCTCGATGGAGCTTGCCGAGAAGGAAAAGGCAGTGCCTTAGCTGAACGAAAACGCCGCTGGCCCCGGAAACGACCCCAATAGGAATTGAAAGGACGAGTAGACCTAGGCTTGTCCTCCGGCAATCTGTAAACCTTATTGTCTCCCAAGTCCTTGATAAGCTGCTCCAGATCATCTCCATATAGAAGCTTCCCCTTAAAAGGAAAGGAACCCAACTGAGACTTGGAGGAGGAATTCGCAGACCAATGGCGCAGCCACAGTAACCTCCTTGCTGCCACCGCAGAGGACATCACTCGAGAGGAGGTTCTCAGCAGATCATACAGAGCATCCGCCGTATAGGAAACAGCTGCTTCCAGGCGGTCTGCCTGTTTGGCCTCCTCCGGTGGCAGCTCCTGTGCAGTAAGCAATTGCTGAATCCAGCAAAGGGTGGCTCTCTGCATAAAACTACTGCAGACCGCCACCCTCACCCCGAGAGCAGACACTTCAAAGATCCTTTTAAGAAGTATCTCGAGCTTTCTGTCTTGAAGATCTTTCAGGACAGTGCCGCCCGTCACTGGAATGGTAGTGTGTTTGTCAATAGCCGCCATGGCGGAATCTACTTTAGGAATCTTAAGAAGGTCCAAATACTCGTCCGGAAGCGGATAGAGCTTTTCCATTGCTCTGCAAACGCGAAGAGTGGCTTCCGGAACATCTCACTCTCGAGTCATGAGCTGCAAGAGGCTTGGGTGGAATGGAAAGGATCGAGGGAGAGCGCGAAGACCGGATAAGACTGGATCCCCCAGGTGTCGATACGTCCTGGACTGTGGAACTGGTAAATCCAGCTCCGTCAAAACATGTGGAATGAGAGGATCCGGCTCCTCCCTCCTAAACAAGCGAAGCACCCATGGATCATCCCCTTCCACCGGCGTGGCGGAATCCATGTCATCGCCCAGGTGATCACCCAGATCTTGAAGGGGGTCCAGGGGCGCGAGGTCAGTTGACAGATCTGGCAGTGGCCCTTGGTCAGGGACCAGCCAAGGCAATGAAGCACAAGGAGCCTCCGGAGGGTCAGGCCTGGGTCTCTTTGATGGCTGAGGTAGCTGTAAATTATCAGCCTCTGCCTCCATGTAAGCTTTGTGCAAAAGCAGCACAAATTGAGAGGAATAAGGGTGCTGCTGGCTTTAAGGCCCTCTCCGTCGGAGCAGAGGAAGGGAGAGGAGGCAGAGGCTCAGATACATCATCGGGGGGCGGTACCGGACTTAAACGCGGAGGAGGAGGGAAGTCTCCTCCCCCGGAGCCCTGACTATCCTCTGCAGGGGAATTATTCAAAATGGCCACCGTTCCCACGCTTCGCAGGAACGGGACCGACTGACCGGGCACCTCAAACCCCCGTTTTGCCACCCCCCGCGGCCGCGGGATCTGCTGCCTGGCAGAGGCAGCTGAGAAGGGCCCTCGCCCCCCAGCAAGCAGCGGGAGCACAATCCGTCGCGGGAGAGTCGGGCAGCCGACTCTCCACACGTGGAGCACTGCACTCCTCGTGGCATGGCAAACAGCCCCGCGAAAAATAAACTACCCGGGTAGGAGTCCACCCCTTCTGGAGGCCTGGGAAAGAAGCAGGCTATCTCGTTATTTATTTTAGTTTCTTTTTTTTTTTTAAACGAGCAGGGGAATGGAGACGTCCCTGAATGCAGAGGGATGAAACTTCTCTGCCACGTAGGGGAGAGGGACCAGCTCACCGGTAAATACCCCTACTCACCGGGCTGCCACTGGCTCTCCAGGTAAGTATGCTGAAAGCCCCACGGCTCAGCTATGCCTGCATTGAGAGGGAACCGTCTACTGTGAGCAAGAAGGATAATCCAAACTCCTAACACCAAGTCCCCCCCCCTTTTTTTTTTATATATATACTCACTAAGCTGTTGATCTAGTCATTAGGCCACATAAGAAATATAAATATTCAATACAAATTAATTTAGTAAGACCAGGACTGCAGGGTATGCTGTCTTCTACATGCTGGAGTCAGAGAAATACTGAGGGACCGCAGACGGCACACTGGGTTATCAGGGGGTGCCTTTTCAGTTTGTTCTCTGACTCCATCTGCTGGAAGGGAGGCATAACCCAGCTGTCTGGACTGATCTGGATACGTACAGGGAACCAGTTGGACTCCATTCCAAATACCAGCCAGGACTAACCCTGCTTAGCTTCTGAGATTGGGAACAATCAGGGTGATGTGGTCACAGACTACTATGTGAGACACCAGCAAAGCATTCAAATCCATAACTGCCCAGGAAAGAAGAAAAGGTCTTTTTTCAAGGGCTGAGGACTCTAGGTCCCTCCTTTGTTCCCTGAAATGATGGGAACTCCTGAGCTAGAAAATGGTGGAAAAAAGATAACTAATCATTTTGTAGCTCATCTGAGTAAAACATGGGAATGCTATAAAAGAAAACTGAACAGGCAAGGGGATTTTTTTTTCCTGTCATGGCAGTAGGGAAACATCATTGTGTCTTACTATTGGACAGGCCATCACTTCCTTGGAGAATGTGGGCTACACTGTGGCTGGAGAGGATGGGTCAAGTTTGCACTAAGGGGAATATTCTTTCCTTTGAGGATTTACATGGTAAATTTGGTTTGAGAGAGAAAGGAGAATGATTCTTACCTGCTAATTTTCGTTCCTGTAATACCACAGATCAGTCCAGACAAGTGGGTTTTGCCACCCTACCAGCAGATGGAGTCCGAGAAACAAAACTTTGAGGCACTGCTACATAACCAAGTGCCACCAGCAGTCCCCTCAGTATTGACCTGTAACCAAGCCAAGATGTAACCCCAAAATCCCTTTCTCGGGCTAATAGGGAAAACTATAGGGTTGGAAACCCCCAAAAACTGGAGCCCAAAACACTCCCAAAAACGAAATCTGAAAAACCCAAACCATGATCAACAACTGCCCAAATACCCTGAAAGGCAAACCAACTTGAACCACCAGTCGGCAAAAAACATAGTCTTTCGGCAGTGATGGGATGGGTCTCTGGCGTGATCTGTGGTATTACAGGAAGAAAGATTGGCAGGTAAGAACCAATTTTCCTTTTCTGAACATACCCAGATCAGTCCAGACAAGTGGGATATACCAAAGCACCCCTAGACTGGGCAGGAACCTGAAAGACCCGCACGCAGAACACACTCTTCAAAGAACGCTTCTTCCTGAGCCCTCACGTCCATGCGGTGATGTCTAGTGTGTTTAAGACTTGTTTTTAATTATTGTGTCCATGATTTTTAATTTTGACATGTTATTTTAATTTATTTTTTATTCGGTTTTGATTCAATATTATGTATGTTCATTGTGACCCACCCTGAACCTTGGAGGGCGCGAGATACAAATACTTTTTTTTTTAAATGTATACTTTATTCAGTTTTTCAAAAGTAAACAAAGCAACAACTTTGTAAAAGAAACATGGTATCACATAACATTACATAGGTAATTATATTTAACTTCAAGAAAATACATTTCTGTATCTTTGCCCATTAGACCACCAATTTAAGGGGGGGGGGGTGAAACGAAGAAAAGAGGAGAAATAAAAGGAAATACAGTAATATTTGAAAGGCTTCCCTAATACCCTTTTTTTTTTTTTATTTACTACGATGAGCTCTAAATGCTCTCAAGCTGTAACAAAGCTCTCTTAGATTGAAAAAATCTTTTAATTGCTCTAGTTGGAAAAAGATATAACTGTCCCTATCATATTTGACAGCACATCTGCAAGGAGACCTTAAAAAGAATGAGGCTCCTAGAGCCAGTGTCTCTTGCTTCAATGCCAGAAAACCCTTTCTTTTTAATTGTGTCGATTTTGTTAATAAATCAGGAAAGATTCTAATTTTCGCCCCCATAAATAAAGCATTTACTTTCTTGAAATACAATGTGGCAAAATTATGTCCATCACGGATGGACATAACTATTGCTATATTTGTTTAGGCCTGGAGCATGACCAGTCCTCTTGCAGGGACTGTGCTCTGATGTCTCCCAGGGCCAGAAGACAACGCGCAGACCGCATAGCGCATTTGAGAGCGCCCTCAACTCAATCTTCTCCGGGACAGGAGAAGACTCAAAAGCGCCCGGAAAAAAGGCCTGCGTCGTCGGAGCCGGGGGATTCAACAACCATACGGTCAGGCAAGCGCCCAGCGCCCTTAAAAGGAGGTCGAGGATTTTTCTCCTAAATCCCCTCATACAACTGCCGGGAGTCAGGGCTCTGTTCCCGCTATCCCCCTTACGTCCCAGAGACGTTCGACGCATTCTACCTCGAAGCGCCGACTTCATGAAGGTAAACATTCGGAGCACGGCGCATCGAAGCCTTCTCCACCTCAACATCATGAAGCGTCGAAAAACCAAGGCGCATCGGCACATCGACACACAAGGATACTTCGGCGCATCGGCGCCACATGACGTACCACAACGCATTGGCGCAGAAAAGCACCGCAACGCGTCAAAACCACACGGCGCATTGAAACCACACGGCGCAAAGTCACATCAAATTACATCAGAGCACCATGAGCGCAAAAGTACACAGATTACACTAACTGTGTCTCAGCCTAGGAAAAGTACACATAAAACAAAACATGTACTTCAAAAGCCATTTCTTTCTATTAACCCAAGGCATAATTTGGATGTGGAAATAGAACTTTCGTTGGACTCTGCATCCTCTAGAGCTCCATCCTTTGCTGACATTTCAATTTCTAGTGGGGCATCTCCAGTGCATCCCATTCCGCACACTACTCGAGAATATTCGATGACATCTCTTGTACCTCCTCTACCAGTAATTCCACAGACGCCACTTTCCTTCCAACCACAAACCCAACTGGCCTCCACGGCAATGTTACAGATTTCTCAGGCATTGAACACCTTTTTTCAAGATTTGCAATCTTCCTATCCACAGCCGGTGACCCCATCTTCACCGCCTGCTTCTCCTGGACCTTCTCAACCTATTCCACTGGTGCTGTATCCAACCCCAGCAGGACCTGATACTCCTTTTTCAGACACTTCCACAGGCATGTCTTCAGACCCTCCAGAAGGCCTTCCAGAACCCTATTCCCCACCAGAAGATTTAACATACTCGAAATTCATAGAAAAGGTGGGTAATCTTCTACAAATACAAATCGCAACAATTCCAGATCCTAGATCAGAGATTCTTGGCATCTTAAAAATCTTCAATACGCCACCAGAACCTACTGCTTTACCCCCACATAAGGTTTTAAACTCTGTTTTATACAAGATGTGGGAGAAACCACTCAACCGGACCTGCATCCAGAAAGATTGATTTAAAATATAGAATGCGAAATTCCACCATATATGACTCAGTACAATTGCCTCATAACTCCATTGTAGTGAAGTCTGCTCTATCCAAGTCTAAGCACTCTAAACTGCATGCTAACTCTCCTCCGGGAAAGGAGCATAAATCCATGGATGACTTTGGTCACAAAATCTACCATTCGTCCATGCTATCTACAAAGATTCAGCACCATCAGTTCTATATGGTCCAGTATTTGTTTGAAACTCTGCAGTATATAAAAACTTTTAAATAAATAAAAATAAATAAATAGTGTACATCTCTCAACAATTTCGTAACTTGAAGATTCAAGAAAATCTGTCAGGTTATCAAGATCTCTCGGGGCTTCTTGCATCTGTTGTCTGTTCTTATTAGGTAGAAAATAAACTTTGTTCAGGGATGGAGCACTTTCAATAGGAAATTCCAACACTTCAGAGAAATAACGTTTGATTGTAATTCGGGGAAATTCCCCCACTACCTTGGGAAAGTTCAGAAAACTTAAGTTCAGATGTCTTAACATATTTTCAATAATTTCAATCTTCCTGTTGATATTACCACAATCTTGAATTATAGTGGTTTGAACAGTTTTTATTTGCTTTAAGTCACTTCCA